>NC_090450.1:8861548-9196548 GCF_031143425.1 Pleurodeles waltl
AGAGGTGGTCTGTAGTGAGTGCATGAAGGTCTCTGGTGACAATACACAGATACTTGAAGATTGTATCGATCAGAGAGGTGGTCTGTAGTGAGTGCATGAAGGTCTCTGGTGACAATACACAGATACTTGAAGATTCATGAGTTACCTGCACTGCGGGAGGGGACATCCTCATGGGACACCTGGTATCGATCAGAGAGGTGGTCTGTAGTGAGTGCATGAAGTTCTATGATGATCATGGGACACCCGGTATCTATCAGAGAGGTGGTCTGTAGTGAGTGCATGAAGGTCTCTGATGATCATGGGACACCCGGTATCGATCAGAGACGTGGTCTGTAGTGAGTGCATGAAGTTCTATGATGATCATGGGACACCCGGAATCGATCAGAGACGTGGTCTGTAGTGAGTGCATGAAGTTCTATGATGATCATGGGACACCCGGTATCGATCAGAGAGGTGGTCTGTGGTAAGTGCATGAAGGTCTCTGATGACAATACACAGATACTTGAAGATTCATGAGTTACCTGCACTGCGGGAGGGGACATCTTCATGAGACACCCGGTATCGATCAGAGAGGTGGTCTGTAGTGAGTGCATGGAGTTCTATGATGATCATGGGACACCCGGTATCGATCAGAGAGGTGGTCTGTAGTAAGTGCATGAAGTTCTCTGGTGACAATACACAGATACTTGAAGATTCACCCGGTATCGATCAGAGAGGTGGTCTGTAGTAAGTGCATGAAGTTCTCTGGTGACAATACACAGATACTTGAAGATTCATGAGTTACCTGCACGGCTGGAGGGGACATCTTCATGGGACACCCGGTACCGATCAGAGAGGTGGTCTGTAGTGAGTGCATGAAGGTCTCTGATTATCATGGGACACCCGGTATCGATCAGAGAGGTGGTCTGTAGTGAGTGCATGGAGTTCTATGATGATCATGGGACACCCGGTATCGATCAGAGAGGTGGTCTGTAGTAAGTGCATGGAGTTCTCTGGTGACAATACACAGATACTTGAAGATTCATGAGTTACCTGCACGGCTGGAGGGGACATCCTCATGGGACACCCGGTATCGATGAGAGGGTGAACAAACCACAGAGGTCAGAAAGAAACAGAAAGCTAGCACAGTCCAGACATAGATGCACCCTGTGTGTATCCTGCACAACAGCTGGGGCTGATTTATGGTGAGGAGGGTAACTTCATGACTTCTCAACTCCAAGTGTGTGTGTGCTGGTGATGGCCTCTCCGTGCTATGGACAGCCGTGACTCTGTGCCCTTCAGTGCATTTGTCTGGTTCTCCCAGTGATTTTGTCTTGAGTGGAGTGGAGAGTACAATGCAGGTTCCCCATGTTTGCTGATGTCCTAGAGCAGCGCACTTGACTCTGAGCCCAACCCATAGTGAGGGGGTGCCACTGCACCCTCAAACCAGAGCATGGGAGACTGGTGGTTGGTGGCCGGTGATTGGTGGTTCTAGAGCACAGGCTTCTTTGCCTGTATTATTTCTGAGGGGGAGGCCCTCCATGGTTAAACCTGTTCAGCCTCCCTTTAAGTGGGGTGCTTACCTCCTGACAATCATACAGTGTCTTGCATGTCTTTGTATGTTACACACGTGCTGCGTGGCTGAGGACAGTGGGCAATTTGAAAAGCTCCCTAGGCAGGACCCTTTGACCAACCTATATGGTGCTTCCCCTGGAGGATTGCCTCAGACCTCCCATTCTCCCTTCCACCCCTGCTTATCTGGGGCACTTTAGCGCCAGTTCCCTGCTTCCCTGGGGCACTTTGGTGTCACAGACAGGGGCCACAGATGCTTGGGCAGAACATTCTAGAATATGGATAATCCAGGGGTACATCTTGCACCAGGGTGATCACAAGTGGGCTCTCTGTGGCACTATGCAAGTCGAGGAACCTTTCTCTTGTACCCGAGCTGTATTACAGACGCTAGTGCAATGGCAAAGAAGCCACGAGAAGACACACAATCAGTGCACCTCCTTGGGAGTGGACCACAGGAGCTCACTGCCCCTCAGCACCTTCCGCACGTAGGTGCAGTAACACCCGGCACTCGCCTGCAGACGCTCAGCTTCCTAACATAAAAACCTCTGTGTTGTCCCCTAGCACCCTAGGAAGGGCCACATGTTCGAAGCATTTTTGCGATTTCCAAATAGTGATTTGATAAGAATTACAATTTGGAAAAGACATTTCCTGATGTATGGCTCTAAGTTCATAGGCAGGTTTGTGAGTAGCCCACTGTAAAAGTTAAGTTATCTTGTGACGGATTAGTGCATAAGTTGCTTTGCAAATTGCATTCCCATTTGCAAATCAATTCGTGTGGAAACTGCACGTCTCTTGTTTACGGATGGGAATGATACACTGACCTCCGGGTATTGCAGCATTACGTGACATCAAAATAATTTCTTGAACTATAATGGCCAAAATGCTCGAACGTGTATTTTAAAGCTGCTGTGTCCCCAGAGGGTATCCGTACCCCAGGCCCCGCCCACCGGCATCTCCTCAGGGAGCTCACCTGCCGCTTCTCCTTCAGTCATCAGGGTTGATTGATTAGTAAGGTGGGACACTGGGCACCACTGGCTTTAAAATCAGGAAGAGACATTTAAAGATGAGTGGAGGTGGAGCCAAGAGTGAAGGCCAGGTAGAAACATTCTCTTCCAGGAGAAGGTAATGAAACATACACACAAAAAACAACTGAACCTTTACAATATATACAGGAGAGGCTGTTAGTACACAAAAATGCTCAGGTGCTGTCCTACGCAGGACGCCCCTCATCGAAGCACTATAGCACCTAGGATGCAGAATTCATGGGAATGATTAACTGAAAAGATCTGGGATAAATAGTAACAGTGAGTGTGAGGGAAAGGGAGCTGGAAACATGCTATCACCTCCTAGGTTGTAGTGTGGTGGGAAGCGGGCACAAAGGATGGACCCAACAATCTTCGTGCCAACGTCATCTCATTTTAAGCGGAAGACGACTGGCTCTTCTGAGCAGGAGGCAAGTACTCCAAGAGGTAACCACCTACAAGTAGCATGTTTCATCTCAAGTACTGCCGTGCGGCTAACCTTACCATCTCCCAATGCCACCCTGATGGTCTCTTTGCTTCCAGCAACCCAGCTCTTCCTCCACCTCTACCTGTCCATCTTCAGCTCTGGGCACAGACCCGAACATCAGTCTAGGTGATCATGAGTGGTCCCACTCATATGTGTGGTTAAGGCAGAGTCGTGGTTCGCGGTTTACGCAAGCGTTATTCCGCTTGCATGGAAATGGCACGCGTGGCTCAGCCTGCGTTTTATAGGCCGTTTCCTGGTTTCTCCCACTCACTATCACAATTGGCATCCACAGCCTGTTCTCCCCCCCCTCTCTCTCTCTCACACACACACACACACACAGACACACACACATACATCTGGGTAATTTGTTTTGTGTCAGAGGGCACCCCAGGTCTGTGTGGGTGACCTGTGGCCAGGGTAAATACCGACTTTTATCCCTGGTTAATCTCACCCTGGGAGCTTTATATAGCTCCTACTGCTATGGGTCCCCTCCTCGCAGCGCTGACCCTGTGAACCAGTTAACCTGTTCCAAATTGTCACCGATCAACAAGAAAACATAACTGCAACTTGAAAAATCCAAACTGAATATGGAGTAATGAGACCTAAACCTCAGATTGAAACTGACAGGCAGAGAACCACAGAGCGGGTCACCTCGCCGAGGAAGTGGAGAGAAGAGACAGCACAGGAGGAAAGAAAAAAAACACATGCAGGGGTGTCAATCACAGTGAAATTAGCCAATGCCTGAGGCGGCCTGAGCCTTTGCCCCATGATCTGTGCTATAGTGGGCGGAAGAAAGATATGAATGGCACAATAACAGACCAATGGATAAAGTGGGTTGGCTGACGCCCCTTTTAAGTTAGTATATTACACATATGATGTTAGTAAAATCACAAGGATTCTGCTATCGCCAGACCTAACAAACGGTGCCTGGGCCGTCCCATGGAATGCTTGTTATACTCCTGATGAGGAAGCCGCCGGCCCACAGCCCCAGCCCGACAGGCCCACAGCAGCTGACTGGGAGCCAAAGCCCTCTCAGAGCCCTGGTGGCTGACATAGGTTCCCCATTTATAAGGTTGTGAATCCCAAAGAGATTCACTCACTCGTGCTGTCTCATGAACCTCACTCATACACAACATAGACTTAACTGGGGGCCAGGGGTCATCTCCAGAGCAAGGCAGTCGGTGTTTGAGTGAGGAGCACTTTGTGAATCTTCCCTTCACAACATACAGAGGCCCACCCCCTGCTCGCCCCACCTTTCCATGCTGACTTCAGAGAAGGTTGGCTAGACAGTCACCACCTATCACTTTACAGCTCTTAGAAATAAGAATATATGTTTCTGAAGAGGCAGGTGAGGCCTTCTGCTCTTAAGGCCTTGCAGTTGGACAAGCTTGTGGTGTCCTGAAACAATCCATAAAGAATCAACATAAGCTTTTATCTAGAAAACATTTCTAGGAAGTTTGCCTTGACAAAATTACAAACATTTCTAGCTGCATGCACCTCCTTGAAACTGCAGCCTTCTTCTTCCTACACACACACACAACTTTGGCATTTGAAGCACATGAGTGGTTTGGGGTTCAGGGGTTTGAACTCTGGTCCTCTGGAACCAGGGTATAATCATTATATCACATCTTAGAGAAGGCTGCACTCTAACACATGCCCTTTTAATTAACATAATGTGCAGCCGGACACTTAAAGTGGTTAATTGCACCTTTCCAGACACCATCCTGAAATGCTAGATCATTATGTGAAAATGTGAAGGGCCAAGGGGTCCTTGGTGATGGGGGGACAGCCGTACTCCAGGGGGCTTCTAAGGTGAACAGACAGCATCCTCTGGGAGTGACCAAGGTTGTCTCTGCTGGAAAACGCAGGTGCTCTCGCTGATGTCAGGGGACATGGGCTCTACCGCAAAGCATCCTTCATGTGCTGGGGTTTATACATTGATTAATTCCGGAATTCAGTCCTTTTTTCAAACACAAATACTTGTCAACACGAGAATACTGAGGCCCCTGGAAATTAAGTAATCATCGAGCTATGGGGAGTGCCTTGACCCTGATGTATGTGTTCAAGAAACATGACATAATTATGATGCAAACTTTTTATATAGTATGTGCAAGAAGCCGTCGAAGTTTGGCAGCTGCACAAAAATCAGCTGTAGCTATAACCCAAGTACATTGTACTGATTTGAGCGTTTTAAGAAGGATGAAGAGCGGAATCAAACTATTTTTATTCAACCTCTTAATCAGAAGATTGAACATAAACTTTATAGGTGGTACATTAACTTGCTGAAACCATAGGTGTCAATTCCCTGAAATGCTAGGGGTGGTGAATGTGACATCACATGACACTTACCCCCATAACATCACCGGAAGTGATGTCACATGACATTTGAAACCAACTGACGTCGCAGGAACTTGCCTTAGATCACCTTTGGCCCTGAGGCTAGAGGTATAGCTATCATCTGCTCAGTTACAAGTTGAGATGCCAGCACACAACCTGGCCTTCTGTAGTGCAGAGTGGCTCTCTGTTCTTCCTACGTCTGAGCCCTGCCTAATATTCCCCAGGCTTGCAGTGTTTATTCCCTAGGCATGTGGTGCTGGTGGCACCAGATATAGGACACAGGTACAGAAGGCAGAGAAAGATGGTGGCTCCACAGAGACATGGCACAGTCTGATCGCATTTGCACAGGCATCCGTTCTCTTGCGTAAGCACATTACAGCCAGGCCTATAGGCATTGCCAATGGAAAGCCGTTCTGTTCTATCACAACGCTTGCCCCTGGTCTTAGCTAGTTGAGCCCATGAGCCTAACAGGTGACACATGAATCTCCCTCCCCAAGGACCCTTTAAGCGACAGGGCTCAGTAATACTTGTGTCTGTAGTGCTTAAATCAAGGTGACACTTGGAGGTCATCGGCTTTGCATCTAGGTCCCCAAGGTGCCAGAAATAGCTGTTTTTGCAGCCACACCTCATGTTACCCATGTGGTCATCTGTAATTAAAATAAATACTTTTTCTAATATAGAGCAGTTTCTGGACATTCCTTCCTACTGTGTGAGAACTATGTGTTGCCTGTTTGAGTTTTCAAACACACCTCTTCCAACCAGAGTAACTCAGTCTGTTCCACTTGGTTACCCTCTGTAGTCAGAGCCTAGGCCCTGGCACTTCCATGACCTGCACACAAGTATCCAGCCTCAGGAGGTCGAGGGATAACAGGGGCTCCAGGCCAAAATGTCTTGGAGTAGAAGCCTGACAATGACCAACACTCAACACAGCCGAGCAGTTACGAACCTGAACTCATCTTCTGTGGACCGAAGGACCGATCAGCCATCCAGGAATTTCCACTCTGAGTTTGGGGGAACTAAGGGCCAGATGTAGCAAGCCGTTTGCATGTCGCAAACTGCGAAAATCGCAGTTTGCGCCATGCAAACGGCCTCACGCGATGCTCATTCCCAAATTGCGAGTCGGTACTGACTCGCAATTTGGGAATGCGACTCGCAAATAGGAAGGGGTGTTCCCTTCCTATTTGCGACTCGCATCGCAATTCAGAGTTGCTTTGTGACCGCGAATGCGGACGCAAACCAACTCGCAGTTACCACCAGAGTCACACTGGTGGTAACTCATTCGCCAAAGGGAAGGGGTCCCCATGGGACCCCTTCCCCTTTGTGAATGTCTAAAAAAACATTTTTTCAGAGCAGGCAGTGTTCCTATGGACCACTGCCTACTCTGAAAAAAACGAAACCAAATGGTTTCGGTATTTTTTTCATTATGCAACTCGTTTTCCTTTAAGGAAAACGGGCTGCAAAATGAAGAAAAAAAAACTGCTTTATTTAAAAGCAGTCACAGACATGGAGGTCTGCTGTCCCCAGCCAGACTTTTCTTGCCACATTAAATGGAAAAACAAGAGCACAATCGCACTGCTAGAGTTCACTCATAGTGAAACCTATCGGCAAAAGTGCAATTTGCTACGTAACCGGCAAAAGTGCAATTAACTATGAACAGGGTCGATGTCATGCAAAGCGCTCGACTTCTGCCAAGCGAGATCGCGCTGCGAAAAAAGATAAAAAGTAGTCCACAAACCGGATGGAAAACAGCGAGCCTTGCATGTTTTCAGTACTTGGTCGCTGCACTCGAGGAGGGCTAACTGCCGGAAAAGGAATGACGTATGCATGCCTTCCACTAATGAAAGCAAGCAGATTTTAACAGGCAAGCCCACGAACCAATGAAAGACATGGGCGGGGCTCTGAGCTCTTTTCTAACTACTAAAGCATCTCACAAGCGATACGCATGCACAAGCGCATGCAACGCAGGGTCAAGCCTTAAAAGGAGCCCGGCTCTGGCACTGAAGGGAACTCGCATAGCTACCAACTGTTTGCAACAGTTATGTGTGACATTTTCAGGGTTTCATTGCATGTGTGAGTGGCATTCTACTGCCCAATGTGTGATGCTTCAAGGGGCACTTTCCCAGGAGTAAAACCAAGCAATGAACTTCATGTAAAGAGATAAATATCAGAAATGAGTCCTTTGAACAATGAGAATTTCTAGAAAAAAGCCTTGAAACTGCTGCAAAACCCTGGTTAAGAAGGGCAATTGATACTGATTTATTTGATGGTGAATGGACTTGCTGGGAAAATCTGTGTGCAGTTCATTCATAGGCTTGACTCTTCACGAAATAGCATGAAAGGTTAACGTGCCTGCTGCTAAAGACAACATACAATACGCAGGTCACAGGTTCGGATTTTATGTAGGTAGCTCAGTGGGTACTGCTTAGGCTTGAGAGATCGTTTTGTTAACTTCAGGTCACAAGTTATACTCCTCGAATTATAGCTCAGTGAGTTATGATCTGGCATCAAGGCGCTGCAAGCAGACCACAGTGCGTAGAGGTGAAAGGTAGTAAGACTTATTAGTTAATGCTGTATAAATAGCTTTTTAATTAGTTATTTGTTTAGAGAGATATCACTGAACTTCTTAAAAGCCATGCGTATCCATATATGTCTCTTATGAACTTATCCTAGATACTTTAAAACCTATCCCCAAATCTCAGCTTGAGTACTTGTGTAGTGACAAGCTGAATTTCTCGGTTAGCATTGGCACCAGGGTGTTAAGCTGCAGCTAGCTCCCAGACAGGATGGCACTCAAACAAAAGGAGTGCTGATGGCTCTTTAAGTCCGGCTTTATGTTGGGTCCAGTTGGAACTGTGAATAAGAGAACTTACTCAACAAAAAACAACAGTTCAGTAAATTAAGAACTGACCCCAGTGCTGCTTTTAATTGGTTATCTCAGGCCTCAACCACTATTAGTTGCACACACACACACATGCTTCAGTGAATGGCAGACCAGACCTGCAATAAAAAAACTAATACTTGATGTATCTGCACTTAGCCATATCAGCTATCAGAGGCAGGCAGAGGCTGCTTATGCCGCTTTCCAGCTGGACTCAGCTGGACTGATGCTTGAAGCAAATGGTCACTGGGGAGTCGGTGGTCATTGCTATTCTAAGTAGGGAGAGCTTGTCGGTTGTGGATCCCTGAGACTCAGGAAATTAAACTTGCCATCCTGTGCGAACAGTACTCGGGATCTCCTCTGGACCCTGCACCGCCCCATGTACCCCTTCAAGGAGCACAATGTATCTTCCCTGCAGTGCTGGACCCCCTCAATGTCTCCTTTATGACTGACCTGGCCCCCTGTGTAGAAACATGCTGTGGTCAAAGCTATATTGAAAAAGCATTCTTGCCCCCCTCATGCCCTGGGGATTATAGGCCAGCTCCCTGCTTCCAGCCATAGGGATGGTTTTAGAAATCATGTTAATCAAGGTATTTGCCTAATTCTTGATGAAAGTTCCGTCCTTCACCCCACACAGATGGGATTCACACAACATAGCATGGAAACCGCCCTCCTAGCAGTCACAGAGGAATTAAAAATGCTGCTGGGCCAGGGAGGATCTGCTGCTATCACCCTCCTTCACTTGATTGCAGCCTTTCACACGGTTTAACATGAAATACTTAGAGGAAGAATGAGTGAAGCCAGAATAAGGAAGATCGCTCTTAACTGGGACACCTCTTTCTTAAAAGACAAGTCATTTAAAATCAGCGAAATCTCATGCAAATCAGAGGTTCTTCCCCTGAAGTGTGGGGTACCTCAGGGTTCTGCCCTCAGCCCCACACCCTTCCAGCTATACATGCGCCCACTAGCTGACACTGTTCAGGGATCAGGTTGGTGATTGTCTCATCTGCTGATGTCACACAACTGGTTGTCTCTCTTACACCTGGGAAAGGCTCACAGTACAAACAGCTGGCTCCCTGCTTAGAAAAAGTAGCTGGGTGGGTGGCCAGCTGCTGTCTTAAATGGGGAAAAGAAAAATGGATGATTCTGGGGTATAATCCCTGCCCTCAACCATCTCTAGAATGGCAGGAGTGTTTAGGTGACCCACCAACCCCTTCTGCGCCCTCAAGACGCTTAGGTATGAGACTGGACAGCTCCCTCTCTACAGATGCACAAAAACTTGCAGCAACTTGCTTAGGCATCCTTAGAACCCTTCATAAAATCTTTGGCCTTTTACCCATAGCGTCCAGAAGAATTGTGGTCCAATCCCAATTTCTGTCTCCACTGGACCGCGGGAACTCCGTATTCTTAGGTTTCGTAAATACGTAACGAGGTCATCCAAAATGCAGCAGCTAGGACTCTACTCAATGTCCCAAAACACCCCCCAGCTAAAAATGCCATGGTCTCTCTTCATAGGCTCCACATTGAGCAAAGGATAAAATTCAAAACACTGTGACTAGCATTTAGAGGGCTTCACTCCAAAGGACCCTCTTTGATTAGGGCACTAATGATACCGTACACAACTAGAAGGACCCTAAGATGGTCTACTGCTCGACTCCTGAAGGTACCTCAGATTCACAGAGCAAGATGGGCCAAAAGATCCTTTTCCCATCTTATTCCTAAACTTTGGAACTTACTGCCCTTACAATCAAGAAGTGTAGACGAGGAGACCTGGTTTAGGTAAAAGCTTAAACCTGCTCTTATCCTGCTAATTAAAAGGTCTTCATGTGTCCCCAGTAAGCTCATGTCAATCCTTTTTGCTCATCCAGCGCTTGGACGCCTTTGGCTGGACATGTGTGTTATAAGTCCACATAAAATAGATAGAATAGAGTCTGTCAGGTGCTGCTTGCTCCCAGTGTGCTCTTGTGTGCCTCCAACGCTGCTCTCCGGAGTGCTTCATTTGTGCCGCTGCTTGCAGGTGCTCGGCACAGGGGCGTACGTCTTACCTCTGGCTAGTGATTATCATAGCTCAGCACGTGGTGGCGCTTCTTGCCTTTTTTTCAGCAGAGCATTTAACAATGCAAGTTTACTTTAAAAAAGAATAATAGCTGAGCTACCAATGCCCATATTACAGCTTCGCGTGACCTGGAATAGTCCACCTGGGCACACATAGGCATCTGATGGTTAAAAGATAGCGCTGTAACAGGCATTAGGTAGCGCTACGATGGGCACTGGGTGATGAAGCTGCTATTGCATCTCCAGATTTATCTGGGACCCTAGCACTATCGTTTCACAAGTTAAGCATCATCTCTAAGTGTCTCACTGCCACTCTGAAGCACAGGGTTGGTCTTGCCCACTGGTGCCACCCAGCACCGGGTGCGCATATGACCACTTCTGGCACCACTGATTTGGGGGATGCGCAGGTCCACTGTGTCCGGATGTCAGGAAGACTGATTGCCCATCACTTCCTACAACATAGTGCCACAGGGCCCATCACAGAACAGAGCAGGGCATGGCCCAGGCAGGACGCCAAGTGGCCAGACTGAAGCCAGACCTAAAGTAGGCTAGCAGAGTCCAGGCGGAAGTGGCCGGAATCCATGGTAACCAGTCACCTCCCCTCCACCCTGGAACCAGCCAACACTGTGCCTGAGGTGCACAGCAGAGAAGCTGTGCTGGCTGGACCGTCGAGCTGAGAGCTAGCGCCTAGAGCAGCTCCCAGACAGTGGGGCGCGTGGCAGGGATGGCCTTGAGGCAGACACAGTGCTCCTGGTTCGAGTGCTGTGAAACACTCATGTGTCATGCCTTCTGAGTCACTGGTGGATCCCTTGGGAAGGCGTCTCCCTCAGTGAGAGAGGAAAAGACCAAGGGAGCATCGTCTCGCCTAATTCGTGGGCAGGGCCACTGGAATTATGCAGCATGAGAGGGTCAAATCATGCGGCAGGGTTTAGGAAAATGTTACTCCATTATTTCATGATTTTTAAACTTGGTAACACTGTCTAGGCATTGGCTGCACTTCATTAGCACCAGATTAATACCCAAATCTAGCAATAAGCGACAGAAAGGGGATCAGTCCAGCTTTGCAAAGGACCTTCCAAACCACGGCACCGCGGGTCGCTGCATTTTTAGTAACTTTTGTACCGTTTCAGCTAGAATCATTTTTTGTTAAAACCTGCACATTATGTGGCAGATGATAGATTATATGGCAAATGGGGCAAAACTATAACGCGCCCAAATTGCTGCAGCTGCACAATCGCATAATTCCAGTGGCCCTAGTGGTGGAGGGAGAACATAGCAGGGAGACGCGTGGGTGTGCCACAGCATGGCAGGGGCTGTGGTAAGATCTGATGGCGTCTGAGTGATGATTACAGGAGGGGAGCGAGCCGGAGAGGTGCACATCACTCGAAGGCTCCCAAACAGCAATTCACACATTAACTGGGCCAACGTTTGCTCTTCAGTAATGCAGCAGGAACTTCCAACCTGATGACGGCTCCTGCTGGGTCATGCTGCTGGGACCTTCCTCTGAACCCCTCACCTGCCTTCTTCATCATGCAGGAGGAATCCCTGGCTGGGGGGACCCATTTGTTGAACCTTCTCCCGCCTTACGTTTACTTACCAGTGGCGGCCATGTTGGGGATTGGGATGGGCTAGGGAGATCTCTTACCCAATGTTGCACACCCCAGAAGAGTGCTAAAGGTGACCATGCGCCCAACCCCAATCCCACACAGGACCTGCTATGGTCCCTTAATGCCCTTCACAGAGATTTGAGGGAGTAAAACATTAAAGCGGTGTAACAGATGTGGAGAAAACACTTGAGGTCATGGCCAACAGAGTACATACGCAGCAGAAGATAAAAGATGATGGCAAGTGGGCGGAAGAGCTGGGGGTGGCTGAGAAGCTTCTATGGAGGGGGTGAGGAAGACTTATTAAAGAGTTATTGGGGAGTTCTTGCACCTCCACATGCTCCTAGGTAGAAAGTGAGAGGGCGAAGAAGTTGTGCAGTTCTGGGATGTGTGTCTGTAAGCACTTGCCCTAGAGCCTGGCTCATTTCATCCTTCTGGTCAGGAGGTGTAGGCGCCATGTTGGGAAGGGCACTGCTTTGAGTTGTGTACATGCTTGAAATGGGACCCTTGGCAGACCAGCTTTCTTGAGGACATGAGCAAAGACATACCCTGAGAGTTCCCAGAACACATCCTTGAGCAAAATATTGCTGAGAGAGTGAGCCACCTGTTGCAACGAATGTGCAATCTAAGTCTCATCTCTTGGAGAGAACGCAAAGTCGGGCAGGTTATATTAAATACGAAAATAATTATAAACATGACCTAAACTCAGGGCAATTGGAATTATGCGGCAGGAGAGGTCCAAATTATGCAGCAAGATTGAGTAAGGTTGCAGCATAATGTGGCACATTTTGTATCAGTATAACTTCATTATTTTGGCATTTTTTTACTTGGTAATACTGTATGGACATTGGTTGCACCCCATTAGTACAAGTTTAACATCAAAATATAGCAATAAGCAACAGAAAGGTTACCGGTCCGAATTTGCACAGGGACTTCCACTGTGCAATAACAGGTGTCGCTGCATTTTCAGTAACTTTTTAACCATTTGAACTAGAAACAAACAAAAAATTGGTTAAATCAGCCTATAACACGACAAATGATGGATTATGTGTCAAAAGCAGCAAATCTATTAGTATGCGAAAATCGCCGTGGCCGCACAATTGCATGATTCCAGTGGCCCTGCTTAAACTTCTATAAAACACGTGGCAACAATGCAAAATAATAAAAAAAAAAATTCTAGCTCTCTTCTCAAAACGGTTGCCTCACTGAACAAACAGAAGGATGTAAGCTGTGTCTCTGAAGAGCATTCTCACAATCATTGATCTTGTGTCTCTGCGTCTCCAACATGTTCACAAAAGCGTTTATTAAGATGACCCTACCTACAGTGGCGGCTGCCACTCAATGGGGGTGGCAGGGTGGGGGGCGCTGTAGGAGGTGTGAAAATACAGAAAAACCACCTTACCTGGGGGGAGACGCATTTGTCTCCCCTCCCCGTCCTCCTCTTCTTCTTCCGGTTGCACAGGCTCCCAGCCAATCACGACGCTCCTGTCACCAGCATGACAGCAGCTTGGTGATTGGTTGGAGTGGCCTGCTTTGCCACTCAGACTGAGTGGGAGCCTGGGCATGTTCTCCAGTCGGCTGTGCAATACAGCCGGGCAGAGAACATGCAAAGTGCGCATGTCTGTTTGGTCGGTCCACCACGGCCGGTCAAGCAGACATGTGCACTTTGTGTGCACATGGCCATCTTCCGGTCCCCTCCCTCCAGCCCAGCCCCACCCGCCCCTTCTCCCAGGAAAAATAAAATGATAATAACGTAGCGGTATTATCATTTTATTTTTACTTTCCCCACAATCCAGTGGGGTGACGCTCCTCTGCCTTAGAAGAGAAGTTGCCCCCCTCCCGCTTAAGTGGACAAGGGGCCCTAGGAACGGCCAGCCCTTGCATAGCACTGTAGGTAGCCGCCTTAAATTCAGTGTGGTTTATTTTCATCAACCCTCCTTCTGGAGATGCTACTCAGGTGCCTGCAACGTTATGGGAGGGCGCCAAGAAAGTGCTTGATAGCATACGCTCTCCTAAGAAATGCAATTACCAGTGCCAATTACTGACATTGAAAGTCTCTTTTCCCATGACTGCGTGAAAGCTAATAACATGCTTGACAGTCCTGTGCTCGCAGGTGACGTATTGTGTAACAGAGGCTATACCACGTCCCCTAATTCATAACTGACAATTTCTAATTACAACATTTACATGGTTTGCATCCAGGAGTCTCACTAGAGACTTCAGCATCTGGCCTGATTACGCCCCCTTCATTCACTCCCTGAGCCACATTTGCTCATTTAGTTAAGCAATCAGTCAGGGGATTGTATTGATGTGTTATGCGCTTTCTGGAATAAACAGCAAACAACTCTGATGATAATGTGGAAGGCGTGGGCTAGAGTTTAATAACAATGTCCCCCCCTTCGGGAGCCCTGGCCGCCTCCTTTCTGAGGTTGATGTCATTTGATAAATTCTAAGTGCACAACATTGGTGTGTGCCAGAAAAATGTCAGAAAAGAACGCAGGGGCAGCTCCAAGATCCCAATTAGTGTTCCAAGCTCTCTGCTGCCTCTGAATTATTAAAGTCCACCCAATAAAGAGAATGTATACACACTCACAGAGAGGACAGTAGCGCTTGGTGTCCGGATAGAGCACAGAAAGCGCTTTCTTCCAGTGCTTGAGGATTCCAGGTACGTGCCATGTGAAGTCTGCCCGCCTCCATCCCTCCGGCATGACACATACCACTGGTGACATACATCATACTATCATCATACACCCTCCCAACCACGAATACATATGATGCGGGAGCCAATCTAAGGCGATCAGTCCAGCTTGTCACGCCACACTGGTTGAATGGCCAAGCTCTATAAATGTGACTGCACAATGCAGCCCATGTAATCAGGAATGATGAGACTCTGCAGTGTTTTCTGCATTCTCATAGTTTTCCTGCACTTGCCACAGGATGCATCATCAGCTACATGATTCACAGTGTTTTTTTTCTAGTTCAAAAGTTAACAAGCGTCCTGATTGCGCTGCCTCTCAGTGACTGCTCTTTGCAAGAGTAAACTGGTCACCTTTCAGTTGCTGATGCTGCACTTAAGTGTTAAACTGATATTAACGACCTTTAACCTTGGCCTGGACAGTGTTCACATGTTTAAAGAATGAAGCAATAATGCCACGAATGTACCTCATTAAGCTGCATAATTTCCCTTTTCTTGCCGCATAATTTAGTGAACACAGCTCGGAGGAGGTGGGTTTACTCAGTAAAGAGTGAGAAAAAGTGCAAATTTAGAGCAGATGCTTTATTGAAAAAGTACTTCTTTGTAGCATCAAGTAGGTCGTATTTTATTGTATTTTAATAGTATTTATATACCGCTTACTACCCCTGACGAGGCGTCAAAGCGTTTTTCGCTAGTAGCACGCTACTCCGGAACCCACGAGGAATTAGTGGTGGATTAGTATAGGGAAATATGAGTATAGTTTTAGTATTAATATGAGTTAATTTGAGCAGAGGATCTGTGAGTTTGTTAGTTGGATTGACTAGAGTAATGGAGGGATAGAGGAGGGAAGAATCGAGGAGTGTTAATTGGGAGTTTTTAGTAATAGGATGAGGCTTGGGATGAGTAAAGGAGAGATGGAGGAGGCAAGAGTCTGTGGAAAGGGTTAGGGAGATCATAGTAGCAGGAGGGGTTTTGGTTGAGTCAAAGGTGAGATAAATGGGTGAGAATTTAGGAGGGTTGTTTGGAAGATCATGGTAGTAAACTGAGGTTTGGGTGAGTTAGATGTGGAAGAGGAAGGAAGAGCTTAGGCCGGGTTATTTTGGGGATAAAAGTTGTAGAACTGGTTTGGGGCGAGTTAGAGAGGGGATGGAGAACAGATTGATAGAGACATGACATATGGTGATAGGTAGACAAGTAAAGCTTACAAGAGAGTGCATTTATATTATTTTAATTTATTTTTAATTTTACTTATATATACATACTTTTTTAATCATTATTTTAATTTAATTTATTTATTCATTATTATTATTATTTTATTTTATTAATTTATTTATAATTTGAATTTTATTTATAGATTTTATTTTAATTTAATGTTTCTCTAGTACAGTAGGACTAGAGTAATAAATACATAGATATGTAAATATATAGTAAGGGAATGTATGTTCAAGGAATATAATAATGGGTATAAACATATGAGAAGAAAAGTAGTATTGTATAAACACAACTTTCAAGATTTGCAATATTTGAAGTTAAATAATGAGTGTACTTTTCTAACATTTATTTCTTTCCTCAATTTTTGAATAGTGAAATGCCTATGATAAAAAAACATTTCATCAGTGTGATATAAAAACGAGAGCAGGGATTCATTAGTATCTAATATATAAACTTATCTGGGAGCTATGCAATGGCCTATTAACATGTTAAGCATAGAATAACATTCACATATAAATGTATATACACACACACACACACATGCACACATGCATACACACATATACACATATATACATATATGTACACATACACACAAATATATATATGTATATATATCCACATACATATTTAATAGTGAATAATTATACATTTGTTAAACAGATTAAAAGAGTATGTGTGTAATTTATTGTTATGACATAGTAGCAATATATATTTCCTAAAGAAATATACATTTCTAGAATATACACATAATCAGATTAAAAATATTTATCAACACAGACATATGCAGTCCATTGCTGTTTGAATATGGTGGTTATGAACGAAAGAGCCAACTCTTAAGTAGTTTTCTGAAGACAAGATAGTTATCTGTAGATCTTATATTTGTGGGCAATGAATTCCATAGTTTGGCTGCTTGAACGGAGAAGGATGTACCACCTATAGTCTTTTTCCTGTATGGTGGTGTTCTAAGGCGGGGTGCCAATCTTGTGCGAGGTTTCTTTGTTGAGTGTATTTGGGTATTTTGTTTCTGATAAATAGTGATCCTGTTCCATGTATAGCTTTGTGGGTGATACAAAGCAGCTTGAAGGTGCATCTTCTGCCAACGGGTAACCAGTGTAGTGCTCTCAAGGCAGAGGAGACGTGGACTTGTGGTTTTACATGTAATAGTGGCCTGGCAGCGGAGTTCTGAATACGTTGTAGTTTTTTCATAATAGATAGAGATGATCTATGGTAGAGGCCATTGGCATAATCCAGTTTGGATAGTACAAGCGAGATAGTAGCCTGCACCTTGTGTGGAAATACGAGGTGGGGGAAGATGCGTTGTGGAGTCTTCAAGGTGATGAAGCTTGTTCGTGCTAATTTGTCCCCTTGGGCGTTCCTAGTTAACTTGGAATCCATGGCAATTCCAAGGTTTTTAACTTCCTTGGATAATTGAGGAGGTGGTACGAGATTGTCAGGCCAGGCGCACAGAGGTCCATAATTTTTCCAGTCACCACATATGAGTATTTCCATTTTGGAGGCATTTAGTTTGAGATGGCTCCAGGTCATCCACTGATCAACGGCTCTGAGGCAACTGAAGATGTGTGAGTTTTCAAAGTCTTTGGGGCATCCCAATTAAAGTAGTATTTGTGTGTCATCTGCATAGTTGTAGCATGTGAGTTGAAAATCATTGATCAGTTCTGGTAATGACCTCATGTAGATGTTGAAAAGCAAAGGTGAGATGATTGATCCTTGGGACCTGCGTTTGTGAGGTAGGGTTTGGATGAGAAGGGGGGAGAATAGATAATATTAGTTCTGTTTTTAAGGTAGGATATAATCCAGTCGAGAGCAATCCCTTCTATGCGAGCTTCGTGGAGTCTTTGAATTAGGGTGTCACGGTCAACCGTATCAAAGGCTGCCGAGAGGTCCAAGAGAAGTAGTGCAGCAACTCCATTGCGGTCAACTGTGTTTTTAAGATCATCCCAGATTGCTATCAGTGCCGATTCAGTGCCTCTTCCTGGGCGGAATCCAGTTTGGTAGTCTGAAAGCATGGAATTGTCTGACATCTGGGAGAGTGCTGCTCTTTCTATCAGTTTGCCCAGGAAAGATCCATTTGTGATTGGTCAGTAGTTGTTGGCGTCCTGCGGGTCTAGGTTTGTTTTCTTTAATAACGGTCGTATGTATGCCTTTTTCAGGTCTTCAGGAAAGGTTCCTGTAGTTAAACAGTTGTAGATGATTCTTCTTACTGGTGTGGCAGCAGAAGTAGATAAAAGAATGTTCTTGAAGATGTGTGGTGGACAAGGGTCAGAAGGGCAACCGGAAGGCCTGCTTGCTTTGCCCAAATACATAAATTCACTTTATGATATTTGTGTGAAGGAGTGCAGAGGCTGAGTTGGTTTTTTCTTAGAGAGGATTTTAGGAACAGGGTTGGTGCTGATGGTTTTCTTCTGTTTTAAATAGGAGTCCAATGTGTCTGCCTTAGGTGCCAGTTTGTGAAATCTTGAGTAGTGGGACGTGTTCCTCCCATGTATTTAGCTTTTCAAAATTCATTTAGAATTTTATAACATTCTTTGGTTGCAGATTTAGCATTTTGAACTCTATATGAGTAGTACCTTTTTCAGCTTTTTTGATTGATGATTTGTATATTCTGTTAAGTTTGTGTAGCTGCATTTTGTTTTGAATGTTGTTTGTTTTGAGCCAGGTCTGCTGCAACCTTCTGATTTGTTATGTTATCTTTTTAAGTTCCGTGTTTCTCTAACCCTATTCACCAATCATACCCCTAATCCTGACAACCAATGACAACCCCAACCCCAGTCCTAAAACCAGAAACCAATAGGAATGTCAACCCTAGTACCAATCACAACCCCAACCCTAAAAACCAGGAACCAATAGGAATCTCAACCCTAGTACCAATCACAACCCCGACCCTAAAAACCAGGAACCAATAGGAATCTCAACCCTAGTACCAATCACAACCCCCTACCCTAAAAACCAGGAACCAATAGGAATCTCAACCCTAATACCTACACCAATAGAAAGACCAACCCCAACAACCTATCACAACACCATGTGCAACAACCAATAGAAACCTATATAAGGGCCAGGTTAACTGAAGGCCCAGACCCTGTGTAAGGGAGGAGGGAGCTGCTGCTCTATTCAGAATCTCCTTGGATACAGACAGGCTGAATCCACACTTCCAAGCTAGCAGAGTCTACTTTCCAGGTAAGGGAGAGATTGCAAAAAACACTGAAATACTGTTTGTCGCGCACTCAGAAATGTGGCTTTTTCAAGGCAAAAACAGGTGATACAGACAATTTCTAAACACAATTGAAATCACAGAAGCAGATTAAGTAGTCTCTTAAACACACTCTGGTGAGCCACTGAGAGTATGTAGCCTTTTTACTTAAAAAAGTTGGTGCCGGCTTTATGCAGTCTTTTGCCACAAACTAGGGGGGAAATTTCAAACAGTCACGGCTAAAAAACAGCACTACAGTAAACAGGCACGGGTAGCAGTAGAAAACACTTTTAAACAAATAATAAGATTTATCAGAAAAGTCTGGGGCTCCTCACCTAGGTCTCCTAGGAATCCTTGATCACTGGGCTGTATTAGGGCGCAGGGAAAAAGCTGGGCTCACAAAATGGAGGTGGCTGTCTTGGAAACAAAATGGACTACAGAAAGAGAAAAATTAAGGAGGGAAAATACTCTTAAAAGGGTACGATAGAGGAGAAAATACAATCAATGTATAAGACATAGGAAATCACACATCTGTTTTGGAATCTGGTTGTTAAGTTTTGAGAAAGGAGCAGGAGAAAGAGGGACGATGAACAACCAATAGTAGCCCACCATGTCTTCCCTGCATGAATCCCTTCACCCTACATGAATGATGGACTAAGAAACCATGAGAAGAGAGGAGAGTAGAAGTGTTTTTTTTCTGTACTGTGTCGCACCTTTGTGAACCTTCCAGCGAAGTCCTCCATGTACTTGTCTGATTGCCTACCTCCTCCCTTGAGGGAGGCTAAGGGACTTCTCTCTTGTATCCTGGGATTACAGTCACTAAACCCTCTCTTAAGGAACAGAAGATCTGATGTACAAAGTATTTTGCAGTCACAAAGGCTCCAGTTTGCCGAGCCCAAACCTTTGGTACCACAAAATAGCTCTTCGATATGTACAAAACCCAAATTGCACCTCAGTAATATTTCAACGAATCACACAAGAGGGTTTCGAGAACACACCGAATGGTAAATCATTGAAAAGTGACTCACACCACAAAAGAGGTAGTCACCCATTCACAAATGGGAAACGGTCGATAAGAGACCCTTCCCCTGTGTCAATCTTGACAAAAAAGTTGTAGGGGTTGGCAGCAATCCCATGGACTGCTGTCTAGGTTTAAAAAGAGTTTGTAAAACTTTTTTTTTTTTTTTTAAACCATAGCCTGTTTTCGTTCAGGGAAAATAGGTTTTGTTTTAAAAAACTTAAGATTGCATTATTTGGGAGGAATCACAGATATTGTGGTCTGCTGACCCCAGCAAGCCACCATCTCTGTTATGGCTGTGAATAGTAGTGGGCTGCAACTTGTGACTTTCTTCATGAATGTTGATGAGGCTGGTCAAGTTGAGAACTACCATGATTCAGAATTTTGTCAACCCACCTATTAATACATGCGTCGGTTTGTAAAGTTCCTTCCTATTGCAAAAAGCTAGTGCCCAATTTGTGACTATTTTTTGCAGATATACATTTCGTACATCAGTCCCTTACTGACAGTCCCGAACTTGATGTTTTCTGTCTGTTAACTGTCTCTCCTTTGCCTTTACTCTGTGCTCTGTTGTGATGTCACAGTGCCTTCTCTTAGGCTTCTGGTGGTGTCAGGTGGGATATTCAGAAGCATCCTGGGGCCTGAGCCTCAATATCAAGCGCTTGGAGATGGGTGACTCGTGTATCAGGTCCAACTTGTGTACTAAATACTTGATAAAAAACTCTGCTCTTGGTGTACCTGCCTGCCAGTGTGATCTCTGCCCCTGCCTGCACACTGACCTATAATAAACATAGACTGAGGAATGGGCACTAAGTATGTAAAGAGATATAATGGAATGAGCTCCCTCATTGGAGGTCTGAAAGCTTTATCAACAAAGCTGGGATATTCTGAGTGATTTCTTCTTCCTTATCTATTCCCAGAAAGCCACTTCTGAGGTGTTTCCTGAAATCAGTATATGTATATGGTCTTTTTTACATCAAATTGAGGATATGCTATATTTTAACTGCAAATTAAACTCTTCGAAGTTTATCATCACCTCTAATAAAAATATTTCAAGAGGTCGGAGTGCCTGGTACCTGGTAACCCGGGAGCTTGATTTTTGATGAGCTGGGACTGTTCAGGGCTATCACCCATCCTGCCATCTTTGTAGAACTAACAAGGAGCCGGATACTGCTGAGTCCCAAGGTCTACATGTTTTTCATGCTAATTAATTCCAACTTCCTTCCTATTCCCTAAACACTTAAGCTCGGCAGGGCTTGCCAAGCCTTTCATCGATTCTTCCTCATGGAAGATCCACAAACTCTGGTGGGAGAGTTCCTTGAACGGGTTTCGGTGCTAGCCAATGACCGATCGACTGCACTGGAGAGAATGGAGTAGAGTTTGGAAGGCGGAGAGCATCATGTAAGCATTGCGACTGGGATACGGCTATGATCTCTCAGTGTCAGACACTGGCTGCTGAGCCCCAACCGTGGTAGTTGAGGTTGCTTGCCAGTGGTGTCCTGGAATTCTCCCTACTATGTTTGTACAAACTGAGCCACACACACATCTTTCTACACTTCACTCTACACTTGAGAAGGACGCTCCTTCTCTCCCCTGGTTGCCAAAGCCAGGGACAACCTTCCCCTGCACCTCAGGAACGTCGCATCACTCCAGGAATTCAGGAAAGGACTGAAAGCACGGCTGTTCGAATGAACAGAGCACCACGAAGCAGCTAGTAACTTCAGCGCCTTGAGACCCTTACAAGTGATTTGCTGCGCTTTATAAACCCTGATTGAGTAAAATCCTGATTGACTTAAGGAAGTGAGGTAGTGAGGATGAGCCGTGACAGGCTTGTGAGGGGGTAGAGTGAGGGCAAGAGCTCAGAAGTAATTATACACCCAACAAATACAATAAGGTAAGGGCCGGCTCAATGTTTATCCTTTGAGGAAAAAGAAAGTAGTTTAATCACACAGCAAAACGAAATACTGCACAAAATACCAGCGTAACAGAGGGCTCTAAGCAGCTGCATCTAGCCGCAAAGCGCCACAATCCCTTTCCCCATAGGGCTTCTCTCCTTCACTCTCTGCTTGAGTTTCTGTAGCTACAGGTCTCACACATTATGGAGCAGGACAAATGAGGAACTGGCACAGATAACGGAAAGCTCTCTCTCCCTTTAGCAGGGCTTCTAGGTTTGATGCTTTTAAGTCTTGAACAGCTTTCAGAGCAAAGGGTTGTCCACTTGCCAGATAACAGAAGTCCTTCTGATACCAAACCCTACTGCATGATACCTTACACTTCAGAAATGAGGCCCTGGACCAGCTGAAAGCTCAAGCAAGAGAGTGAAGGACAAGTGAGGAGAGGGACCAGGGGCATTGAGATGCGGAGAGAGGTAGACAGAGGGAGAGAGGGTGTGACTGAGGGCAGCTAAGGAAAGACAGATAGAGAGAGGGGGAGGAAGAAACAGAGAGAGAGAGAGAAGCAGAAAAAAAGACAGAAGATCATTTTTTTAAATTAATTGATTCAACAAGTTAGAGAGTTACAGATGGGCAGAGCGGAGGAGCCTATTTGTCAAGTAAAAAGAATTATTGGCTTTGCAGTTTCCCTTCACCTGCAGACCCCCTGCCGAACAAAACAGCTTTTTATGCCCAAGCCTTCCAACAGCTTTGTCAGTTCGGCTCAAATGTCTGCTCTCTCCCCTCCATTACCCAAGTTTCCTAACCGGTACATGTTTCTTCTTTTAATTATCCTAAGGCTCCTGTTTCTGTTCCACTTCTCTGCATCCTGTTCCCAGATCTATACATCACCCTGAGCTCCTAGGCTTTGATAAGCCACCTCCAGTGCTCTCCTGGCCCATGCACCAGCACTCAGTCCTTTCTTCTGTCTCAAACAAGAGCAGTGCAATGTCTGAATGAACCTGGGCACAACTGGTCAGTGCTGATGGAGGCCTCCACCATTTGCACAGAAAGAGCCCCGTCAAGGACACCGAGGAGGCCCGCTGCATCTACCTCCTTGTTGCTGATGGACAAGGAGCCGTAACCGCTGTGCCCCGGCCTTTACTAGGACACACGCAAGGCGTGAAGAGTCTCCATAAGGGGGACTCCCTCACAACCTTGTAGCTCTTGACTGAAGGTGAAGACTGATCCAGAAGGTATTAGCTAGCCACCAAACTCTCCCTGACATCAGTTAAGAGCCAAGCAAGGACATCCATGAGGAAACCAGTAGAGGTTCCAACCACAATAAGCAAAAATCCGAGAATAAGTGAACAAATGTGTTACAATGAGAATCTCAAAGAAAGAGAGACTATTTCATACTGTACTGTGGCCTCAAAGAGAAGTGTCAGGACAGAGCAACAGATGGGAAAGGGCAGGTTTGTGCCTCTTTCCCAAACGTATGGCATCACTTTGGCAGGACAGAGCAACGTCTTGGAAAGGGTGTGTCGTGTCTCTTTCCTGGAACCTATGACATCGGTTTGGCACCCGTCGAAGAATCCCAAGTTTCACATCTCTGAATTCTGCTGTTTCACCAGCGCCCTTCTTGCCAGGCAAGTCTTGCACTCCACAGCACCTCCTGCTGGTGGCTGCGAGTTTTGAAAAGCCAGTGCAGTCCAGGAGTCTAGATACCCAGGACTCCTGACTCCTGCTCAGAGCAGTATCCGGCAGAAAGCTTCCAAACTGGGTCGGGAGCGTGTTAACTTCTCTGTGACCTCTGACAAGATCTCGCTACCAACTTTGTGACTATCAGGAGCATTTTTGATTAAGTCTTTTATTTGTGCAGAACTTCCCACTCCACGGCCTCTAGACCTAACAAAGTTTTTTCCACTGGTTCTTTCATTTGTGATTTGTCGTCTCTCAGCAAATTCTCTTGTATCAGGGATGTCCAACTTCACATCAGACTAAGAGAAGACGAGTCTAAAAAGCACAATGCTCCCTTCAAGATGCCTGCATCTGTGGGGTTCACTCTCCCCCACACTGTCCCAGGCCCCCAGAATACATCACCCGCTACTCCCACTCTCCCGGCTCTTCCACCGCTAAGGCGCGGCTGTACGCTGGGCATACTGATCTGAAAATATGTACAATACATCTAAAGATAATTAGTACAATTGATAACAAGCATTGGCAAAGCCAGTACATCTGGTGTTGGTCAACAGCCGTTTGGCTTTGGCAACTCCCATGCTTTTGGCGAAACCTTTTTGTTCGGGAAGGTGCTGTGCCCTCGTCAATCTAAAAAAACAATGGCTGTGGGTAGAAATGTGTTTTAGTCTCAACAAAATGACATGTACTGGAAGGCTTGAAGGCCAGGGTGTTCTGTGTTTCATTAAAACCTTCTTATACCTATTTCTGTTTTTTTGTAAAGCAGTACACAGAGCTGGAACCCACTTCAGAGTGTGAAGCTACCATTAACGCAGAGGGTGCAATGGCCTGCGAACCATGGGTTTGGGCTGCCAACCTTACCCTAAGAGGAGCTGCCTGCCAGCACCTGTGGAGGGGTTGGAATAGTCTTTTTCATTGCATGCATTAGGGACCAGGGCATCCTTGCTGTGCCACTGGGCGGTACTCTGGGATACAGCTGCCACCACAGAGATGTCCACTGGTATTATGATTCCTTGAATCTGGATCTCTGACCTAAGTGAGCAGTCAGGGTGGCCCAGATAGAGTTGGAAGGTACTCAGATGTAATCATAACAGGTGACTGCCAGAGGTTCACAATTTGGTAAAGATTTCATGGAGATGCCATGAATGTTACAACTCCGCCTTGGGCTTGCCGAAGGTCTTAGGCGTCTGTATGGACAGCGTTGAGAGGGGGATAGTATTAATGTGCCACCTGGTGCCACAGACTGTCTCAAGAGATGGGTCCTCAGTCCCTTGCAGAACTGAGGAACAGTCCTTGAAATCGAAGATGTGCTTTGAGGGCGTTCCAAACCGAAGGGCAATGTACCTGAAGGAACCAAACTTTACGAGGGCTGAGACTGGGAAAGGGGCATTCCAGTGGCTATGCACAAAATACATTGAAGATCCTTAAACTCATTTATTTAATGGTATTGACACACATTTTTCATGGATCTTCTCCCTCTGGAAGTGGGCACAAATTGACTCTTATAAAATCTATGACTAACTAAAGGGCTGACTCAGAGTGAGGTGCTAACAGAAAATACTTCAAATTCTGGAGGAAATCCTAGGGAGAAGGTGCTAGGGGCTTAGTTTCTTCTGCAATAAATGTCCTATAAATAAGGGAATCAAGGAGGTAGAGTTTCACTCAGATATTGTAGAATTTTTAGGTTGCACCAAATTCTGTAGTTGTCATTTAGACTCAATCAGGCCTGGATCCTAACAGCCCAGCATAGAACGCCCCCCACAGTTTCAGTTTCCATCTGTATTTCTGGGAAGTTTTCAGAGAGTGATCTCACCAACACAGCAGTACACTTTTGGGGTAAATGCTTCCAAGCCTGCGGCCACGTCTTGAGGCCCACTGTGCATTTGTTGTGTTTGAGGACAATATAGTACAATAAAACAACAGGCTTGCGCGTGGCAACCATTGAGAGTTTCCTGCTCAAGTCCATCATCTCTTACTGAGCGGACTCAGGGTGGACATGTTTGTGTGAGAAGGTGCACATATGTAGGGCAATGCCACAAAGGCCATTGTGCTGTAGTTAACAGGCTGCTTGCTAAAGGGTTCTGAGTACAGAGCCAGATGAGGTTCTGCTCTTTTTAGGAACCAGGAAGATCCCTTATATCTAAATGAGACGAGTGAACTGGGGGTTTGGCGGAGTGGCCACCTGTCTCTTTACATCCATTGTAGAGCTTCTGCAAAGACCTAACTGAGCCCCTAAATCGCATGCCTATCAGGAAAGTGTGAGGCTTCCACAGCTGAAATGTCACATTTAACATTTGTCTTTCAGCAACCCTCTACATTGCAGGACGTATCGACTGCACTCCCTTCCAAACTTGCAGAGCACTATGTGAGCTGCGCCACTCATTCTCCGCCGGCCACGAGGGGCACCTCTCCGGCCTTCTACTGTCCACCTCAGCAATAGATCTGTCGGCAGTCCTGGGCATGGCACTTGTCATACCTCCTGCCAAGCCTTATATCTCCTTGTCTTCTTGGACCACTTAATTGCTGACCGAGATGTGTCCCCCACGCTCCTCCCTTTAATGACTCCAGTATGTGGAGGTGGGCTCTACACGTCAATGCTTCTCAACGCGACCTCTTCCCATTATGAAGGAGAATCCTTCATTGTGAAGACCAGTGCTGCTCGCCTATAGTTTGGAAACACTTCCTACCCCTTTGAAGTTCCTATGAGGGCTACCATTTCAAAATGGGTGCCTTTCACTTCCTGTGATAGCCTTCCAGGTTACCAGTAAGCCAGACTAGAAAAAAGGTCCCAATCAGTGGCTCATTGCACCTTAATTTAGCAGGATTCCCAGCACACTGCTTGCACTGCACTTTGATGTAATTGTATTTGTATTGTATTTCCATTTATTTAGCACGTACTACCCTGACGAGGGATTGATGCACTTTAAGCCGGGTAGCACACTGCTCCACAACCCAAGGTTAGTAGTTAGACTAGTAGTATTGGTTATTGGTTGTTATCAGGGCTAGTCTTGTGAATTCAAGCAAACCATCCCATGCATCCACTTCAGTATCATTGTGATAGGTTAAATTAATAGAATTTAGGTGGGAATTTGAGTGGTGTGGGTGTATGTAAGTTCATGCACATGGTTGGTGGGTTTAAAAGATGAGCTTGAGGAGGTCAGGTGTTCATAGGTTTCAGGAGGTCTGGCTTTTAAAGAAGGTGCGATTGTGATCTTTAATAGGAGTTATCAGCAGTTTTCAGAAACAGTTGTAGAAATTAAGGCAAACATTTGTGACTTTGTGAAGGTTGTAAGGGAAAGAGACGCACATTTGAAAGGAAAAGAGAAGGCAACAATCAGAAATTTTAAGTAATGGTCAGTTTTTCACGGCACATTTAGAAAAATAGATGTTGTTTTTGAGGTAGCAGGCAGTCTGAGGATATGGAATTCTAGAAAGAAACAGCATAATTTGTCTGTGAAGATGCTAATATATTAGGTGCTTTTGGTAGGCACTAGAACCAAGCAAACAGCAAGGACTGTTAACTCAGGAGTTAAGAAGAATAAGTTGATGGCTGGATGCATACTTAGAGAAGTTTAGAGAACTTTAGGAGATTATTGACTATAGCAGTGACCTGAAGATCATAACAATGTGAGAACATACATAAGTTGGTTCGTAGAGAGAGGAAAAGCCACAGCACATCGCAAATTCATAGAAGTGTCAATTTATTCTCCTGTGGTATATCAGAAAAGTGTCAGACACCATGCGACGCCGCTAGCACAACGGCAAGACATTATTCACTTTTTCGGGGACTTATCATGGTCTTTGGACCTTCTCTCCTTTTACTCTACTTGATAATTGTAGTGCCCATTGGAGCCTGATAGGCTAACTTGATACTTCCACACGTTGGAGCCTTGAAAAAGTCATTTCTGACGAAACACGTGTCGGCTGTTGTTTTTCTGAATATGAGAACTGTATTGGCCTGTTGACACCTCGCCCATTTGTCTCACTGGGTCAGGTTATGTCTTTTCTGATATACTACAGGAGAATAAATTGACACTTCTACGAATTTGCGATGTGCCGTGGTTTTTCCTCTCTCTACAAACCAACTGTGGCCCTTCCGAGGCGACAGTCCATGCACCCTGTGGCTGGGTGTTAAAACCGCTTTTACACTCTTTTTCAACATTCAATTGAGACTTTGTGGTTTACGGACTCTGAACACTTGCTTGAGCTTATTTTCCGGAAGTGCGCACCACCTCTACACAGCCACAACTCTTGTTGTTCTTGTAAAACACACATAAGTAATTAATGCAAACATTAGGAAGGAGATTCTGCAGATGCTGGCGTGGGTGTCTGGTAAAGGTCGTACCCAAGATTGGCTCACACTGTTGATTATAAAGCAGAGAGTGGTCCATTTTGGATGTCCCTGGGAGTGGCATGGCACAGGGCGGGGAGCAAAGGCTGCTTCCCCAGACAGATGATGTCATTGCGTGCATTCCTGCAGGTGGAGGGTGCATAAGTGTGAGGGTAAGAGACGTGAGTTCACTAACAGTTGACAAAAGGGGCTTAGCTCCGAGAGGATGGGGGAAGGTTTGGGGTCTGACACCCCCCTAATAAATGGATTCTGGTGTGTGCAGTTGATTCATGGCCTCCAGTCGAGCACCTCTGTGTGATTTCCACCATGACTAGCAGCCCTCAGAGCACAGACACAGCCTCCATTAAACTTCCGGAGATGTTATACGCCCACCCGCCACTCACACGAAACAGGCCAAGAATAAACAAAGGAGTGGATGGCTCTTAAGTGGTGCAGAAAAACTTTTAAATGTAACACTATTTCATGCATTCTGCTCTCAAAAATGTAGTTTCTTTTTCTTGAGCTGAAAATGACAAAAAGGATTTGATGTGATGGGACCAAGGAAAGTTGGGTAATTAGTGGTGGTCAACTTGGGGCGCTTTTCTTCAGAGGTAGATGGAGTATGGGACAAAAGTGTGCGTCCGTCCCTGTGTTTATGGTTTATAGGGTAGATGTAGGTAACCTGTACGCTTCCTAATGACATCTTCCTATAGTGCACCTCCTCTCTATGGTCTATGGTTTTTGTAGTCACGTCTCAAATACACACTATATGCAGAATTGACTGCTATGTACCGCACATAAAGTTTCAGGGCTCCTCCTCACATAAAAACATACCTTTGATAGTGCCAAAAAGCTCATCTGAGGTGGATCCATGCTGTTTTAGCTGCATCATGAAAACTAGCTACAAGTTAGAGGTCACACACACACAAACACTTGGACACACAAGTGTGTTAGCCCCAAAGCTATCACAAATGTTGGGAAATCTCAGCTTCACACCCCCGAATCAAAATGACTCAGCTCCCGGTTGACAACCTGGGGAAAATGTGTTTGTGTGCTTTAATGTGCCCATAAAGCATCATATCGTCATGTACATGTTCGGCCTTCCTTTAAATGTTGTGGATATTCGTGGTGGTTAATGGACCACAACTTGCCTACATCACCTGCCTTCCGGGACTGGAACCAGTTTGTTTTTTTCCTCCACAGATAAGAAAAAAACCTACAGCAGCAATTTTCCGACTGTTCCAACAGCAGTTCAATAGAATGTGTTCATTACCTGCCTGATGTAGAAATATCCATTTTCAAACCAGGCTTGCAACTTTGCACATCGAGTGGTTTGCAATCGGTGTGCGGTTTGCCATGGGCCAATGTTGCATTACAAATTGTATAGTGGCAGGACGACACAAAATGACCTATCCAGTGAATATCAATTAGGAAGGCCACAATTTGGGGCCCGTGCTGTGGATGGCTGTGAACGGAGACCTGAACCCCAAACAGTAATTTGTTTTTCAAAAGCAGCAATTTCCCTTAAGTTACAGGTGCTGCTTTTAAAGTATATATATATGGTTTTTGGAAAGGCTTTCAGGTGGAACAGGCAATGCTCATCTACATCCCCCCTCTCCACCTAACACTCCCCCCCCCCCACCCCCACCCCCACCACACCCCAGGCCCCCAGGACATTCCGTACCCCAACTACAGGTTTACTAATTCATTGATGGTTTGTGTCAAATGTGGGCACCAACCATCACTTCAGACTTTTGTAACTTGTCATAGGAGGGGACATCCCTTTCAACCCCTCTTATTTACGATTGGAAAAAGGGTTACAGATGCGTTTTATGAGAAGGAAAGACGTCTCTGACCCGTAAAAGAGCTTTCGTACCTTAAAACGCCGTTTCGCCGATGCAAACCCTGTAATTTTACCAACGACAGGTTTTGCATCTTCCCAAAGGAGTTGTACATCCAGCACTTTGTTCGGGAATCAATGTTTTTGAACCCAATGAAAATTAGGTACAATTCGGACAAATTGTAGACAGTTTAGCTGCCTCAGCCCTGGGACCTCCTGCAGCTAAATAAACTCTGAGGGGGGGGGGGGGCTTGTTTGGGTTGTTACACCCTCCCAATAAATGTATTTCTGACAAATAGTTGGCACACTGGCTTTCACTCGGTTTGGCGAGGTGTCTGTCAGATTTCACCAGGAATTGTTTTCATAAATACTGACAGAAATCAATTCTCCCTCTCTCTCTCTCTCTTCAAAAATGTTGGCTATTTTACAAAAGATTGTGTTCTCTCCCTACACCTGCCAAACCCCGCTTGTCTCCGTATCCACTGCCCCTTAGCCCGTCATGTGACATGCTTGTCCTGTTAGTTGGAAAATCTGAAGCTCCCCACCCCCCCCATATTACTGTCCAAGCTGGTGATTCCCTGTAGGAAGCTCACGTGACAGTAATAATATGTAGATATTTAAGCAGAGAGGCCCATCAAGCCCGACCCGGGGTGAGCAAACAGCCTCCTTCCTGGAAGCAGCGTATAATGATGCCGAGGCTTTAAAGCGCCTGTTATCACCTCGGGGCGCTTGAGGGAGACAGAGGAGGCTGCTTCAGGGGTGTCTCTGGAGGAAGAGGCTGCAGGCCTCTGCCCTCCGCCCACAGACACCCCCTCATGTGCACTTCATAAAGCCCTTTTCACATTAACCTTGCAAAGCAGAGTCAGTCAGGAAGCTTATTCATGTCGAGTCTGTCACCAGCTCGGAGACTTTTGTGCTTAAGCGTTGGCACTTGTCACTTAGCCGGACTCTCAGGGCACTTTAAACTGGCAATAACCTCTAGCTAAAAGTTTTTAAGGCTCATTATGAACTCAGGAAATATGACAGACTAAAAGCTGTGCGTGTGTGGGCGTGTGTGTGTCTGTGTGTGCGTGTGTGTGTGCGTGTGTGTGTGTCTGTGTGTGTGTGTCTGTGTGTGTGCAAATGTCGGCGGGCCTTATGTTCACAGCCAGAGGGGGCTGGACAGCAGCACCTGACAGCAACGCCTTGGCAATCAGTGCCTGTTCTCAGACAGTTTAAAACATGTGTTCCCAGAGTGCACGGGGAGGGCGGGGAGGGGGGTGGTACCTCTGTGGCATCAGGCGGGGTCAGCCGCAGGGGTCTGGTGGAAAGTTTGTGTATTTTCATCAGGTAGGACCTGGGGACAAGGGGAGACGAGAGGAGACCAAGGAACTGGGGGTGCTGCTTTCACAGAGGAGTTATTATTCCAGACTCGTCACCATCAGCACCGCGGTCTCACATGTGCCCGGGGGAATGAACCACCCTCACCTCTGGCACATACATCCTTTATCTGCTGGGGGTTTACCTCTTGAAGTGCAGGCAGCGAGCTGTCCCTGCCCTGTCTCACAAGGCAACAGACAGCAGAGCTATCCGGGAGCTGTCCCTGCCCTGTCTCACAAGGCAACAGACAGCAGAGCTATCCGGGAGCTGTCCCTGACCTGTCTCCCAGTCCCAAGGCAACAGACACAGACAACAGAGCTATCCGGGAGCTGTCCCTGACCTGTCTCACAGGGCAACAGACACAGACAGCAGAGCTATCCGGGAGCTGTCCCTGCCCTGTCTCACAATGCAACAGACACAGACAGCAGAGCTATCCGGGAGCTGTCCCTGACCTGTCTCACAAGGCAACAGACAGCAGAGCTATCCGGGAGCTGTCCCTGACCTGTCTCCCAGTCCCAAGGCAACAGACACAGACAACAGAGCTATCCGGGAGCTGTCCCTGACCTGTCTCACAGGGCAACAGACACAGACAGCAGAGCTATCCGGGAGCTGTCCCTGACCTGTCTCACAAGGCAACAGACAACAGAGCTATCCGGGAGCTGTCCCTGACCTGTCTCACAGGGCAACAGACACAGACAGCAGAGCTATCCGGGAGCTGTCCCTGCCCTGTCTCACAATGCAACAGACACAGACAGCAGAGCTATCCGGGAGCTGCCCCTGACCTGTCTCACAGGGCAACAGACAGCAGAGCTATCGGGGGTAGTGCCCAATTGATATGTCAATGAATCAAACAGGATTTCGTGGCTAATCACCCGTGAGGGTCTCCAGGTGCTGTGAACCCTGAGAAGGAGGGATGTCTGTTGAGCAGTGAGGTCTGTTGGCGGAGTGGGACCCCATGGCTTTGCCGCTGGTGGTCCCTCCTCCACTGACATAGTGGTCCGCCCACCAGCTGTAAACGTGCCTTAAGTTTGGCCTCGGAAGTGGCCGCTCTTCCGGTGCCGTGGCCAAACTTCTCCGATAAGGGATGCATGAAGGGCCGTCGGAGAAATGTCCACATGTCCGTCTGTCCAACTAGGATGGTTGGACATGTAGCTGTTTTTTACTGTCTGTCACAGACTGGCAAACCCTGGCAGTAATGGGCAGCAGAAGACAAATATGCCCCCTTTGCCAGGGGAGAGGACATGTGCGGCAAAGGGGGGGCATTACCTTTTTTTTTATCATTTTCAAAAAGAAAATCCCCTTTCATGAGTATCTTTTTTTTAAAATAAATAAATAGTTGGGTGCAGGCTCCATCGTGTTGACGGAGCCTGCCCCAAACTGCAAAAAGCATTGGCACAAACCTCCGTGACAGCGGTTCCTGGCGCGGTTTAGGTTTGACTCTCATTTCTAAATCTGGCAGGAAGCACCTCTGTCAGGGCACAGAGTCTTTAGGCCTTCAGTTACTGACTGCAGACCTATGTAAGGACCACTGATGCCCCAGGAGAGGCGCCCCCTGTCTGACTCTCTCTCTCTCTGGCTCTCAGGACTCTGGGAACATCAGGTACCCGAGAACCAGTCAGCAAGAGGCCTTTGGTAAAGGGAACCTGAGAGGGGCCTCTGGTGGGTCAGCAAGGGAAGGGGCTGAGAGACAACGGTAGAGGGGACACGCAAAGAGGGGGCCTCACAACAGAACCTGCGAAACCTCGGATGCAACAAGGGAAGACGCACTCGTGTTCACCCCAAAGTGTGAGATGCACAGCTACAATGGCGCGGGGACACAGGCGCGCAGAGGGCGTCATTCCATCCAACCTCGACCGGCAACAAGACATGACGGAGGAGAGGCACGAGATTCTCAAGTGTTACCCCAGAAAGACTGACACGCAGCACCCCGAGGTCACCGGGAGGCACAACGCGCTGGCAGCGTTCACCTGAGGGTCTGAGGCCCGAGCCCAGCAGACCACCAGGCACAGAGTCACCCACTACACACCTGACGCTCTGGGGGCTTTGGGTGGGAGGCCGGAAGACTCACTGCCTCAAGATCACACACACCACCCATGTGTGCTGTGCCCGGTACAGGCATGTGTGCTGTGCTCTCGGACGTGTAGGTGTGCTGTAGTATATGTGTGCTGTGCCCTCGGACATGTAGGTGTGCTGTGGTATATGTGTGCTGTGCCCTCGGACATGTAGGTGTGCTGTGGTATATGTGTGCTGTGCCCAGGTTCAGGCATGTGTGCTGTGCCCTCGGACGTGTAGGTGTGCTGTGGTATATGTGTGCTGTGCCCGGGTTCAAGCATGTGTGCTGTGGTATAAGTGTGCTGTGCCCGGGTACAGGCATGTGTGCTGTGCCCTCGGACATGTAGGTGTGCTGTGGTATATGTGTGCTGTGCCCGGGTTCAGGCATGTGTGCTGTGGTATATGTGTGCTGTGCCCGGGGTTCAGGCATGTGTGCTGTGGTATATGTACGCTGTGCCTGGGTACAGGTATGTGTGCTGTGGTATATGTGTGCTGTGCCCTCGGACATGTAGGTGTGCTGTGGTATATGTGTGCTGTGCCCGGGTACAGGCATGTGTGCTGTGCCCTCGGACATGTAGGTTTACTGTGGTATATGTGTTCTGTGCCCGGGTACAGGCATGTGTGCTGTGGTACATGTATGCTGTGCCCGGGTACAGGCATGTGTGCTATGGTATATGTGTGCTGTGCCCTCGGATATGTAGGTGTACTGTGGTATATGTGTGCTGTGCACACTGCACCAATATACCATAGTACACATGCCTGTACCCGGGCACAGCACACATATACCACAGCACGCATACACCACAGCAGACATGCCTGTACCAGGACACAGCACACATATACCACAGGACACCTGTACCACTCTCACACATGGCTGTACCCGAGCACGGCACACATGTACCACTCTCACCCATGGCTGTACCCGAGCACGGCACACAACACGGGAAACCTCACCCGGCCCGGACACGGAAAGGATTGACAGATTGATAGCTCTTTCTCGATTCTGTGGGTGGTGGTGCATGGCCGTTCTTAGTTGGTGGAGCGATTTGTCTGGTTAATTCCGATAACGAACGAGACTCCTCCATGCTAACTAGTTGCGCGACCCCCAGCACACAGCTTTTTCTAGCCGGTTGATTTTAGGCTAAAATTAAAAGATTAAAAAATCAAATAACGAATAAGACAACCCAAAAATAGTATACGTGCCCCCGGGTCATTTCATATGTATTGTAATATTGTAATGCCTATTAGTAACTCTTGCAGCATATTTGGTGTCCATCCCCTTTGCATTATTGACACCTGGCACAACTATGAACAATCTGTACCATTGGTTGTTTGTAATAATCTTCTTAACATTTCCGATTTCTGTCTTGTTTTATTAACGTTTGAGTGTCTTTGTTTTTGTTTGTGCCATTCAGTGTATACTTACTTTTGAAAGGCAGTACGGAATTACTGTTAAAACACCATTGGAAATCCTCCACTAATCGCAAAGTGTATGTTTTTAGCTCTCGAAATGAAACGCATGTACTCACTGACCGTTCTGTTGTCCACTTCCCCTCATGTAAAATGCCAATACGGTAATCCTGTCAATTTACCATGTTAAATTCTCTACACAATGTACAGTATATGTATATAATTTCCCAACTGTATCTCATGTATTTACCGACCTTTCTGTTGTTTACTTCCCTCCCTTTCCTCTTCTTCACTGAGTTCACTATGCATGCACCCTGTCTTTGCTCTTCTTCACTGAGTTCACTATGCATGCACCCTGTCTTTGCTCTTCTTCACTGAGTTCACTATGCATGCATCCTGTCTTTGCTCTTCTTCACTGAGTTCACTATGCATGCATCCTGTCTTTGCTCTTCTTCACTGAGTTCACTATGCATGCACCCTGTCTTTGCTCTTCTTCACTGAGTTCACTATGCATGCACCCTGTCTTTGCTCTTCTTCACTGAGTTCACTATGCATGCATCCTGTCTTTGCTCTTCTTCACTGAGTTCACTATGCATGCATCCTGTCTTTGCTCTTCTTCACTGAGTTCACTATGCATGCATCCTGTCTTTGCTCTTCTTCACTGAGTTCACTATGCATGCACCCTGTCTTTGCTCTTCTTCACTGAGTTCACTATGCATGCACCCTGTCTTTGCTCTTCTTCACTGAGTTCACTATGCATGCATCCTGTCTTTGTTCACTATGCATGCATCCTGTCTTTGCTCTTCTTCACTGAGTTCACTATGCATGCATCCTGTCTTTGCTCTTCTTCACTGAGTTCACTATGCATGCACCCTGTCTTTGCTCTTCTTCACTGAGTTCACTATGCATGCATCCTGTCTGAGTTCACTATGCATGCATCCTGTCTTTGCTCTTCTTCACTGAGTTCACTATGCATGCACCCTGTCTTTGCTCTTCTTCACTGAGTTCACTATGCATGCATCCTGTCTTTGCTCTTCTTCACTGAGTTCACTATGCATGCATCCTGTCTTTGCTCTTCTTCACTGAGTTCACTATGCATGCACCCTGTCTTTGCTCTTCTTCACTGAGTTCACTATGCATGCATCCTGTCTTTGCTCTTCTTCACTGAGTTCACTATGCATGCACCCTGTCTTTGCTCTTCTTCACTGAGTTCACTATGCATGCATCCTGTCTTTGCTCTTCTTCACTGAGTTCACTATGCATGCACCCTGTCTTTGCTCTTCTTCACTGAGTTCACTATGCATGCACCCTGTCTTTGCTCTTCTTCACTGAGTTCACTATGCATGCACCCTGTCTTTGCTCTTCTTCACTGAGTTCACTATGCATGCATCCTGTCTTTGCTCTTCTTCACTGAGTTCACTATGCATGCACCCTGTCTTTGCTCTTCTTCACTGAGTTCACTATGCATGCACCCTGTCTTTGCTCTTCTTCACTGAGTTCACTATGCATGCACCCTGTCTTTGCTCTTCTTCACTGAGTTCACTATGCATGCACCCTGTCTTTGCTCTTCTTCACTGAGTTCACTATGCATGCACCCTGTCTTTGCTCTTCTTCACTGAGTTCACTATGCATGCATCCTGTCTTTGCTCTTCTTCACTGAGTTCACTATGCATGCATCCTGTCTTTGCTCTTCTTCACTGAGTTCACTATGCATGCACCCTGTCTTTGCTCTTCTTCACTGAGTTCACTATGCATGCATCCTGTCTTTGCTCTTCTTCACTGAGTTCACTATGCATGCACCCTGTCTTTGCTCTTCTTCACTGAGTTCACTATGCATGCACCCTGTCTTTGCTCTTCTTCACTGAGTTCACTATGCATGCACCCTGTCTTTGCTCTTCTTCACTGAGTTCACTATGCATGCACCCTGTCTTTGCTCTTCTTCACTGAGTTCACTATGCATGCATCCTGTCTTTGCTCTTCTTCACTGAGTTCACTATGCATGCACCCTGTCTTTGCTCTTCTTCACTGAGTTCACTATGCATGCACCCTGTCTTTGCTCTTCTTCACTGAGTTCACTATGCATGCATCCTGTCTTTGCTCTTCTTCACTGAGTTCACTATGCATGCATCCTGTCTTTGCTCTTCTTCACTGAGTTCACTATGCATGCACCCTGTCTTTGCTCTTCTTCACTGAGTCCACTATGCATGCATCCTGTCTTCTTTGCTCTTCCCACCCTCGCATGGAACAGCACTCGTGGACCAACCATATTGGAGCAAGGGTGCATTTAATCGGGGTATTTGGTCTCCATTTTAGCACCACTTTATTTTCCGCGTGTGTTATCAATGGAACCCACTCGCCTGCTTTCTAACTTATTGTGACCATGGTCGCTTTACTTTACCATTGTGGCACATCTTACTTTATTTTCCGCTTTATTTCCCTCTAACATGGCGTCGATAGAGTGCTCCACCCATGGAGCCTGCATCCCCTTGCGCCAATGCGGACTAGACGTTAGTCCCCTTTTCTGTTTCTACTTTTGGAGCACGCGCATACATACGCCGTCACTCCTCTAACGCTCTGCTGTCGGACAGGACACGGCAGCGTTAACACGCGCTGCCTGCTACGCGCACACGTACTGGTGTGCTGGTTTCCCGGATCTGGGGAAGCACTGGTAAGCGCTTCTACTTTTTTCCTCCTTAGTGGGTATAGATTAGTTTTTTAAACCGCATTAGAGTAATGGGATCCACTCCCCCCGTACAACATGCCCCGGCACACTTTACTAGAAGTAGTTTGTACTTTGGTTGGTCAGCAGGGATAGAACCCTGTCTATGTCCAGGGAGTGGCGTGTTACCGCTGTACCAACTTAAAGCGAGTATTTCGCGGACCCGTTTTTTACTGATAGAATTTTGTTCATATATCTGTTATACGCTCCCGCTTACATTATAGTTTACTAGTATCTTCTGTACTAGATTTGAAAGCTGGTGCTCCCGGTTTTTTGCAACGTTTCTAGTTGATATGATTTCTCCCCTATGTCCCTTGCTCTATTTTTACAGACTGCTCTCACCAAGACCACAATCAGAGTGTTCTTCTTACTACAGACACACTCTACTTTCATACACACTACTCACGTATTACTAATATTCGTCTCGGGATTATAAATGGACTTTGTTACTGAGATGGAGAACCCCTCGGTCACCCTGGTAGGTCGTATTTTTGACTCCAACATTTCTCCTCGTTTTACTGGACCTACATGAGCCCTGCACATTAGTAATGTATCTTTTCTCTGGGCCATTTCTACCATTCCAGAATTTCCACTTGGAACTCCAACATTAACATCGTGATTCCTATTTTCATTTTAGTTCATGAGGTAACTTTATATTTTTATATGCCGAATGGCGCCATGATATATCACGCATGTGCATGGAATATCAATCCTATTACGATCCCCTTTCCTTCTGGAAAGAAAGGGGATAAAAAACGTACACCCCCGCAGCCACCTCTTTGCTCTATTGATGGGTGTTACTATCTCTATTATTCACAAATTGTCAAGTCTGGGTTTTCTCACTGTTATGCACTACTTGTATTACCTAATAGATTACTTCTTTAGACTCAACACATCACGAATAAATGGGTTTTCTCTATTCTGATTGCGCATTATTCGCAATGGGTCTCTACACTTGACCTATACCTAATGCTCACCTCTCACTATTTTCTAATTAAAACAAAGGGTTTAACCCATAAATGTTACCTACCGGTTGGTAGAGATTTTATTTTGTTTAAGAGCTCCAATTTGTTCTTTGTTTCCAGCCTTGAAGAAGTCCATTGAGGACGAAACACGTGTTGGCTGTTACCGAATATACATATATTGGTCACATTATATGGACACTAATTTTACTATATGAACAGGCTGTTACCGAATTTTCATATATTGATCATAAGTACATGGAAGGTTATATCATGGAGGTTTACCAATAAATCTTTTTGTTATTCTACGTATCTCGGTTCTATGAAGTTTGGAGTGCCCTGGTCGCCTTCTACCTTTACATTACGGCACACATGTACCACTGTCACACATGCCTGTACCCGGGCACAGCACACATATCACGGCACGCATGTAGCACTCTCACACATGGCTGTACCAGAGCACAGCACACATATCACGGCACACATGTACCACTCTGACACATGGCTGTACCCAAGCACAGCACACATGTACCACTCTCACACATGCCTGTACCCGGGCACAGCACACATATCACGGCACGCATGTAGCACTCTCACACATGGCTGTACCCGGGCACAGCACACATATCACGGCACACATGTACCACTCTGACACATGGCTGTACCCGAGCACAGCACACATGTACAACTCTCACACATACCTGTACCCGGGCACAGCATACATATCACGGTACGCATGTAGCACTCTCACACATGGCTGTACCCGGGCACAGCACACATATACCACTCTGACACATGGCTGTACCCAAGCACAGCACACATGTACCACTCTCATACATGCCTGTACCCGGGCACAGCACACATATCACGGCACACATGTACCACTCTCACACGTGCCTGTACCAGGGCACAGCACACATATCACAGCACGTATGTAGCACTCTCACACATGGCTGTACCCGAGCATAGCACACCTATACCACAGCACACCTGTACCACTCTCACACATGGCTGTACCCGAGCACAGCACAGATATCACAGCACACATGTAGCACTCTCACACATGCCTGTACCCGGGCACAGCACACATATCACGGCACACATGTACCACTCTGACACATGGCTGTACCCGAGCACAGCACACATGTACCACTCTCACACATACCTGTACCCGGGCACGGCACACATATCACGGTATGAGATGTACACATGTACCACTCTCATACATGCCTGTACCCGGGCACAGCACACATATCACGGCAAGCATGTAGCACTCTCACACATGGCTGTACCCGGGCACAGCACACATATCACGGCACACATGTACCACTCTCACACATGGCTGCACCCGAGCACGGCACACATGTACCACTGTCACACATACCTGTACCCGGGCACAGCACACATATCACGGCACGCATGTAGCACTCTCACACATGGTTGTACCCGGGCACAGCACACATATCACGGCACACATGTACCACTCTGACACATGGCTGTACCCGAGCACAGCACACATGTACCACTGTCACACATGCCTGCACCCGGGCACAGCACACATATCACGGCACGCATGTAGCACTCACACATTGCTGTACCCGGGCACAGCACACATATACCATAGCACACATGTACCACTCTCACACGTGCCTGTACCAGGGCACAGCACACATATCACGGCACATATGTAGCACTCTCACACATGGCCGTACCCGAGCATAGAACACCTATACCACAGCACACCTGTACCACTCTCACACATGGCTGTACCCGAGCACAGCACAGATATCACAGCACACATGTAGCACTCTCACACATGCCTGTACCCGGGCACAGCACACATATCACGGCACACATGTACCACTGTCACACATGGCTTTACCCGAGCACAGCTATCACAGCACACATGTACCACTCTCACACATGCCTGTACCCGGGCACAGCACACATATCACGGCACACATGTACCACTCTCACACATGGCTTTACCCGAGCACAGCTATCACAGCACACATGTACCACTCTCACACATGCCTGTACCCGGGCACAGCACATGTATCACGGCACACATGTACCACTCTCACACATGCCTGTACCCGGGCACAGCACAGCTATCACAGCACACATGTACCACTCTCACACATGCCTGTACCCGGGCACACCACACATATCACGGCACGCATGTAGCACTCTCACACATGGCTGTACCTGAGCATAGCACACCTATACCACAGCACACCTGTACCACTCTCACACATGGCTGTACCCGAGCACAGCACAGATATCACAGCACACATGTAGCACTCTCACACATGCCTGTACCCGGACACAGCACACATATCACGGCACACATGTACCACTCTGACACATGGCTGTACCCGAGCACAGCACACATGTACCACTCTCACACATACCTGTACCCGGGCACGGCACACATATCACGGTACGCATGTAGCACTCTCACACATGGCTGTACCCGGGCACAGCACACATATACCACTCTGACACATGGCTGTACCCAAGCACAGCACACATGTACCACTCTCATACATGCCTATACCCGGGCACAGCACACATATCACGGCAAGCATGTAGCACTCTCACACATGGCTGTACCCGGACACAGCACACATATCACGGCACACATGTACCACTCTCACACATGGCTGCACCCGAGCACGGCACACATGTACCACTGTCACACATAACTGTACCCGGGCACAGCACACATATCACGGCACGCATGTAGCACTCTCACACATGGTTGTACCCGGGCACAGCACACATATCACGGCACACATGTACCACTCTGACACATGGCTGTACCCGAGCACAGCACACATGTACCACTGTCACACATGCCTGCACCCGGGCACAGCACACATCACGGCACGCATGTAGCACTCACACATTGCTGTACCCGGGCACAGCACACATATACCATAGCACACATGTACCACTCTCACACGTGCCTGTACCAGGGCACAGCACACATATCACGGCACATATGTAGCACTCTCACACATGGCTGTACCCGAGCATAGAACACCTATACCACAGCACACCTGTACCACTCTCACACATGGCTGTACCCGAGCACAGCACAGATATCACAGCACACATGTAGCACTCTCACACATGCCTGTACCCGGGCACAGCACACATATCACGGCACACATGTACCACTCTCACACATGGCTTTACCCGAGCACAGCTATCACAGCACACATGTAGCACTCTCACACATGCCTGTACCCGGGCACAGCACACATATCACGGCACACATGTACCACTCTCACACATGGCTTTACCCGAGCACAGCTATCACAGCACACATGTACCACTCTCACACATGCCTGTACCCGGGCACAGCACATGTATCACGGCACACATGTACCACTCTCACACATGCCTGTACCCGGGCACAGCACAGCTATCACAGCACACATGTACCACTCTCACACATGCCTGTACCCGGGCACACCACACATATCACGGCACGCATGTAGCACTCTCACACATGGCTGTACCTGAGCATAGCACACCTATACCACAGCACACCTGTACCACTCTCACACATGGCTGTACCCGAGCACAGCACACATATCACAGCACACATGTACCACTCTCACACATGCCTGTACCCGGGAACAGCACACATATGACGGCACACATGTACCACTCTCTCTCACGCACGTCTCCCAGTGAGGAACACTGCACACGTTCAGGCTGCGGACCTTGTTTCACAGCTCTTGGGTCCCCAGTGCCAAGGGAGGGAAGGTGGGTGATCCGTGGATATGACATGTGTCCCCCATAGTTACCGATGCGCAGATTCCTGCGTATGATGCAGCGCACTCCGGCCACGCTCGCGCTTGAAGTAAGGAATGAATATTTGCATTATTGGTTGTCAAACTCATAGCATCCCCTGGAGTCCCAGAGCACAGCCCGTGGGGCCCCGGGAGGGGCCGCGGGTGCAGCTCCTTTCCATGGTTGGGGCGAGAGCGCAGACCTTACAAATGCGAAGGTACCAGTGTGGCGAGGCCCTGGGGGGCGGGGGGTGAGAACCCCCCCAATTTTACACCCAGCGGTAAAGTGGAGCCAAGAGGGCTCTGTAAAGTGCGCAGTCGGCAGATTATCGATGCAACGACATCATCTCTGATTGCGGCCATTTAGCCGCTTATCGAATCAATACCCGGCCTTTGAAGGGATTTCATGAAAATGAACTTTAATTAGCTGGGTCTCCACCGTGCGCCTGCAGAAGGCAGGATCCAGCCCCTGGCGCCCCTGGGTCCATTCTTGCACGAAGCGTTTACAGGGTGGTTTTTTTGTGCAGTTTATATAGCGCGCAAGAAGCTATCGGAGCGCTTTAGACGAGCACCATTTAAGTCTGGCCGGACAGCACAGCTGTCGCAGATAATTACGTGAGCCTCACTGGAGGGTACGTGGGTCCGCCCACATGTTCAGAATCAGGGATCTATTGGTTGGATTGGAATCACGAGTACACGTTTTGATTGCACAGAAGTTGTGTGCTTCACAAAAAATGCTCTGGCCCTCTAGCAGCAAGGACACATCCATTTTGTATGGTTTAATCTCACAGCACAGCTGTCACCAGACAATTATTTCAGCCCGGCTACAGGGGCTTTGGCTCCACCCACATGTTGGAACCACCAAGTACATGTTTTGATTGGAACCCAGGTGTTGTGAGCGATGAGTACATGTTTTGATTGGACAGAAGTTATGTGCTCCCACAAAAAAAGTGCTTGTCCTCCAGCAGCTGGAATCGCTTTGTTTATTTATACAGCTTCACTTGTACTGCTTCACATGACCACACAACCTTCTTCTAAATGCAAACCTATTTACATTGCCTATGCGTGTTGTTTTTGTGGTCTGGCCTGACAGCACAGCTGTTGCCAGACCATTATGCGACATCACGAGAAGGGGCTTTGGCTCTGCCCACATGGTGGGAGCCAGGAGTACATGTTTTGATTAGGGAGAGGTTCTGTGCTTCAACAAAAAGTACATGCCCTACACACAGCTATAACCATTCCATTTATTTTTCCAGCTTCAAGGGCACACACATGACACTGGAACGCTATTAAAGTGTTTTAGAAAAGTAGATTGTTTATGTAGTTTTTTGGGGGAAGGTGTAGGAGGCTGGACTGGCTTCTAGTGAGTACCATGGTGTACTTACACCTTCCACCAGGCCCAGGTATCCCTTATTAGCGTAGAGGGGTGTCTAGCAGCTTAGGCTGATAGATAATGGTAGCTTAGCAGAGCAGCTTAGGCTGAACTAGGAGACAAGTGAAGCTCCTACAGTACCACTAGTGTCATATGCACAATATCATAAGAAAACACAATACACAGATATACTAAAAATAAAGGTACTTTATTTTTATGACAATATGCCAAAGTATCTCAGTGAGTACCCTCAGTATGAGGATAGCAAATATACACAAGTTATATGTACACAATACCAAAATATGCAGTAATAGCAATAGAAAACAGTGCAAACAATGTATAGTCACAATAGAATGCAATGGGGGCACATAGGGATAGGGGCAACACAAACCATATACTCTAGAAGTGGAATGCGAACCACGAATGGACCCCAAACCTATGTGAGCTCGTAGAGGGTCGCTGGGACTGTAAGAAAACAGTGAGGGTTAGAAAAATAACCCACACCAAGACCCTGAAAAGTGGGTGCAAAGTGCACCTAAGTTCCCCAGAGAGCACAGACGTCGTGATAGGGGAATTCTGCAAGAAAGACCAACACCAGCAATGCAACAACGATGGATTTCCAGACGAGAGTACCTGTGGAACAAGGGGACCAAGTCCAAGAGTCACGATCAAGTCGGGAGTGGGCAGATGCCCAGGAAATGCCAGCTGTGGGTGCAAAGAAGCTGCCACCGGATGGTAGAAGCTGTGGATTCTGCAACAACTTCAAGGGCTAGAAACTTCCCCTTTGGAGGATGGATGTGACACGTCGTGAAGAGTCGTGCAGAGGTGTTTTTGTGCAGAAAGACCGCAAACAAGCCTTGCTAGCTGCAAGGGTCACGGTTAAGGTTTTTGGATGCTTCTGTGGCCCAGGAGGGACCAGGATGTCGCCAATTGCGTGAGGAGACAGAGGGGGCGTCCAGCAAGACAAGGAGCCCACTCAGAAGCAAGCTGCATCTGCAGAAGTGCCAGAACAGGCACTACAAAGTGGAATGAACCAGAGCTCACCCGAAGTCACGAAAGAGGGTCCCACGACGCCGGAGGACAACTCAGGAGGTCGTGTACTGCAGGTTAGAGTGCCGGGGACCCAGGCTTGCCTGTGCACAAAGGAAATCCTGGAAGAGTGCACAGGAGCCGGAGTACCTGCAAAACACGCGGTTCCCAGGAATGCAGTCTAGCGTGGGGAGACAAGGACTTACCTTCACCAAACTTGGACTGAAGAGTCACTGGACTGTGGGAGTCACTTGGACAGAGTTGCTGAGTTCAAGGGACCTCACTCGTCATGCTGAGAGGAGACCCAGAGGACTGGTGAAGCAGTTCTTTGGTGCCTGCGGATGGAGGGGGAAGATTCCGTCGACCCACGGGAGATTTCTTCGGAGCTTCTAGTGCAGAGAGGAGGCAGACTACCCCCACAACATGCACCACCAGGAAAACAGTCGAGAAGGCGGCAGGATCAGCGTTACAAGGTCGCAGTAGTCGTCTTTGCTTCTTTGTTGCAGTTTTGCAGGCTTCCAGCGCGGTCAGCAGTCAATTCCTTGGCAGAAGGTTAAGAGAGAGATGCAGAGGAACTCTGATGAGCTCTTGCATTCGTTATCTAAAGAATTCCCCAAAGCAGAGACCCTAAATAGCCAGAAAAGGAGGTTTGGCTACCTAGGTGAGAGGATAGGCTAGCAAAACAGGTAAGAGCCTATCAGAAGGAGTCTCTGACGTCACCTGCTGGCCCTGGCCACTCAGAGCAGTCCAGTGTGCCAGCAGCACCTCTGTTTCCAAGATGGCAGAGGTCTGGAGCACACTGGAGGAGCTCTGGGCACCTCCCAGGGGAGGTGCAGGTCAGGGGAGTGGTCACTCCCCTTTCCTTTGTCCAGTTTCGCGCCAGAGCAGGGCTGGGGGATCCCCGAACCAGTGTAGACTGGCTTATGCAGAAATGGGCACCATCTGTGCCCATGAAAGCATTTCCAGAGGCTGGGGGAGGCTACTCCTCCCCTGCCTTAACACCTTTTTCCAAAGGGAGAGGGTGTAACACCCTCTCTCTGAGGAAGTCCTTTGTTCTGCCTTCCTGGGCCAAGCCTGGCTGGACCCCAGGAGGGCAGAAACCTGTCTGAGGGGTTGGCAGCAGCAGTAGCTGCAGTGAAACCCCAGGAAAGGCAGTTTGGCAGTATCCGGGTCTGTGCTAGAGACCCGGGGAATCATGGGATTGTCTCCCCAATACCAGGATGGCATTGGGGGGGCAATTCCATTATCTTAGACATGTTACATGGCCATGTTCGGAGTTACCATTGTGAAGCTACATATAGGTAGTGACGTATGTGTAGTGCACGCGTGTAATGGTGTCCCCGCACTCACAAAGTCCGGGGAATTTGCCCTTAACAATGTGGGGGCACCTTGGCTAGTGCCAGGGTGCCCACACACTAAGTAACTTAGCACCCAACCTTTACCAGGTAAAGGTTAGACATATAGGTGACTTATAAGTTACTTAAGTGCAGTGGTAAATGACTGTCAAATAACGTGGACGTTATTTCACTCAGGCTGCTGTGGCAGGCCTGTGTAAGAATTGTCAGAGCTCCCTATCGGTGGCAAAAGAAATGCTGCAGCCCATAGGGATCTCCTGGAACCCCAATACCCTGGGTACCTCAGTACCATATACTAGGGAATTATAAGGGTGTTCCAGTATGCCAATGTAAATTGGTGAAATTGGTCACGAGCCTGTTAGTGACAATTTGGAAAGAAATGAGAGAGCATAACCACTGAGGTTCTGGATAGCAGAGCCTCAGTGAGACAGTTAGTCATAACACAGGTAACACATACAGGGCACACTTATGAGCACTGGGGCCCTGACTGGCAGGGTCCTAGTGAAACATACAACTAAAACAACATATATACAGTGAAATATGGGGGTAACATGCCAGGCAAGATGGTACTTTCCTACAGAAGGTAAGTCATTACCCAGAATCACAGGATGTTGAGCTGATGCGGAGACTTGAACCTGGTTCCTCAGTTCCAAGATCAGCAGCTCAGGCCGCTATGCTGTTGCCTCAGGCGCAATGCCCCATTCAGGGGCAAAATACTTGTTTAGCCCAAATGGGCATTGTATCAGCTGGGCACACAAACACTTGGCTGAAGCTGGCGAAAATCAAATAAAATTTGCCGGTGTGGGCTAAATGTGTCACTTTACATTTATTTTGTTTCCCTTTTTTATCACATGAAAAACAATTGTCCCTGTGAAGGCTGTCCCTCTGCCACAGTCAGGACGATCGTGGGTGGAGGGGCGGGCCCAGCCAGGAGCAGTAGCTGGTAGCCCTCGCTTGCTTTTTGCCAGCCCCGCCTCTGGAGTTATAAAGGCAGTGACAAGACAGCACAGTAAAGAATTGTAGAATAACAAACAAAATTAATATAATTAATCATAAAATAATTCTATTCCTTACCCTTGCGACAGACTACCAGCAAGTAACAATCACCCAATGCACCAGGTTATGTGGCTGTGTCTCCCAGCGAATGGTCTTCACAGCGCTAGACTTAAGTCTGGGCACCGGATAGTGCGTATTCTTGTCCTTTCTGAAAAAGAAACATGAGGTACCTCTCCCAGGAGCACCAGCCATGGCTTGGCTGTGGCTGTGTAAATGGTGGCTCCCTGCAGCTCTGATGTGCGCAGTGATTTCTGGGTAAGTCATTGGTAAAAATATTTAGCAGCTTTAATAAGGCACTTGATTTCAGAGACGGATCACTGGGTCGCTCTGTATCCAACCGCGCATCACTGGAGACTGAACAAGGCAGGGGAAAAATGTAGTTTTGTTTCCTGTAGTGTGTGGTGGACCCTTGCGGGAAAGAGGGATCGGCAAAGTTTTCGGGGTGGAGCGAGCGAGGCCCAAGACCGGCTCTCGTGAGGGGTACCACCACGCTCCATCTCACGAGGGCACCTCACTTCTGGTCCTTGCTTTTCATTCAACAACCAAAGTATTCTGGGAGTTGTAGTCTGGCTTTGCCAGTATTGAACCACAAAGAGGGGAGACTGAATGGAGCAACCCACTGGCACTTCTCTGTCCACATATATTTTCCCTGTGGGCGCTGATGCGTTAGTCTAAAATTCTCCGTGAGCACAGACCATGGTTGAAATGCAGACACGATATCTCATTTTTGGCATCTTCTCGTCCTGCACCTTGGCGCATCAGTTCTGGAGGAGGATAAACTCTACCGTAAACCACAGATTCAGCTACTTAGTTGATTTAATGTATGTACCTATATGTATGTCTCACTTGCATGTCATGACCTAGCTAAGAGACAGTGAGGTTCTATACAGGGTCATAGAACTCATAGACCACCAGAAACACCCCACCCCTACACCTGCCACACGCAGACCGACAAAACTTATTTGTTGGAAGAATTTTATTTATAACTTTTACCAATAGCTTAGGCTTAAGGAGCAGTTGCAGCCTGTAGGCCGCCCGCCGAACAAAAGAATGTCCTAAGACCAAACCACGTGAGGTGCCATTGAACTGAAACAAAATAAAATTGTGTGAGAAACCAACACGCATTTCACAAACTATGAGTGAGGAAGCACCCATCATTGCAATTCAGGTCTAATGTATTGTATTGTATTATAATCGTATTTATATAGCGCTTACTACCCCTGACGAGGCGTCGAAGCGCTTTTCGATGAGTAGCACGCTACTTCGGAACCCAACAAGAATTAGTGATGGATTAGTATCGTTAAATAATGAGTACAGTTTTAGTATTATTAGGAGTTAATTTGAGCCGCGGATATGAGAGTTTGTTAGTTAGATTGACTGGAGTAATGGAGGGGTGGAGGAGGAAAGAAATCCAGAAGTGTTAATTGGGAGTATATCCTTCATTTACTCAACCCAAAGGCTTGGGATGAGTAAAGGGGGGCGGAGGGGGAAGAGTTAGGGAGAGCATAGTAGCAGGGTGAGATGAATGCAGGAGAATTTAGTAGGGTTGTGTGGGAGGTCACAGAGGTAGAGTGAGGTTTGGTGAGGTAGATGTGGAGGTGGAGGGAAGAGCTTAGGCAGAGATATTTAGGAGATGAAAGTGGTAGGAGGGATTTGGGATGAGTCAGAGTGAGAATGGAGGATGGTTTGATAGAGACATGACATAAGAGTGATGAGTAGATAAGTGTGATAAGATGAGAGCAGGAATTCATAGATATCTAGTATAACAACCCAAAACCAGGAGCCATGCAATGATCCACGAACATGCAAAGCACAGAAACAACATATACACATATATATATATATATATATATATATATATATATATATATATATATATATATATATATATATATAGATATACACACACACACACACACACACACACACACACACACACGAATACACACACATATGCACATACAATACATAATTAGAATCATGGGTAAAAAATTCTTAGACAGGTTTAAAGAGTGTGTGTGTATTTTATTGTTATCACATAGTAGCAATACATATTTTCTAAAGAAACTATACATAAATAGAAATATACATATAATCTGAAAAAAAACATATATTTATCCACATAGACATATGCAGTTCATAGTTGTTTGAAAAAGGTGGTTATGAAGGAAAGACCCAACTCTTGAGTAGTTTTCTGAAGACAAGAAATTTATCTGTGGCTCTTATAGTTGGGGGTAATGAATTCCATAGTTTGGCTGCTTGGACGGAGAAGGATGTACCACCTATAGTCTTTTTCTTGTATGGTGATGTTCTAAGGCGGGGTGCCAATCTTGAGCGGAGGGTTCTTTGTTGGATGTATTTGGTAATTTTCTGTCTGATAAAAAGCGGTCCTGTTCCATGTATAGCTTTGTGGGTGATACAAAGCAGCTTGAAAGTGCATCTTCTGGCAACGGGTAACCTTGTAGTGCTCTCAAGGCAGGGGAGATGTGGGCTTGCGGCTTTATATGTAGTAGTAGCCTGGCTGCGGAATTCTGGATACGTTGTAGTTTTTTCATAACAGATAGAGATGATCCATGGTAGAGGCTATTGGCATAATCCAGTTTGGATAGTACAAGCGAGATAGTAGCTTGCACCTTGTGTGGAAATCCGAGGTGGGGGAAGATGCGTCGTAAAGTCTTTAAGGTGATGAAGCTTGTGCGTACTAATTTGTCTACTTGGGCATTCATAGTTAACTTGGAATCCATGGTGATTCCTAGGTTTTTTACTTCCTTGGATAATTGAGGAGGTGGTCCGAGATCGTCAGGCCAGACGCACAGAGGGTCATAATTTTTCCAGTCACCACATATGGGTATTTCTGTTTTGGAGGTATTTAGTTTGAGATGGCTCCAGGTCATCCACTGATCAACAGCTCTGAGGCAACTGAAGATTTGTGAGTTTTCAATGTTTTTGGGGCCTTCTAATTTAAGTAGTATTTGTGTGTCATCTGCATAGTTGTAGCATGTGAGATGGACATCATTGATCAGTTCTGGTAAAGATATCATGTAGATGTTGAAAAGCAAAGGTGAGATGAAAGACCCTTGGGGGACCCCTGCTTTTGTGAGGTAGGGTTCGGACAAGAAGGGGGGCGAGTGGATGATATTTGCTCTTTTTTGAAGATAGGAAGTAATCCAGTCGAGAGCAATCCCTTGTATGCCGGCTTCGTGGAGTCTTTGAGTTAGGGTGTCATGGTCAACCGTATCAAAGGCAGCTGAGAGGTCCAAGAGAAGTAGTGCAGCAACTCCATTTCGGTCAACTGTGTTTTTAAGATCGTCCCAGATTGCCATGATTGCCGATTCAGTGCTTCTTCCTGGGCGGAATCCAGTTTGGAAGTCTGAAAGTATAGAATTGTCTTCAATGAATTGTGACATCTGGGCGAATGCTGCTCTTTCTATCAATTTTCCCAGGAAAGGTCCATTTGTGATTGGTCTGTAGTTGTTGGGGTCTTGCGGGTCTAGGTTTGTTTTCTTTAATAATGGTCGTATGTATGCCTTTTTCAGGTCTGCAGGAAAAGTTCCTGAAGTTAAAGAGTTGTTGATGATTCATCTTACAGGTGTGGCAGCAGAAGTAGATAGCAGGATGTTCTTGAAGATTTGTGGTGGGCAAGGGTCAGAAGGGCAACCAGAAGGTCTGCTTGCTTTTACCAAATCCATAAATTCATCCTGGGATATTTGTTTGAAGGACTGTAGAGGTTGGGATGGTTTATTCTTAAAGGGTATTTTAGGAAAGGGGTTGGTGCTGATGGTTTTCTTCTGTTTTAAATAGAAGTCCAATGTGTCTGCCTTGGTTGCGTAGTGAGTTGCCCATTTGTTTGTTTATCACAAAAAAAAAAAAAAAAACAATATGAGGCTACATGCAATGCTCCCAGAAAGCTTCTGCAAGTATTTGCAGAAGCTTGAAAGCAAGATTGCCAATTCTTTGCATTTTTTGTGAACATTTTATTTGGTAGGCAACTAGGAAAAAAAAAATTTGCAAAATTATTGTGAAATTTTCGATACCTTTCTTTGAAGCATCGTTCAGTGAAATATTTTGATGCAGGCTAGTCTTTCCCAAAAAATATTCATAATGGAAAATCATTGAAACCAGTTTCAACAAGATTATAAGGAATCTGAAAATAAACAAGCACTGGCAAAGCCAATAGGTCTGACATTGGTGGTCAGTCTTTCGGTTTTGTCAGTGTCTTATTTCGACATAGCTTTTGTAAAGCTTTATTGTTGTGGAAGGTGCCATTCCCTCAGCATTGTAACAAACATTTGCAAAAAGCAAAAATATTTTTTGATCTCAAAAAGCACACATTGCTTCAGTAGTTTATGGCACAGAGCAAAACTATGCTCCTTGTGAAAGAGCAGATTGCTACCACTCACAGTGAAGCCAGTCTATAGAATGATGGAGGGAAATAATTAATTTTAATGAAAACAAACGGTACTGTTTAACGCCAGACCTAATTAGGGGCCCAATTGTTAAAGAAAGTCACAAAAGTACAACCATGCTTTATGTCCTTGCATTAGTGCATATGTTTTCAGGAATTCACATGAATTTACAGTAGCAGGACCATGGAGTCACACTCCAAGAAATTGTTTGTGAACTGCATTTTAGCAAGAGCAAATATGCATGTGTAGAATTGCCAATGCAAAAATATATATGTTGAGTGTTTATAATTTCACTCTCCCTTTAACCACTTTTTTCCCAGCCATGGAAGACGTTTTACGTCTTCCCTTGTCAAGAGTCAATTTCCAACCTTTCCCAGTAAGGAAAAAGATTTAGGAATACCTTTTGAAAACCCATAAAAAACATGCAAGCTGGTAGGTTTGCACTGACTCAAAAGTGAACTCCAAAGTTGGAACTTTTGCTTAATGCTACCTCCAGCCCCAATATGTAGATCTGCAGAAAGGTGGCAAATTAAGGAAATTGCTAGTATTGAAGACCTACTATAGTATTAGCCCTGGCATAATCAGAGAGGCTATAATCAGAGCTCTTACATTATGAGATTGTTGCCATAATGTGTCGCCGCCCTACATGGCACCAAAGGGACAAGTAGATTTATTTTTTTGTTACAGGACAAGTAGATTTATGAAGGAACATGTCCTCTGGACAAGTATATATTTTATTAAATTCCACAACCCTGTGTCGGTAGTGCAGTGTGACCTTAGACCATTTTGTAGAGCGCTCACCTTAATAATAAAGGCTTTGCATTAATGAACGATAAATACAAGTTAGAACAACCAGTTAGAACAACCTTATCGCACGGACATAAATATTATCTCAACTTCAGATTATTCCCTTCCCTGTAAACTGACAGCCAGAGGGTTTGTGCTGCAGGGGGTTGGGCCTGGGCCTAACTGTTCCAAGGATAAAATAAACATAAAAACTTGTTGTCCTTGATCCCAAACAATATGTCCTCGGCCTTTGGCTATAAGAATTCCACACTCCTGTCATTAAACCAATTACAATGATGTGACAGAGTGGTACAGAGAGTCACACTCACAAGTCAACCAAATCATGAGGCAATTTATGAAAACAGCAAATTGAAAGCAGTCTTACTAGATCTTATGAAACACCACATTACCTTGAGTGTTAAGACCTAAAGTTGAGAACTGTAACAAGTAAAACAACCAAGTGACACCGCCACTCCCTGGGTTTTCCTGCTCACCATTCTTTCCACTAACAGAAGCCCCAAGCACTGCAGGGCCTATTTCATGCAGGCTGCAATGAGACCACACTAGTGGGCACCTAGCTTGCCACTTGCCTGTGGTCTCCAGTTCCTAATTGTTCCAGCCTGATTCAGTTGCAGCCTTTTGAGCAAATGACAAACAGGTTTTTCCACACAGGTTTTCACACTCACTATTCTTCATACCACCCCACGACCTATTTAGTGCATGGCGCACTGCAACCACTAATCATGTGTGCCGCTGGCAAGCCCATCTGTGCCCGTCCACACCTGGAACATGACCTGCACCAGGAACCCTGGACCGACAACCATCCAAAGCAATACCACAACCAAAGCTGCCACTGGAGCCAAAAAATGCCACCATTACTCCTCCGCCATCCTCCGTGACTTCAACACACACTAGCAAACATGCTGCTGATGCACATCTCCTGGCACCACATTAGGATCTCTCTTCTACACCCACAGAGATTTCACCTGCGACATGTCAGACACTGACACCACCACCACACACCAACTGTCCACCATGATCCTCAATGTCCGACCCCTCAGAAACATTCAAATGAAATCTTGGACCTCCTCAACAGCAGCACACCAGACCTTCTCTTCCTGACGGGAACAAGGCTCAACCCAGCCTCCAACCCATACATTGCCGCAGCCATCCCACCCGCCTACAAAATCATGCACCAAGAACGCACCCATGAACCAGGACTCGCGATCATCTACAAAAACACGATTGACTTTACCACCTCCACAGACTCACCAGCCTCATGGAACATTTCCACTTCACAATGCAAACGTACTACAAAGCTACCCTGAAAGAATTCCTGGCCTACCATTATCTTGAGACCCCCAAGCGAAATTCTGCAACCACATTGCAGACTTCATCGCTCCCCTCGCCATCAGATCAACCAACTACATCCTCCTGGGGAATCTCAATTTCCACCTGGAAGACACCACAGTCCCAAACTCTATGCCCCTCCTCGACAGCCCCAGCAACCTCTAGCTCACCCACACAGCAGGTCACACCCTTAACCCTATTTTCTCCTCCAACAAAAGGATCACCACCGACGCTGATCACATGCTCCAACCACTATATCATAAATTTCAAGATATCCACTTCCCAAGCAATTCCATGTGAACAACCCAAAGCACCATCAAGGCACGGGGGCAAAATATATGAATAAAACTAGACAAATACCCTACAGGAACGCCCAACCAACCACACCAGGAACCTCAATGTCAACAGGAAGCTTTTCAGTAAGTGGCTCACAGACGGTGCCAACCACACTGCTCCCACAAGAAACAAGACCTCCAAATACAACAAACGACCGAGCTGGTACACGAAAGACCTCAAGGAGTCCAGGCGCCATTAAAACAACTTGAGAGAAATTGGAGACTCAACAAAAACACCACTGCAAGATCCAAATACAAATATAAATACACCCACAACCTCTACCACCACCAACAATGAGACACAAAGATAAAGACTCTAACTCTCAGACTTGAAGCGAGCCCCAACAACGCCAAAGAACTCTTCACCATCTTCAAGGAGTTCTCCAACCCGCAGCTGCCAACACAAACATCAACCCATCCCAAACACTCTACAATGACCTCTCAAACTTCTTCGAACAGAAGATTACCAAGATCTACAACTCAATCAACCGACAGCATACGGATACGAATGCACAGAAGGACACCTTCCTCATTGCCAAACAGCAGCTAAGCAACTGGAAGCCCCTCTCCAATGAAGACACCACCACCATCATGAATACCATTCACTCAGGAGCCCTCTCAGACCCAGGCCCCCACTTCATATACAATCTTGGTAGAACCATAACTCCCCATGCTCATTGCTATCATCAACACCTTCATAAACACTGCCACTTTCCAGTCGTGCTGAGAAAACGCATAAGTCAAAGATCCTATTGAAGACACCAACAAAGGCCCCTAACACGCTCAGTACGTACAGACGCATCTCGCTCCTGCCTTTAACAGCCAAAGTCACAGAGAAAGCCATCAGTACCTAACTTGAATGCCACCTACAATCCCCATCAACTACTACACAGTTCTCAATCTGATTTTCGCACCAGCCACAGCACAGAAACAGTACTTATTGTAGCCACTGATGACATCAGAAGAATCTGACTGAGGAGAAATGGCCGCATTCATCCTCCTCGACCTCTCCATAGCTTTTGATACTGTCTCCCACGACTCACCCATCAGAAAGCTTCAGCACTTGGGTATCTGGGGATTGGACCTCAAGAGGATATTCTCCTTCCACACAGACAGAACTCAATGTGTTAGACTGCCCCCCTACCTTAGACCCCAGGAAACTCATCTGCGGAGTCCTCAAGGATCGTCGCTCAGCTCAACACTCTTCAAAACCTACATGATGCCCCTCGTGGACATTATTAGAGCCCATGGCATCAACATAGAATCCTAAGCTGATGACGCACAGCTCATCCTCTTTCCTTACCCAGTAAACCAGCACAGCCAAAGCAAACTTTGCCATCTGAATGCACAACATTGTTGCTTGGATGACAAATAACTGCTTCCAGAAAGAAAGCGAAGTCCTTATCTTCAGCAACAACTACTCTTCCCTTGGACGCCTCTTAGTGGCTCTCCAAACTTATCCCCCCTACCCACCCTTGCAGACCATGCCAAGAACCTTGGGATTATCCTGACACTAACTTCTCCATGAGCAGATCCTTGCCTCGTTATGCTTCCAAATCCTGCAAATGTTATACAAGATTTTGAGGTGGATCCCACTTCACACCATACGAACAGTCACCCAGGCTATTATTACATGTAGACTTGACTACAGAAACGCCCTCTACTTTGGAATCCCAGCCCACGTTCTACACAGACTCAAAGCCACCCAAAACGTAGCTGCCAGACTCATCCTAAACATCCTGCAAAATAACCACATCTCTTCACACCTCAACATTCTCTTCTGGCTCCCAGGCCAGGAAAGATGCAAGTTCAAGCTACTCACCCTCACCTACAAAGCTCTCTACAACACCGGTCCAGGGGATCTCAACCACTGCCTCAACTTTTACCAACCCAGCAGCAACTTCGATCTGCATCCCAGGAAAGAGCACATCTCGAGAGCAAAAAGAAGGCCAGATGTGGAGGAAGTTCCCTCTCATACCTCACAGCTAAGAATGACCTCCCACAACACCTCGCAACCTCCCCCTCCCTCATTGGCATTCGAAGGAACCTCAAAACATGACTCTTCCAGACTAAACAGGCATGATCTATTCGCCCCCACTCAGGTCTGCCCTATTAAGCACCTGGATAACCTCATGGGCGATTAGCTGCATTCTACAAATCCATATAACATAATACAATCACAAAACAGCTAATAGACACAATGAAAACCTAAACTTAGGAATCATGTATCCTTGGAAAAAGCATGGAGTGTGAATAAATAACGCATAATGTAACAAATAAGTACTAGTTAAAGAAATGTACACAGATACCACTTTGTTTTCCTAATCAGTTGTCGCAAATCTTTTGGGATGAGAATGCAGTGACATCTATGATGGAGAAGAGGCTGATGGATATGGGAAAATTGGTACTGGCTTAAAGTGTGATACATAAAAGACTAAAATACTTCTGCTGTGATAGTCAATATGGATTGAAGTAACAGTGGCTATGTCAAACGAGAACAGAGTTAAATTGCAGAGTTGAATAGAATTCTTTTCAGGTTTTTTAGGAAACGTGCTTCAGATGGAGCAAGCCTGAGGCTAGTAGGAAGGGCCTTCCAGAGACCAGCAGTAATGAAGGCAAATGATCTTCTGCCTCTCATTGTTTTGCACACCCGAGGAATTTGAAGTAGCCTTTGGCAGCTGGATCTCAGGAGTAGGCTTTAATCCTCCTTCTTAGATATGCAGGTCCTCTAAGCTGCAAGGCTTTAAGGGATAAGGCGAGCACCCTAAATTGGGCTCGCTTTACCAAAGGCAGCCTGTGAAGATGACGCAGGGATGTTACTGACAGAGACAGGACTTTTCAGGATCAATCTCGCTACCGCATTTTGTAACATATGCATGCGATGCTGTAAATAAGCAGGCAGACCCAAATAAAGTCTATTCGCATAGTCTAATTTGGATGTCACTAAAGCATGAATGATGGTCATATGTGTGTTCTTTGGGACAAGGTGAATCACTCTTAAAGACTTAAGGGTGGCGAAGAAGCTGGCTGATGCACTTTTCACTGTTTATTATCTAAACATTGTTCAGACAAACTACAATGAACATAGGTTCATGTGAAGATGAGAGCTATTAAAAATTGCAAAGTCATGTCTATGCTAATTATAGTTATGTATGATCAATATGATAATCTGGCAAATTACAGTAGCAGAAGCAATGCGACTGGTAAAATTTAAAAACAGAAAAGCTTATCATATCTACTTACCCGTTCCTAAATATGGCCTGAAGCGGTCAGACAGTCTGTCTAGGAGAGCATTTAGAAGGTCCAACCCGAGCAACGTCACCTTATAGTTGCTGGCGCTTATAACAATTGGATGACCATCTCCCGATGGACTTTACATCTGCTACAGACATCCCTGCGCCGGCTGCTAAGGTAGCTGCCCCAATCCTGAATGAATGTGAAGAGTACCTCTGAGGGTCCACACGTGCAGCCCCAAGAGTCACCTTCAATACTGCTAAAAATTGGTACCGTGATAAGCATTCCCCGTTTGCATGTAGAAAAAGGGCAGATGACCCAGAGGGTGGGCAGGCCAACAGGTTTGATCCCAAGCGACCCACCGGGCATAACAGAGACTCAGGCGCTGCTCTAAGTTCAATGTGTGAGCCCTTCCTTAATTGATCAGTCTTGGACTTTTGCAATTGAATTGTCACCAACCCCGGTATGAATCGTACATCCTCTCACTGAAGGCCTCCTGAATGGTCACTCTTGGAAGACCCCACTAATTCGCTAATGCAGAAAGCGCCATAGAAAGCTGTAGTAAATACTGTGGCGAATAATGCCGCCTCAAAAAGCGTGGAACACACATTAGGGATTCTATCCAAGAGACTCCCCAATAAGGGAGAAGTTATGGGGTGCCTAGTGTCCTTTTTTGCGCCCTCTAGTCGAACCCAACCAGCCACCGCCCTCTTATTGACTAAGGTGTTCAAATGGGACTGCAGATTCTGTAGTCTTGCAAAGAAACGAATAGCGGACAAGTGAGCCTTGGCGCATGAAACTGGTTTGCCCCTTTCTTTCAAATTACTTAGAAAACCACAAATGGCCTGCGTAGAAAACAATTCTGTAATTTGTTGCGAATTAAGAAAATGTCTGGTTTTCTGGAATGATTTCTCATAAGCCCCTCTTGTGCGGGCCGCTAGGGATGCTGCTACTAAAGAGGGGAGGGCGGGGCTCCAATCTTCCGCAGAGATGCTGGGAACTCCGTCACCTCCTCCGCCGCCTGGGGGTGGAACCTCAGTAAGTCCTGCATCAATTAGCGAGATAGAGCGTCAGCAGCATTGTTGTGGATCCCAGGCACATGTTTCGCACGAAAGGTAATGTTGAGTTTCAAGCAAATTAAAACCAAGGGTTTCAGGAGACGGCGCACCATTCTGCAGGTTGCCTTTTGTCTATTAATCGCCTCTACCACGGCCATATTATTTGACCAGAAAATCACTGCCCTATCTTTAAATATCAGGGCCCAGATGGTGACGGCAACGATAATAGGGAACAGTTCTAAAAATGCTACATTCTTAGTAATCCCCTTCTCAACCCACTCAACTGGCCAGTTGCCTCTGCACCTGCAGGTGCCCCGAATGGCACCAAAACCTACACTGCCGGCTGAATCAGCGAATAAACCCAGGGTAGGACTAGGAACCGGAGGATGAGGCCAAACGACCGCCCCATTAAACTCCTGCAAAAAGGCACCCCATATTCTCAAATCTTCCCTAACTTCAAGCACAGCCTAGTATGATGGTGCTTCTCAGTCAAACCAACCATCGCCCTAGCGATGGATCTGGAAAAGGGGCGTGCCATGGGGACAATCCGTAAGGCGAAATTCAGTTGACGCACCAGTCCCTGAAGCGGACGCAGAGTGACGTAGAATTCTTAAAGACCTGCAATTTATCCGAAGGTAAGTGACACTCACCCGCTGTGGAATCTATCTCAATCCCCAGAAATGTGATGCAGGTAGAGGGGCTTTCTGTTTTGTCTGGGGCTAATGGGACCCCAAATTCTTTGAACATAGAAGTCAAAGCCTGGAGGGCCCCCAAGCACCTCACGGACCCCGGGAGGGCCCAGTGAACTGGAAGGAGCCTAAGAACAGACTCAATGTCAGTCTTTGCCAGACGAGAGGCGCGTAATTTCACCAGGGCCTAGTCTTCAGTTGCATACCGGACTGAGCACAGCTGGGGGTCAATTGCCTCATTTACAGATGATCCCCACGGAGCTGATAGATTATGTATCAACCTGAACTGGCCTGGCTCTTTTTTGGGAACAACCCCTAAAGGAGAACAGACAAACTTTGTTGTTGGTGGGGAGGAAAAGGGGCCCGCCAACCTGCCTAACAGCCTTTCTTACTGCTCCAAAAAAGGCTGAGCCTTTCTGTGAGTGCGCTTAAATAGACCATTGGCAAGACTGCAGATCCATTGCACCATTGCAAAGGTCGCTTCTACAGTCCCTGCAGACTACAGACCCATTGCAAGGGTTGTTTCTACTGTCCCTGCAAACTACAGACACATTGCAAGGGCTGCTTCTACTGTCCCTACAAACAAAACTATATAGCTGTTGCAAGAGTCGTTTCTACTGTCCCTGCACACTACCAACCCATGGGCAAGGGCCGTTTCTACTGTCCCTGCAAACTACAGACCCACTGGGAAGGGCCGTTTCCATTGTCCCTACAAACCACAGACCCATTGCAAGGGCCGTTTCCACTGTCCCTGCAAACTACAGACCTATTGCAAGGGGCGTTTCTACTGTACCTACAAGCTACAGACCTATTGCAAGGGGCATTTCTATTGTCCCTACAAACCACAGACCCATTGCAAGGGCCGTTTCCACTGTCCCTGCAAACTACAGACCTATTGCAAGGGGCATTTTTACTGTCCCTGCAAGCTACAGACCTATTGCAAGGGGCATCTCTACTGTCCCTACAAACTACAGACCCATGGGCAAGGGCCGTTTCTACTGTCCCTGCAAACTACAGAACTATTGCAAGGGCTGTTTCCACTGTCCCTGCAAACTACAGACCTATGGCAAGGGTTGTTTCTACTGTCCCTACAAATTAAGGACCCATTGCAAAGGTCGTTTCGACTGTCCCTGCAAACCACAGGCCAATTGCAAGGGCAGTTTATACTGTCTCTACAAACTACAGACCCCCTGCAAGGGCCGTTTCTACTGTCACTGCAAACTCCAGACCCTATTGCAAGGGCCGTTTCTACTGTCCCGGCAAACTACAGACCCATTGCAAGGGCCGTTTCTACTGTCCCTACAAACCAAACTACAGACCCATGGGCAAGAATCGTTTCAAATATTCCTTAATTCTACAGACCCATTGGCAAGGGCCCTTTCTACTCTTCCTGCAGACTACAGACCCATTGCACTATTGCAAAGACCGTTTCTACAGTCCCTGCAAACTACAGACCCTATTTCAAGGGTCGTTTCAACTGTCCCTGCAAACCACAGACCAATTGCCAAGGGTTTTTCTACTGTCCCCAAAAACTACAGACCTGGAAGGGCCATTTCTACTGTCCCTACAAACTAAAGACCCATTGCAAGGGTCGTTTCTACTACACATCCTTTGCAAGGGTCGTTTTACTGTCTGTACAAACTACAGACCCATTGCAAGGGTCGTTTACATTACGGACCTATTGCAAGGGCCGTTTCTACTACAGACCCATTGCAAGGGATATTTCTACTACAGACCCATTGCAAGGGTCGTTTCCACTACAGACCCATTTCAAGGGATGTTTCTACTACAGACCTATTGCAAGGACCGTTTCTACTACAGACCCATTGCAAGGGTCTTTTCCACTACAGACCCATAGCAATGGTCATTTCTACTACAGACCCATTGCAAGGGTCGTTTCCACTACACACCCATTGCAAGGCATGTTTCTACTACAACATATTGAAGGGATGTTTCTACTACAGACCCATTGCTAGGGTCGTTTCTATCTACAGACTCATTGCAAGGGATGTTTCTACTACAGACCCATTGCAAGGGTCGTTTCTACTACAGACCCATTGCAAGGGTCATTTCTACTACAGACCCATTGCAAGGGTAATTTCTACTACAGACCCATTGCAAGGTATGTTTCTACTACAGACCCCTTGCAAGGGTCGTTTCCACTACAGACCCTTTGCAAGGGATGTTTCTACTACAGACCCATTGCAAGGGTCGTTTCCACTAAAGACCCTTTGCAAGGGATGTTTCTACTACAGGCCCATTGCAAGGGTCGTTTCTACTACAGACCCATTGCAAGGGTCGTTTCTACTACAGACCCCTTGCCAGGGTCGTTTCCACTACAGACCCTTTGCAAGGGATGTTTCTACTACAGACCCATTGCAAGGGTCGTTTCCACTAAAGACCCTTTGCAAGGGATGTTTCTACTACAGGCCAATTGCAAGGGTCGTTTCTACTACAGACCCGTTGCAAGGGTCGTTTCTACTACAGACCCATTGCACGGGCCGTGTCCACTACAGACCCATTGCAAGGGATGTTTCTACTACAGACCCATTGCATGGGTCGTTTCTACTGCAGACCCATTGCAAGGGTCGTTGCAAGGGATGTTTCTACTAAGACCCATTGCAAGGGTCGTTTCCACTACAGACCCTTTGCAAGGGATGTTTCTACTACAGACCCATTGCAAGGGTCGTTTCCACTAAAGACCCTTTGCAAGGGATGTTTCTACTACAGGCCAATTGCAAGGGTCGTTTCTACTACAGACCCGTTGCAAGGGTCGTTTCTACTACAGACCCATTGCACGGGCCGTCTACACTACAGACCCATTGCAAGGGATGTTTCTACTACAGACCTATTGCATGGGTCGTTTCTACTGCAGACCCATTGCAAGGGTCGTTGCAAGGGATGTTTCTACTACAGACCCATTGCAAGGGTCGTTTCCACTACAACACATTGCAAGGGATGTTTCTACTACAGACTCATTGCAAGGGATGTTTCTACTACAGACCCATTGCAAGGGTCGTTTCTACTACAGATCCATTGCAAGGGTCGTTTCCACTACAACACATAGCAAGGGATGTTTCTACTACAGACCCATTGCATGGGTCGTTTCTACTGCAGACCCATTGCAAGGGTTGTTGCAAGGGATGTTTCTATTACAGGCCCATTGCAAGGGATGTTTCTACTACAGGCCCATTGCAATGGTCGTTTCTACTACAAAACCATTGCAAGGGATGTTTCTACTACAGACCCATTGCAAGGGATGTTTCTACTACAGATCCATTGCAAGGGTCTTTGCAAGGGATGTTTCTACTGCAGGCCCATTGCATGGGTCGTTGCAAGGGATGTTTCTACTACAGACCCATTGCAATGGTCGTTTCTACTACAAAACCATTGCAAGGGATGTTTCTACTACAGACCCATTGCAAGGGATGTTTCTACTACAGACCCATTGCAAGGGATGTTTCTACTACAGACCCATTGCACGGGCCGTCTACACTACAGACCCATTGCAAGGGATGTTTCTACTACAGACCTATTGCATGGGTCGTTTCTACTGCAGACCCATTGCAAGGGTCGTTGCAAGGGATGTTTCTACTACAGACCCATTGCAAGGGTCGTTTCCACTACAACACATTGCAAGGGATGTTTCTACTACAGACTCATTGCAAGGGATGTTTCTACTACAGACCCATTGCAAGGGTCGTTTCTACTACAGATCCATTGCAAGGGTCGTTTCCACTACAACACATAGCAAGGGATGTTTCTACTACAGACCCATTGCATGGGTCGTTTCTACTGCAGACCCATTGCAAGGGTCGTTGCAAGGGATGTTTCTATTACAGGCCCATTGCAAGGGATGTTTCTACTACAGACCCATTGCAATGGCCGTTTCTACTACAAAACCATTGCAAGGGATGTTTCTACTACAGACCCATTGCAAGGGATGTTTCTACTACAGACCCATTGCAAGGGTCTTTGCAAGGGATGTTTCTACTGCAGGCCCATTGCATGGGTCGTTGCAAGGAATGTTTCTACTACAGACCCATTGCAACGGATGTTTCTACGGTCCTCACAAACTACAGACCCATTGTCACGTGTGGTTTGTGAGGCAAACTCTTAAGACTTCGTCAGCGCACAGACATTACTACATGTCACAACAATCCCGAGACTGACTCATCCTAAGAAGTTCTCCTGAAAGGAAATGGTCCCTCCTTTCAACTCCTCCAGGTCAATTTGTCTCCAAGACGTTTCAACATTTCCTAGAGGTTTATCTCAATGCCTGGAGCGCTGCCAGGAGCCCGTCCGTGCTCCCAAAATGCCCTCTGGGGACAATGATGCCCTCCTGGGCACCTGCAGGTCTCTCGTGCTCCTCCCTGTATCAGGCGTTATTCCTGGGAGGAGGGCGAACCACAGATAGATGCGCATCTCCATCTACACAGCAGCCCTCTCTACCACCTGCTACATGCATTCTTCAGGAGAACATACACAAATCTTACTGTCCTATACCAGCTGTCCTCATACTCAGTGGCTTGTAAGCATCTGTGCTACATCACCAAGCATTGGTATGACAAGCTTAAGAAAGGCCTTCCTCAGGGCCTGTCACCCCTAACTAAAATACAATGACTCTCTGCTCCTGGAAAGCCAAGACCCAGGTAGGGAGAGAGCTCAAAACACACACAGGCTGACAGCATCAGAGCGGCTCTGTCCCGCACCCCCGGTACTGACCCTGCGCTTAGAATTCATGTCTTTGCGTCATGCCGCTATCACATGTAGTTAAACGTTGTAGGTGCACATGTGCAAGAAACTGGCGCATCAGTGCTGATCAACCAGTTTTCTTGCGTCGCACCTGCCCCACCTAAGAACAGCATGGGTGCGCCGTATTTGCAATACAGCGTACCATGGCGCGCGTTACACCAATAGAATCAACATTTGTTATGCTATTGTGGCGCTTTGCTGCAGGCCCAATTGACTTCAATGGGTGCGTTACTTTAACGCCTGCTCTAAGCAGGCGTTAAAAATGGAGTAAAAAATGGTGCAGTGAAATCTTGTATATTTCACGGTGCCATTTTTGTGGGCCTCATAACGCCCCCTTGCATACATTTTGCCTGACGGAGGCATAATGTGGCGTAAGTGGTCGCAAAGTGGCGCAATGCATGCATTGCGCCACTTTGTAAATATGGTGCGGTGAAAATTGCCTCCTTGAGCCACGTTAGTGTAAAAAAAATAAAAATAATAAGAGGCTAGTCTGGTGCAAGGAGACGCTAGGGCCTTGTGAATCTGGCCCGTAGTATTTGGTTACACTGTGTTAGTTCTACTTACAAGAACTTGTGCACCGTGGGAATACGGAGCTGGGTGTAGGCAGGGGAGCTCAAAGCACGGATGGACCCCCCTATATCTGAGTGCTGCATGAAGACAGCCAGAGTCTCCTGTGCCCTGGAAGGGGCTGAGACACCATGGTCAATGACCCCAGCAGTAGGACAGGATCTGTGTCCAGGCGCTAGAAGCCACGACAGAAGGAGCTTGTAGATAGAGTCTGGGAACATCACACTCACAGCCTCACCACACGCGCCCTGGTAATGTAATGATTACTAATACAGAAGTTCTGGTAACTCGGGGGTGGGGTGGGGGGGGGGGGTAATGTGCTACTGCAAGTGAGATCCAGAGGGCCATTTAAAGAAGGGAAAGTGGTGGAGGAGTATTCCTCCCTCCATTTTGTGTGACGTCAGCAGTGTTTCCATGTTAAGCCAATAAGGTGACAGCGCATGGTGGTCCAAAGTCAAGAATTAATGCCCCGATTAAAACTTTGGCTGCTGGCTGTCTTTGCGATGTGGAAGCCAATTTCGGATAGTTGTTATAGCGCTTGGTTTGGGAACACAGCGCTACAAGCAAACTCTTTGTATAACTGTGAGGTGGCATTCCTCGGTGAAACGTTAGTGACCAGGACCCACATTTTGCAGAGGGATCCCCTCGTCTTGCTGAACCCCAGAGCTGTCTAATGGTGACTGGTGTGTGAAACACGACTGGTCTTGCATAGATTGAAGCCTCTGTCTGAAGTAAGGGGGAGGGCAGGGGGGCAGCACCGACTCAACGAAGGACATCGGGGGGCCCTGCATATATTGGGGTTCTTTAAAAAGCCACAAGAAGACACCTGAGGACATGGAGGCACCCTGTACTTTAATGGGGTTCTTTAAAAAGCCACCAGAAAACACAGGAGGACATGGAGCTCCCTGAACATATTGGGGTTCTTTTAAGAGCCAGCAGAAAACACAGGAGGACATGGAGGCACCCTGTACATATTGGGGTTCTTTAAAAAGCCACTACAAGACACAGGAGGACATGGGGGCGCCCTGCACATATTGAGGCTTCCATAAAAAGCCACCAGAAGACACGGGAGGACATGGGGCCCCATGCGCATATTGGGGTTCTTTAAAAAACCAGGAAAAGACACAGGAGGACATGGGGCACCCTGAACATATTGGAGCTTCCTTAAAGAGCCACCAAAAGACACAAGAGGACATGGGGGCGCCCTGCACATATTGGGGTTCTTTTAAGAGCCAGCAGAAGGCACAGGGGGACTTGGAGGTGCCCTGCACATATTAGGGTTCCTTAAAAAGCCACCAGAAGACACCGGAGGACATGGGGCACCCTGCACATATTGGGGCTTCCTTAAAAAGCCACCAGAAGACACAGGAGGACATGGGGGCACCTTGCACATATTGGGGTTCTTTAAAAAGCCACCAGAAGACACAGGGGGACATGGGGCGCCCGCACATATTGGGGTTCCTTAAAAAGCCACCAGAAGACACAGGAGGACATGGGGCACCCTGCACATATTGGGGTTCTTTAAGAAGCCACCAGAATACACCGGAGGACATGGGGTCCCCTGCACATGTTGGGGTTCTTTAAAAAGCCACGAGAAGTCACAGGAGGACATGCGGCACCATGCACATGTTGGGGTTCTTTAAAAAGCTCCCAGAAGACACAGGAGGACATGGGGCACCCTGCACATATTGGGGTTCTTTAAGAAGCCACCAGAAGACACCGGAGGACATGGGGCACCCTGCACATATTGGGGCTTCCTTAAAAAGCCACGAGAAGTCACAGGAGGACATGCGGCAACATGCACATGTTGGGGTTCTTTAAAAAGCTCCCAGAAGACACAGGAGGACATGGGGCACCCTGCACATATTGTGGTTCTTTAAAAAGCCACCAGAAGACACAGGGGGGCATTGGGCGCCCGCACATATTGTGGTTCTTTAAGAAGCCACCAGAAGACACCGGAGGACATGGGGTGCCCTGCACATATTGTGGTTCTTTAAGAAGCCACCAGAAGACACCGGAGGACATGGGGCGCCCGCACATATTGTGGTTCTTTAAGAAGCCACCAGAATACACCGGAGGACATGGGGTCCCCTGCACATATTGTGGTTCTTTAAGAAGCCACCAGAATACACCGGAGGACATGGGGCACCCTGCACATATTGGGGTTCTTTAAGAAGCCACCAGAATACACCGGAGGACATGGGGTCCCCTGCACATGTTGGGGTTCTTTAAAAAGCCACGAGAAGTCACAGGAGGACATGCGGCACCATGCACATGTTGGGGTTCTTTAAAAAGCCACCAGAAGACACAGGGGGACATGGGGCGCCCGCACATATTGGGGTTCCTTAAAAAGCCACGAGAAGTCACAGGAGGACATGCGGCACCATGCACATGTTGGGGTTCTTTAAAAAGCTCCCAGAAGACACAGGAGGACATGGGGCACCCTGCACATATTGGGGTTCTTTAAGAAGCCACCAGAATACACCGGAGGACATGGGGTGCCCTGCACATGTTGGGGTTCTTTAAAAAGCCACGAGAAGTCACAGGAGGACATGCGGCACAATGCACATGTTGGGGTTCTTTAAGAAGCTCCCAGAAGAAGGCTGGTAAGTGGTGCATGTACCCTGCTCCTGCTGCCAGGGGAGTGACATAAATGTCATCTCGCGCCAGGTGAGGCACCGAGGCAGTTAAATAACTTACAGACGCATCTCAGGCTGTCCTTTTACGGTTCTATTTCCTTTTATGTTTCTCCTTCATCCTGAAATCGAATTAAGCAGGATGACATATTGCAGGGGCTTAAATATCTGACAGCTGCGCGAAATTAGATTTTTTTCATTTATTTCCTATATTCCAAAAAGTTTCACATATGTTGAAATATTCACGAGCGGGCGGCACTTCAAGGCCCTCCCTGGGACCCTGGGAGAAAACAGTAAGAGTGAACAATGGCACTCCTTAGTCTTATGCAGATCAGGGGGAGCACAGGCGTGCGCCCCAAACCATGAAGAATATGCGGCTGCACCGCACACGCCTGTTCCTTCTTACCTCGCGCCGCAGAACGGGCCTCGCCGCATAGATGTGCTGCTTATCACCCTGACGAAGGGAAACAGCCTCACCCGACCACAGCCACTCACAACTCACAGCGATGACGAGCTAGAGCACATCAACCAGCCACGCCCGACCACAGCCACTCACAACTCACAGCGATAACAAGCTAAAGCACATCAACCAGCCACGCCCGACCACAGCCACTCACAACTCACAGCGATAACGAGCTAAAGCACATCAACCAGCCACGCCCGACCACAGCCACTCACAACTCACAGCGATGACGAGCTAGAGCACATCAACCAGCCACGCCCGACCACAGCCACTCACAACTCACAGCGATGACGAGCTAGATAGAGCACATCAACCAGCCACGCCCGACCACAGCCACTCACAACTCACAGCGATGACGAGCTAGATGGAGCACATCAACCAGCCACGCCCGACCACAGCCACTCACAACTCACAGCGATGACGAGCTAGAGCACATCAACCAGCCACGCCCGACCACAGCCACACACAACTCACAGCGATAACGAGCTAAAGCACATCAACCAGCCACGCCCGACCACAGCCACTCACAACTCACAGCGATGACGAGCTAGAGCACATCAACCAGCCACGCCCGACCACAGCCACTCACAACTCACAGCGATAACGAGCTAAAGCACATCAACCAGCCACGCCCGACCACAGCCACTCACAACTCACAGCGATGACGAGCTAGAGCACATCAACCAGCCACGCCCGACCACAGCCACTCACAACTCACAGCGATGACGAGCTAGATAGAGCACATCAACCAGCCACGCCCGACCACAGCCACTCACAACTCACAGCGATGACGAGCTAGAGCACATCAACCAGCCACGCCCGACCACAGCCACTCACAACTCACAGCGATAACAAGCTAAAGCACATCAACCAGCCACGCCCAACCACAGCCACTCACAACTCACAGCGATGACGAGCTAGAGCACATCAACCAGCCACGCCCGACCACAGCCACTCACAACTCACAGCGATAACGAGCTAAAGCACATCAACCAGCCACGCCCGACCACAGCCACTCACAACTCACAGCGATGACGAGCTAGAGCACATCAACCAGCCACGCCCGACCACAGCCACTCACAACTCACAGCGATGACGAGCTAGATAGAGCACATCAACCAGCCACGCCCGACCACAGCCACTCACAACTCACAGCGATGACGAGCTAGAGCACATCAACCAGCCACGCCCGACCACAGCCACACACAACTCACAGCGATAACGAGCTAAAGCACATCAACCAGCCACGCCCGACCACAGCCACTCACAACTCACAGCGATGACGAGCTAGAGCACATCAACCAGCCACGCCCGACCACAGCCACTCACAACTCACAGCGATAACGAGCTAAAGCACATCAACCAGCCACGCCCGACCACAGCCACTCACAACTCACAGCGATGACGAGCTAGAGCACATCAACCAGCCACGCCCGACCACAGCCACTCACAACTCACAGCGATGACGAGCTAGATAGAGCACATCAACCAGCCACGCCCGACCACAGCCACTCACAACTCACAGCGATGACGAGCTAGAGCACATCAACCAGCCACGCCCGACCACAGCCACACACAACTCACAGCGATGACGAGCTAGAGCACATCAACAAGCCACGCCCGACCACAGCCACTCACAACTCACAGCGATGACGAGCTAGAGCACATCAACCAGCCACGCCCGACCACAGCCACTCACAACTCACAGCGATAACAAGCTAAAGCACATCAACCAGCCACGCCCGACCACAGCCACTCACAACTCACAGCGATGACGAGCTAGAGCACATCAACCAGCCACGCCCGACCACAGCCACTCACAACTCACAGCGATAACGAGCTAAAGCACATCAACCAGCCACGCCCGACCACAGCCACTCACAACTCACAGCGATGACGAGCTAGAGCACATCAACCAGCCACGCCCGACCACAGCCACTCACAACTCACAGCGATGACGAGCTAGATAGAGCACATCAACCAGCCACGCCCGACCACAGCCACTCACAGCGATGACGAGCTAGAGCACATCAACCAGCCACGCCCGACCACAGCCACACACAACTCACAGCGATGACGAGCTAGAGCACATCAACCAGCCACGCCCGACCACAGCCACACACAACTCACAGCGATGACGAGCTAAAGCACATCAACCAGCCACGCCCGACCACAGCCACTCACAACTCACAGCGATGACGAGCTAGAGCACATCAACCAGCCACGCCCGACCACAGCCACTCACAACTCACAGCGATGACGAGCTAAAGCACATCAACCAGCCACGCCCGACCGCAGCCACTCACAACTCACAGCGATGACGAGCTAGAGCACATCAACCAGCCACGCCCGACCACAGCCACACACAACTCACAGCGATGACGAGCTAGAGCACATCAACCAGCCACGCCCGACCACAGCCACTCACAACTCACAGCGATGACGAGCTAGAGCACATCAACCAGCCACGCCCGACCACAGCCACTAACAACTCACAGCGATGACGAGCTAAAGCACATCAACCAGCCACGCCCGACCACAGCCACTCACAACTCACAGCGATGACGAGCTAAAGCACATCAACCAGCCACGCCCGACTACAGCCACACACAACTCACAGCGATAACAAGCTAAAGCACATCAACCAGCCACGCCCGACCACAGCCACTCACAACTCACAGCGATATCAACCAGCCACGCCCGACCACAGCCACACACAACTCACAGCGATGACGAGCTAGAGCACATCAACCAGCCACGACCGACCACAGCCACTCACAACTCACAGCGATGACGAGCTAGAGCACATCAACCAGCCAAGCCCGACCACAGCCACACACAACTCACAGCGATGACGAGCTAGAGCACATCAACCAGCCACGCCCGACCACAGCCACACACAACTCACAGCGATGACGAGCTAGAGCACATCAACCAGCCACGCCCGACCACAGCCACTCACAACTCACAGCGATGACGAGCTAGAGCACATCAACCAGCCACGCCCGACCACAGCCACACACAACTCACAGCGATGACGAGCTAGAGCACATCAACCAGCCACGCCCGACCACAGCCACTCACAACTCACAGCGATGACGAGCTAGAGCACATCAACCAGCCACGCCCGACCACAGCCACACACAACTCACAGCGATGACGAGCAAGAGCACATCAACCAGCCACGCCCGACCACAGCCACTCACAACTCACAGCGATGACGAGCTAGAGCACATCAACCAGCCACGCCCGACCACAGCCACACACAACTCACAGCGATGACGAGCTAGAGCACATCAACCAGCCACGCCCGACCACAGCCACACACAACTCACAGCGATGACGAGCTAGAGCACATCAACCAGCCACGCCCGACCACAGCCACTCACAACTCACAGCGATGACGAGCTAGAGCACATCAACCAGCCACGCCCGACCACAGCCACACACAACTCACAGCGATGACGAGCTAGAGCACATCAACCAGCCACGCCCGACCACAGCCACTCACAGCGATGACGAGCTAGAGCACATCAACCAGCCACGCCCGACCACAGCCACTCACAACTCAAAGCGATGACGAGCTAGAGCACATCAACCAGCCACGCCCGACCACAGCCACTCACAACTCACAGCGATGACGAGCTAGAGCACATCAACCAGCCACGCCCGACCACAGCCACACACAACTCACAGCGATGAGGAGCTAGAGCACATCAACCAGCCACGCCCGACCACAGCCACACACAACTCACAGCGATGAGGAGCTAGAGCACATCAACCAGCCACGCCCGACCACAGCCACTCACAACTCACAGCGATGACGAGCTAAAGCACATCAACCAGCCACGCCCGACCACAGCCACACACAACTCACAGCGATGACGAGCTAAAGCACATCAACCAGCCACGCCCGACCACAGCCACTCACAACTCACAGCGATAACGAGCTAAAGCACATCAACCAGCCAGCCCGACCACAGCCACTCACATCTCACAGCGATGACGAGCTAGAGCACATCAACCAGCCACGCCCGACCACAGCCACTCACAACGATGACGAGCTAGAGCACATCAACCAGCCACGCCCGACCACAGCCACACACAACTCACAGCGATGACGAGCTAAACCACATCAACCAGCCACGCCCGACCACTGCCACTCACAACTCACAGCGATGACGAGCTAGAGCACATCAACCAGCCACGCCCGACCACAGCCACTCACAACTCACAGCGATGACGAGCTAGAGCACATCAACCAGCCACGCCCGACCACAGCCACTCACAACTCACAGCGATGACGAGCTAAAGCACATCAACCAGCCACGCCCGACCACAGCCACACACAACTCACAGCGATGACGAGCTAAAGCACATCAACCAGCCACGCCCGACCACAGCCACTCACAACTCACAGCGATGACGAGCTAAAGCACATCAACCAGCCACGCCCGACCACAGCCACTCACAACTCACAGCGATGACGAGCTAGAGCACATCAACCAGCCACGCCCGACCACAGCCACACACAACTCACAGCGATGAGGAGCTAGAGCACATCAACCAGCCACGCCCGACCACAGCCACTCACAACTCACAGCGATAACGAGCTAAAGCACATCAACCAGCCACGCCCGACCACAGCCACTCACATCTCACAGCGATGACGAGCTAGAGCACATCAACCAGCCACGCCCGACCACAGCCACTCACAACGATGACGAGCTAGAGCACATCAACCAGCCACGCCCGACCACAGCCACACACAACTCACAGCGATGACGAGCTAAACCACATCAACCAGCCACGCCCGACCACAGCCACTCACAACTCACAGCGATGACGAGCTAGAGCACATCAACCAGCCACGCCCGACCACAGCCACTCACAACTCACAGCGATGACGAGCTAAAGCACATCAACCAGCCACGCCCGACCACAGCCACACACAACTCACAGCGATGACGAGCTAAAGCACATCAACCAGCCACGCCCGACCACAGCCACTCACAACTCACAGCGATGACGAGATAAAGCACATCAACCAGCCACGCCCGACCACAGCCACTCACAACTCACAGCGATGACGAGCTAGAGCACATCAACCAGCCACGCCCGACCACAGCCACACACAACTCACAGCGATGAGGAGCTAGAGCACATCAACCAGCCACGCCCGACCACAGCCACACACAACTCACAGCGATAACGAGCTAAAGCACATCAACCAGCCACGCCCGACCACAGCCACACACAACTCACAGCGATGACGAGCTAAAGCACATCAACCAGCCACGCCCGACCACAGCCACTCACAACTCACAGCGATAACGAGCTAAAGCACATCAACCAGCCAGCCCGACCACAGCCACTCACATCTCACAGCGATGACGAGCTAGAGCACATCAACCAGCCACGCCCGACCACAGCCACTCACAACGATGACGAGCTAGAGCACATCAACCAGCCACGCCCGACCACAGCCACACACAACTCACAGCGATGACGAGCTAAACCACATCAACCAGCCACGCCCGACCACAGCCACTCACAACTCACAGCGATGACGAGCTAGAGCACATCAACCAGCCACGCCCGACCACAGCCACTCACAACTCACAGCGATGACGAGCTAGAGCACATCAACCAGCCACGCCCGACCACAGCCACTCACAACTCACAGCGATGACGAGCTAAAGCACATCAACCAGCCACGCCCGACCACAGCCACACACAACTCACAGCGATGACGAGCTAAAGCACATCAACCAGCCACGCCCGACCACAGCCACTCACAACTCACAGCGATGACGAGCTAAAGCACATCAACCAGCCACGCCCGACCACAGCCACTCACAACTCACAGCGATGACGAGCTAGAGCACATCAACCAGCCACGCCCGACCACAGCCACACACAACTCACAGCGATGAGGAGCTAGAGCACATCAACCAGCCACGCCCGACCACAGCCACTCACAACTCACAGCGATAACGAGCTAAAGCACATCAACCAGCCACGCCCGACCACAGCCACTCACATCTCACAGCGATGACGAGCTAGAGCACATCAACCAGCCACGCCCGACCACAGCCACTCACAACGATGACGAGCTAGAGCACATCAACCAGCCACGCCCGACCACAGCCACACACAACTCACAGCGATGACGAGCTAAACCACATCAACCAGCCACGCCCGACCACAGCCACTCACAACTCACAGCGATGACGAGCTAGAGCACATCAACCAGCCACGCCCGACCACAGCCACTCACAACTCACAGCGATGACGAGCTAAAGCACATCAACCAGCCACGCCCGACCACAGCCACACACAACTCACAGCGATGACGAGCTAAAGCACATCAACCAGCCACGCCCGACCACAGCCACTCACAACTCACAGCGATGACGAGATAAAGCACATCAACCAGCCACGCCCGACCACAGCCACTCACAACTCACAGCGATGACGAGCTAGAGCACATCAACCAGCCACGCCCGACCACAGCCACACACAACTCACAGCGATGAGGAGCTAGAGCACATCAACCAGCCACGCCCGACCACAGCCACACACAACTCACAGCGATAACGAGCTAAAGCACATCAACCAGCCACGCCCGACCACAGCCACTCACAACTCACAGCGATGACGAGCTAAAGCACATCAACCAGCCACGCCCGACCACAGCCACACACAACTCACAGCGATGAGGAGCTAAAGCACATCAACCAGCCACGCCCGACCACAGCCACTCACAACTCACAGCGATAACGAGCTAAAGCACATCAACCAGCCACGCCCGACCACAGCCACTCACATCTCACAGCGATGACGAGCTAGAGCACATCAACCAGCCACGCCCGACCACAGCCACTCACAACGATGACGAGCTAGAGCACATCAACCAGCCACGCCCGACCACAGCCACTCACAACTCACAGCGATGACGAGCTAGAGCACATCAACCAGCCACGCCCGACCACAGCCACTCACAACTCACAGCGATGACGAGCTAAAGCACATCAACCAGCCACGCCCGACCACAGCCACACACAACTCACAGCGATGACGAGCTAAAGCACATCAACCAGCCACGCCCGACCACAGCCACTCACAACTCACAGCGATGACGAGCTAAAGCACATCAACCAGCCACGCCCGACCACAGCCACTCACAACTCACAGCGATGACGAGCTAGAGCACATCAACCAGCCACGCCCGACCACAGCCACTCACAACTCACAGCGATGACGAGCTAGAGCACATCAACCAGCCACGCCCGACCACAGCCACACACAACTCACAGCGATGACGAGCTAGAGCACATCAACCAGCCACGCCCGACCACAGCCACTCACAACTCACAGCGATGACGAGCTAGAGCACATCAACCAGCCACGCCCGACCACAGCCACACACAACTCACAGCGATGACGAGCTAGAGCACATCAACCAGCCACGCCCGACCACAGCCACTCACAACTCACAGCGATGACGAGCTAGATAGAGCACATCAACCAGCCACGCCCGACCACAGCCACTCACAACTCACAGCGATGACGAGCTAGAGCACATCAACCAGCCACGCCCGACCACAGCCACTCACAACTCACAGCGATGACGAGCTAGATAGAGCACATCAACCAGCCACGCCCGACCACAGCCACTCACAACTCACAGCGATGACGAGCTAGAGCACATCAACCAGCCAAGCCCGACCACAGCCACACACAACTCACAGCGATGACGAGCTAGAGCACATCAACCAGCCACGCCCGACCACAGCCACTCACAACTCACAGCGATGACGAGCTAGAGCACATCAACCAGCCACGCCCGACCACAGCCACTCACAACTCACAGCGATAACGAGCTAAAGCACATCAACCAGCCACGCCCGACCACAGCCACTCACAACTCACAGCGATGACGAGCTAGAGCACATCAACCAGCCACGCCCGACCACAGCCACTCACAACTCACAGCGATGACGAGCTAAAGCACATCAACCAGCCACGCCCGACCACAGCCACACACAACTCACAGCAATGACGAGCTAAAGCACATCAACCAGCCACGCCCGACCACAGCCACTCACAACTCACAGCGATGACGAGCTAAAGCACATCAACCAGCCACGCCCGACCACAGCCACACACAACTCACAGCGATAACAAGCTAAAGCACATCAACCAGCCACGCCCGACCACAGCCACTCACAACTCACAGCGATATCAACCAGCCACGCCCGACCACAGCCACTCACAACTCACAGCGATGACGAGCTAGAGCACATCAACCAGCCACGCCCGACCACAGCCACTCACAACTCACAGCGATGACGAGCTAGAGCACATCAACCAGCCACGCCCGACCACAGCCACACACAACTCACAGCGATGACGAGCTAGAGCACATCAACCAGCCACGCCCGACCACAGCCACTCACAACTCACAGCGATGACGAGCTAAAGCACATCAACCAGCCACGCCCGACCACAGCCACACACAACTCACAGCGATGACGAGCTAAAGCACATCAACCAGCCACGCCCGACCACAGCCACTCACAACTCACAGCGATGACGAGCTAAAGCACATCAACCAGCCACGCCCGACCACAGCCACACACAACTCACAGCGATGACGAGCTAAAGCACATCAACCAGCCACGCCCGACCACAGCCACACACAACTCACAGCGATAACCAGCTAAAGCACATCAACCAGCCACGCCCGACCACAGCCACTCACAACTCACAGCGATATCAACCAGCCACGCCCGACCACAGCCACACACAACTCACAGCGATGACGAGCTAGAGCACATCAACCAGCCACGCCCGACCACAGCCACACACAACTCACAGCGATGACGAGCTAGAGCACATCAACCAGCCACGACCGACCACAGCCACTCACAACTCACAGCGATGACGAGCTAGAGCACATCAACCAGCCAAGCCCGACCACAGCCACACACAACTCACAGCGATGACGAGCTAGAGCACATCAACCAGCCACGCCCGACCACAGCCACACACAACTCACAGCGATGACGAGCTAGAGCACATCAACCAGCCACGCCCGACCACAGCCACTCACAACTCACAGCGATGACGAGCTAGAGCACATCAACCAGCCACGCCCGACCACAGCCACACACAACTCACAGCGATGACGAGCTAGAGCACATCAACCAGCCACGCCCGACCACAGCCACTCACAACTCACAGCGATGACGAGCTAGAGCACATCAACCAGCCACGCCCGACCACAGCCACACACAACTCACAGCGATGACGAGCTAGAGCACATCAACCAGCCACGCCCGACCACAGCCACTCACAACTCACAGCGATGACGAGCTAGAGCACATCAACCAGCCACGCCCGACCACAGCCACACACAACTCACAGCGATGACGAGCTAGAGCACATCAACCAGCCACGCCCGACCACAGCCACACACAACTCACAGCGATGACGAGCTAGAGCACATCAACCAGCCACGCCCGACCACAGCCACTCACAACTCACAGCGATGACGAGCTAGAGCACATCAACCAGCCACGCCCGACCACAGCCACACACAACTCACAGCGATGACGAGCTAGAGCACATCAACCAGCCACGCCCGACCACAGCCACTCACAGCGATGACGAGCTAGAGCACATCAACCAGCCACGCCCGACCACAGCCACTCACAACTCAAAGCGATGACGAGCTAGAGCACATCAACCAGCCACGCCCGACCACAGCCACTCACAACTCACAGCGATGAGGAGCTAGAGCACATCAACCAGCCACGCCCGACCACAGCCACACACAACTCACAGCGATGAGGAGCTAGAGCACATCAACCAGCCACGCCCGACCACAGCCACACACAATTCACAGCGATGAGGAGCTGGAGCACATCAACCAGCCACGCCCGACCACAGCCACACACAACTCACAGCGATGAGGAGCTAGAGCACATCAACCAGCCACGCCCGACCACAGCCACACACAACTCACAGCGATAACGAGCTAAAGCACATCAACCAGCCACGCCCGACCACAGCCACACACAACTCACAGCGATGACGAGCTAAAGCACATCAACCAGCCACGCCCGACCACAGCCACTCACAACTCACAGCGATGACGAGCTAGAGCACATCAACCAGCCACGCCCGACCACAGCCACACACAACTCACAGCGATGACGAGCTAGAGCACATCAACCAGCCACGCCCGACCACAGCCACTCACAACTCACAGCGATGACGAGCTAGAGCACATCAACCAGCCACGCCCGACCACAGCCACTCACAACTCACAGCGATGACGAGCTAGAGCACATCAACCAGCTACGCCCGACCACAGCCACTCACAACTCACAGCGATGACGAGCTAAAGCACATCAACCAGCCACGCCCGACCACAGCCACTCACAACTCACAGCGATGACGAGCTAAAGCACATCAACCAGCCACGCCCGACCACAGCCACTCACAACTCACAGCGATGACGAGCTAGAGCACATCAACCAGCCACGCCCGACCACAGCCACTCACAACTCACAGCGATGACGAGCTAGAGCACATCAACCAGCCACGCCCGACCACAGCCACTCACAACTCACAGCGATGACGAGCTAGAGCACATCAACCAGCCACGCCCGACCACAGCCACACACAACTCACAGCGATGACGAGCTAGAGCACATCAACCAGCCACGCCCGACCACAGCCACTCACAACTCACAGCGATGACGAGCTAGAGCACATCAACCAGCCACGCCCGACCACAGCCACTCACAACTCACAGCGATGACGAGCTAGAGCACATCAACCAGCCACGCCCGACCACAGCCACTCACAACTCACAGCGATAACAAGCTAAAGCACATTAACCAGCCACACCCGTGGCCTCCTCCTCATTCCATTGTAGCATTTTGGAGCCAAAGCGCCTCAACATAACAGTTTTTTGTGTAATATGACACCTGGTCAGTATCTCTGTCGCTCTCTTTCTCTCCCATTTACATAAAAGGTCACTGTTTTGTCTTTCATTATTATCTCACAGTGAGAAAAACCAAGACACAGATGGCAGACCCGACTCAGGGCTCCCAGACCCAACTACCTAGCCAAAATGTATTTTTTTGTGGGGTGTCACACCCCAAACACCTCTCCTGAAGCTATGTCAGTGAAGCCAGGTGGCAGGGCCTCATACCATACTCCCTCAGTGGAGGCCACGTGGCAGGAAGTCATACCATACTCCCTCAGTGAAGCCAGGTGGCAGGGCCTCATACCATACTCCCTCAGTGGAGATGAGAAGCGGGCCACGTGGCAGGAAGTCATACCATACTCCCTCAGTGGAGTCCACGTGGCAGGAAATCATACCATACTCCCTCAGTGGAGATGAGAAGCGGGCCACGTGGCAGGAAGTCATACCATACTCCCTCAGTGGAGTCCACGTGGCAGGAAATCATACCATACTCCCTCAGTGGAGATGAGAAGCGGGCCACGTGGCAGGAAGTCATACCATACTCCCTCAGTGGAGTCCACGTGGCAGGAAGTCATACCATACTCCCTCAGTGGAGATGAGAAGCGGGCCACGTGGCAGGAAGTCATACCATACTCCCTCAGTGGAGGCCACGTGGCAGGAAGTCATACCATACTCCCTCAGTGGAGATGAGAAGCGGGCCACGTGGCAGGAAGTCATACCATACTCCCTCAGTGGAGTCCACGTGGCAGGAAGTCATACCATACTCCCTCAGTGGACATGAGAAGCGGGCCACGTGGCAGGAAGTCATACCATACTCCCTCAGTGGAGTCCACGTGGCAGGAAGTCATACCATACTCCCTCAGTGGACATGAGAAGCGGGCCACGTGGCAGGAAGTCATACCATACTCCCTCAGTGGAGTCCACGTGGCAGGAAGTCATACCATACTCCCTCAGTGGAGATGAGAAGCGGCCACGTGGCAGGAAGTCATACCATACTCCCTCAGTGGAGTCCACGTGGCAGGAAGTCATACCATACTCCCTCAGTGGAGATGAGAAGCGGTCCACGTGGCAGGAAGTCATACCATACTCCCTCAGTGGAGGCCATGTGGCAGGAAGTCATACCATACTCCCTCAGTGGAGGCCACGTGGTAGGGCATCATACCATACTCCCTCAGTGGAGGCCAATTGGCAGGAAGTCATACCATACTCCCTCAGTGGAGGCCACGTGGCAGGAAGTCATACCATACTCCCTCAGTGGTGGCCACGTGGCAGGAAGTCATACCATACTCCCTCAGTGGAGATGAGAAGCGGGCCACATGGCAGGAAGTCATACCATACTCCCTCAATGGAGTCCACGTGGCAGGAAGTCATACCATACTCCCTCAGTGGAGATGAGAAGCGGGCCACGTGGCAGGAAGTCATACCATACTCCCTCAGTGGAGGCCACGTGGTAGGGCATCATACCATACTCCCTCAGTGGAGGCCACGTGGCAGGAAGTCATACCATACTCCCTCAGTGGTGGCCACGTGGCAGGAAGTCATACCATACTCCCTCAGTGGAGGCCACGTGGCAGGAAGTCATACCATACTCCCTCAGTGGAGGCCACGTGACAGGAAGTCATACCATACTCCCTCAGTGGAGGCCACATGGCAGGAAGTCATACCATACTCCCTCAGTGAAGGCCACGTGGCAGGAAGTCATAGATTTGGGATTGCCTCATTAAGGAGATTAATAAAACGACAAGCTGACAGGAAGCAAATGAAGGAGTTGTTTGTTGGGATACAAGTGGTAGCTGACATCCCTAAGAGGGGATCAAGCAGGTCTTCTACTGACCCCCACGGAGCCGTGTACCCTGCACAGCATGCACCCGCGCTAGAAGCAGAGCTTGCCAAGCAGAGGGACCAGCATCACCAGGGTGATTATAATGCACACATGAGTGAATCTAGCGAAATAGGATAACCGCTGCAAATGGCACTAGGCCAATCACACACCAAGGATCAAGTACAAGAGAGGCAACACATGTCCATGTCAGCAATTATCTCTACCTTCACCAAACCCTGTGCATGCCTTGTCTCAAGGACCAGCAGGAACTGCCAACCTTGGTAGGGTGAGCAGCAACCGATGGAATCGTATATAGTCTGATGATTTCAAAATGGCAGAACCCGCTGTTGGCATTCCAGTAGTGCCACCGGGACTGACCACCCAGACAGGATGTGTGTGTGTGGGGGTGTGTGTGTGTGTGTATTAGAAGAGCCTGACACCTGATGAGACTGTGACAGGGACAAAGATGGCGGAATGTGTGAGGTTGACAAACACAACGGGAGAGAAAGGAGGATTCTGGGAGAGAATATGGACGTCATCCAGACGCAGAGGAGGCATGGGACCTCCTGGTGCTGGTCATCTTCTGCAACACTTCTCATCTCAATTGTCCTCAGGACTTCCTCCTGCCCAGCCACTACTTGCCTCAATAGTTCTCTGACTGGCTCCTGGGAGAGGACGGGTTGGGCTGAGGTAGGAGGAACACAAGAGGGCTGACAAGTGCCCGGAGCAAAACATGCCCTAGACTGATGGCCTCCTGTTAGCAGAGTAATGGGTGTGGTGGGCTCAGGCAGTGACATCAGCGTGCCCTTTTCTTCACCCACCACTGTCTTTCTCTTACCAGGGGGACCACCTTCCTTGGTGTCCGCTCTGCATGTGGGGAGTCCAGGTTCACCAGCTCTCTCTGGGTGCCCACCTCCCAAGATATTGAGGGTCTTGAACCTCCCCAGTAGGGGCATCCCTTGTGCTGTAAATGTGGACTCCTCATCGTCCTCCATTGTTGCTGTGTCCGTAGGTGGTTGCCCTGCGTCCAGGGTCCTATGCTGTAGCCATGGGTCCTGCTCGCTTTTACCTGTGCGTCTGCTGCCGGTGTCGAGAAGGCGAGGGAAAGGTTCAGCTGTGTATGTCACTGAGTGATGATGCAAATGAAATAATATGTGTGATGAGCACTTTAATCCAGGTCAAAACACTCAAACCTGTATTTCAGACCACATCTAAAATATGGGTAATCCACACACCCCATCGTCACAGTGGCTACACAGTTGAATGTGGAACCTGTCCTTCCCTGAAAATGTAACACAGTTCTACCCTGACAGCTGTCAACATCAGTAACGGGACAACTGACTTCAAAAGTAAAAAATATGAGGACTTCACTTACTCAAGCCATGGGTCAAAGCAGTATGACCCCCCCGTAGCTTGGCACAGAGCAGTCAGGCTTATCTCCAGAGTAAATCATTTGTGCAAACTCACACCAGTGACACAATAAATACACCACAAAAGAAACTCTACACAGGACTATATAAAGACATGTTTCTGTATTATACCCATATAACATTGGAAAAAGTGACATGAATCATAAGTATTGCACAAGTTATGCAACGTTACCCGAGGAGGTACTTGTTGGGCTGGCACGGTGGGTGTCCAGAATGTCACATTGAATATCAGGGCAAGAAATGCAGCAGTTCATGAGGTAAACAGACATGAACTATCACCTGAGTGCAAGGACATAAATCCAGGTAGGGAAAAGGTACATGAATTGCCAAATGTTACTGTGTGTCACCAGTGGTAGATAAATCAATCAATCAGGAATTTGTAAAGCGCACAACTCATCTGTGAGGGTCTCAAGGCACTGGGGGGGGGGGGAGAGGTGCTGCTCCTGCTCGAACAGGCAGGTCTTGAGAAGTTAACTTGAGATAAACTGTTGTAGGCATATCCCTAACCAAACACATATACCATCATGAAACACTAGGCCCTGCATACCGGTGCTCCTAGAGAACCTACTACAGTAATTGGGCCCCATTCATAGGCAAAGAGACACCTGCGTCCCTCTTACATATGTTACGGTAATTTTCCTGGCTACTACAGACACCAGTCTGCTAGGCAGAGCATGAAGCACCGGTGTTCCTACTATGGCCAATACGGTAAGTCTCTAGGGATCAAATTCTCGGTAGGGCCTTTGGAGAGGACACCCCGTGACTGCCATGAACAGAGGACAAGACCCCCCACGTAGCTGCCAAGACGTGGGGGGAGGGCATACACACTTTCAAGCACCAAGAGGGAGACCTCACTGGGTCCTCCCTTTGATAAGCAGTGAACGGCAGCCATCTGCAAACGTGCATTGCAGCTGCCAAGATGGATGTAGTCTTGTCACTTCCCCAAGCCATCTTGAACTTGCAGCGGGTCCTGGACCTCTCCGTGGCCTCGCAGACCGCTGCTTGGAAACACCAGAAACAAGCATTTACAATGCAACGGGTCTCGCGTTTGCTCATGTTAGAGCTGATCGCGTTGTAAACTCCTAACCCGACTTTTCACCTATCGGGCAAAAGTGCATTTATGTACATAACCCGAAAAAGTGAAATCAAGTATGTAAAGCGCTCGACTTCTGCCAAGCGAGATCGCGCTCGTAAATTAGAGAAAAAAAAGTCCACGAGCCCCATGGAAAACAGCGAGCCTCGCATGTTTTCTGTACTTGGTCGCTGCGCTCGAGGAGGGCTAGCCACCGGAAAAGGCATGACATATGCGTGCCTTCGACTAATGAAAGCAAGCAGATTTTATTAGGCAAGACCACGAACAAATAAAAAACACTGACGTGAAGTTGACAGTGCTCCGAGCCCTTTTCTAAATACAAAAGAGTCTTGTTGCGATACGCATGCGCGAGCCCATGCAACGCAGGCTCGACCCTAAAAAGGAAGCTTCCTGCGCATTTAGCCTGCCTCCTGCCTGGCTCAGATACTTCTTCAGCTCCATCCCGGAGCTTGGCACTTCTTTTGAGTGGACGTATGCCTAGCCGCACCAACAGGGGATTACTCTCTCTGGTGCAGCGGCCGGAACATGAAGTTTAAACGGGATTCCTTAACCACCTAAACCACATGGCCACACTACCATATAAATCTAAACAAGAAAGCACTCTGGCATGCTTGCGTTTCTTCTGCCTTGATGCTGCGGCACCACTCGCCGCCTACATGACGTCTCAAGACACAAGGAGCACTCTCCCTGCACTGGAGAGAAAGTGAAATAACGCTCACCCCACACTAAGAGAAGTCACCAAACACAGCACCCTACAAGTGCCGACGGTCAAAGAGCGCTATAGTGGCAAGGTCAGGGGCAGCAACCAAGCATTGCACATGCTGGGTCCCTGGGAGAACCGTTGTTGGGGGGGTGGGGGGAGGAAGCAGCAGCAGTGGTGAGGCAGAGCACCACAACAAAACTAATGCTCCCAGTGGTGATCTCACCTGATAGCACCACAAAGCTTTGGCAGTCCAATGTCAGGGTACGGCTGGCAGCCGAGCAACATGCAGAAAAGCCATCCAGTGAGTCCATTATGCCACCCAGCAGCATGAGGTAGCATGGCAACAACAGAAGAGCAGTCCAGATGAATCTGTTGTGCAGTCCAGCAGTCCTTCTGACAGAGGTTCAGTACCAGTTCCAAAAGTGCTCTAAAATCAGGGGATTAGAGCCCCTGTACTTATACTCCAAAAATCCTTTGTTCAGGGGATAACTTCAAAGGAACCATTTCAAGTGAAGCGCAGCACCCTTGAAACCCATCCCTGTCTCCAAACATCAGTAGGGGGTAATCAGCCTATTGTGTGAGGGCAGTACAGAGCCTAGTCACATGTAAGGTGTGAGCGACCCCCCTCTCCCCAGCCCAGAAAGACTATCAGTATGCAGATGACTCTTCTGTCACACCCAGCCCTTCCTCTGCTGTGGCTGTCTGGAAAGTATGCATCAGGTGGAGCTGTCACTCTGCCCCAGACGTGGATTGAAGTCAGGCTGGAAAGCACTAGAGTTATGAGCACAGTGAAATGCCCCCTTTCTAAAACTGCCAAATCTAAAATAGTAATGTAAAATCCAATTACACCAGTAAGCAGGATTTCTCACTACCATTCCAAACATACCAAACATGCCCACGCTACTCCTCGCAAATCAGAACTTACTACTTAGACATATATAAGGGAATTCCCAATGTAAACGTAAGAGAGTAGCAGCACTCACAGTAGTGAAAAACAAAATGGGTTGCTTGCCACTCCTAGGACAGGTAACACATAAGAATACATGTCCTACCTCTTGTATACACAGCACCCTGGGTGCTATTTACGGCATACCTTGGGGTGGCTTGGGAGTAGTAAAAAGGGAGTTTAGGCCTTGCAAGTAGTTTGAGTTTCCAAGTCAATGTGGCAGTAAACTGTGCACGCAGGCCCTGCAGTGGCAGGTCAGGCACAAATTTGAAAGGATACTCCTGTGGGTGGCACAAGCAGCGCTGCAGGCCCACTAGTAGCATTTAAAATACAGGCCCTGGGTATCTGATATACCACTTTACAAGGGTGTTACAGGTAAATTACACAAACCAAACAGGTGTACGTCAATCATACCAAATTTTAGGAGAGAGAGCACATGCACTTTAGCACTGGTTAGCAGTGGCAAAGTGCCCAGAGTCCTAAAGCCAACAGAAAGAGGGTCAGAAAAATAGTAGGAGAAAGGCAAAATGCTTGGGGAGAAGCCTGCAGACAGGGCCATTTCCAACACTCATGCACATGCTTCAGTATGCAATAAATGACCTTACAACATTGAAATAGTACGGAATTAGACACATCACAAGAGATCAGAGTTCATAACGTGCTCTGGTACACATGGGATTACTCAGCAAAGGTGCTCTCCACGAAGTTGCTGCTCCAACCAGGTCTTTTGCAGAGATCACCTCTGCGATGGGATGAGCCAGGAGATACCCTTGTTGCGGCTGAAACTCCCCAGTCCTGGGTGATGGACCAGCAGCGGAGAGCCGCTCATCACTTCCTAAAGTCCCACCCTTACCTCTTGCATTTCTTGAGGCTATCTTGTAAGATCACTTGGTGGGCATTGTGGATTAGCGGAGTTTGGGCCCCCCTGTAGCTGAGAGAACATGACGACCCCTCGCCCCTACAATCCCTACTTCTTCGTTTGTGAAGCAGAACCCTCTTGGTCGTCTCCTCTGCCTTTTTGGGGAGACTCGACAAGGGAAAGAAGTCGGATGTGGTTGGATTTTAGTGCATTAAGCTGAATGGACCAGGAATCTCAGATGTCCCTCTTCTGTGTTGTTGACTTCTAGGAACGAGCAGTTGGCATAATAATGGGGAGACACTAAATAGGGTCTGAAGAAGTCCAAAACCGGTGAGAGAAAGTAGAGGGGCCACAACCGTCCATCGCGTATTGGTAAATGATATGATCCTTGCTCTCTTCTCTGGTAAAGGCAACGACCTTCTATTCCTGTGGGTATGTGCACCCTGTTTGTGAATTGCATTTGGGTTTTTTTCTGAAGCTTTAATGTAAACAAATATTTATCAGGATTGCAGAGGACCCAATCATACCAACGATTCAATTTTCTAAGCCTACATCATTCTTAAACGAAATAATCGATATCATGATGATACCAAAAGTCTTTAAAGATGATGAGGATCCTACCTGGTCCTCAGGCAGCCCAGATTCTAAATGTGCAGCACGAGGTTCAGGTCTACACTGCTTCAAGGTTATGGCTCATACACTCATTTAGGCAATTCACCTTCATTTCCAAAATATCTTTAAGGACCTCATGCACGTAGGATCAGCAAACCAGTTTGCAAACCCTAAAATAGGATTTTTCTATTGTTTGAATTTGCAGATGAAACCGAATATTTACGAAATGACACAACTCTTTTGGGGATCCCTTAAATAGGATTGCCTTTTATGTATTGGTGTTGGCGCGTGCAAACCATTAGCCAATTGCACTTGCGTCCAAGAAATCCAAGCAGCAGGTGCAAGTCACTATCAAGTGGAAGCAGGGGGTAACCAGGTGGGAGGGATAAAAGACCCCCTGAAGTCCGGCCCGAACACCCACAGCGACTGCACTCTGTGTGATGGTGCCCAGGAGGCTCGCGCCGAGCTCTGTACTAAGGGCAGAGGTATATCTTCAGACAGTGGGTTACTTTACTGGAGGAGGAGGTGTATGGGACATACAGACTCAGCAAGGTTGTCATTCTGGATTTAATTATTAATTTGGAGCCGATGCTTCTAAGCAGTTCCTGTTCACATTCAGGTTGTATTTTCCCTACGTCTGCTTCCGCAGGAAGTTACCAAAACTAAAGCTTTTGCTGGTGGAACTTTGGAGAGTGCTGTGTCCAGGTTTTTTTCAATTTTGCAAGCAATGCTCTCCAGAATAAATGCACATATTTATAAATAACTCTGCCCATTTTCATCCAAGTAGATTGACATTTTATTAAATTGTATTGTATTGTATTGTAATCGTATTTATATAGCGCTTACTACCCCTGACGAGGCGTCGAAGCGCTTTTCGATGAGTAGCACGCTACTCCGGTACCCAACAAGAATTAGTGATGGATTAGTATAATTTAATAAGGAGTACAGTTTAAGTATTATTATGAGTTAATTTGAGTTGCGGATATGAGAGTTTGTTAGTTAGATTGACTGGAGTAATGGAGGGGTGGAGGAGGAAAGAAATCCAGAAGTGTTAATTGGGAGTTTATCCTTCATTTGCTCAATCCAAAGGCTTGAGATGAATAAAAGGGGGGCGGAGGGGAAAGAGGATGTGGAAGGGTTAGGGAGAGCATAGTAGCAGGGTGAGATGAATGCAGGAGAATTTAGTAGGGTTGTGTGGGAGGTCACAGAGGTAGAGTGAGGTTTGGTGAGTTAGATGTGGGGGTGGAGGGATGAGCTTAGGCAGAGATATTTAGGAGATGGAAGTGGTCGAAGGGATTTGGGATGAGTCCGAGTGAGAATGGAGGATAGTTTGATAGAGACATGACATAAGAGCGATGAGTAGATAAGTGTGATAAAAAGAGAGCAGAAATTCATAGAAACATGCCAGGCACAGAAACAACATATACACATATATATATATATTTATACACACACACACACATGACTATACACACACATCTGCACATACAATACATAATTAGAAACATGGGTAAAAATACTTAGTCGTCCATCCATCATCCTGGTAAAAAGGCGGGAACTCCCCCACCTACCTCGAGGGTGGACGGGGCGTGGCCCAGTGGGCGGAGCCCACAGGTGCTCCACAAAGGGAGAAACCCTCCACTCTGTGTCTCCAGCAGAGGAAGACAGAAACCGCGCGTCCCAGTCAGACACAGACCACGCTCCAGCACATCATCAGCTCACCTCCAGGAAGGATTCCAGATCCCCTCCGCCATGGGATCTCTGAGCGCACAGCCCCGCCCCGCCCCATCCCTGCTAAGCCCAAGAGCCAGGGTGGGCCGTCCTTTCCAGAAGGTGAGCTTCAACCGCGGCATCTGCCGCGTCCACATTGTACACTAGGGTACGTGATGGGCCACGGGGGCAAAAACGTCTTCAGCAACCTTGTGTGCCCCCGGCAATGTCATTGCCACTAGTGCGTCCCCGCGGAGATGTCCTCGCGCCCCTGCGCATCAACGACGCACCACGCGAGTCGGCGGCAAACGCAGTGGGGTCGCCTTGGAAAGCTGTCCATCATTCTGGCAAGAGGTGGGAATTCCCCTACCTCCTTCGAGGGTTGACGGGGCGTGGCTCAGCGGGTGGAGCTTACAGGTGCTTCATAAAGGGAGAACCTTCTACTCTGTGTCTCCAGGAGAGGAAGATAGAAACCGCGCGTCACAGTCAGATACAGATTACGCTCCAGTACATCATCAGTTCACCTCCAGGAAGGATTCTGGATCTTCCTCTGCTATGGGATCTCTGAGCGCACAGCCTTGCTTTATCTTTGCCAAGCCCGAGAGTTAGGGTGGCTTGTCCTTTCCAGAAGCTGAGCTTCGACTGCGGCACCTGCTACGTTTATATTGGTAAGTGCTTCCTTTGAGGTTTAGTTTCTGTAAAATGAGCATCGTGGCCTACACAACCGGAGTATTTTCTACGAGTATGTCAGTAAGCGTTACCTAGCATGTTTTATATACCCTGTTTATATTGTACACTAGGGGTACGTGATGGGCCACGGGGTAAACGTCTCCAGCAACCTTGTGTGCCTTTGGCAATGTTATTGTTACTAGTGCGTCTTTGTGGAGATGTCCTCGTGCTTCTGCGCATCAACAACACACCACCGGAATCGGCGGTAAAACGCAGTGGGGTCGTTTTGGAAAGCTGTCCGTCATCCTGGCAAGAGGTGGGAATTCCCTACCTACTTCGAGGGTGGACGGGGCGTGGCTCAGCGGGCGGAGCTTACAGGTGCTTCATAAAGGGAGAACCTTCTACTCTGTGTCTCCAGGAGAGGAAGATAGAAACCGCGCGTCACAGTCAGATACAGACCACGCTCCAGCACACCATCAGTTCACCTCCAGGAAGGAATCCAGATCTTCCTCTGCTATGGGATCTCTGAGCGCACAGCCGTGCTTCATCCTTGCCAAGCCCAAGAGCCAGGGTGGCTTGTCCTTTCCAGAGGCTGAGCTTCGACTGCGGCACCTGCTACGTTTATACTGGTAAGTGCTTCCTGTTGAGGTTTAGTTTCTGTAAAATGAGCATCGTGGCCTACACAACCGGAGTATTTTTTACGAGTATGTCAGTAAGCGTTACCTAGCATGTTTTATACACCCTGTTTATATTGTACACTAGGGGTACGTGATGGGCCACGGGGTGAACGTCTCCAGCAACCTTGTGTGCCTTTGGCAATGTTATTGTTACTAGTGCGTCTTTGTGGAGATGTCCTCGTGCTTCGGCGCATCAACAACGCACCACCGGAAACGGCGGTAAACGCAGGGGGTCGTTTTGGAAAGCTGTCCATCATCCTGGTAAAAGACGGGAATTCCTTTACCTACTTCGAGGGTGGACGGGGCGTGGCTCCGCGGGCGGAGCTTACAGGTGCTTCATAAAGGGAGAACCTTCTACTCTGTGCCTCCAGGAGAGGAAGATAAGAACCCGCGCGTCACAGTCAGATACAGATTACGCTCTAGTACATCATCAGTTCACCTCCAGGAAGGATTCTGGATCTTTTTTTTTTTTTTTTTTGCTATGGGATCTCTGAGCGCACAGCCTTGCTTTATCTTTGCCAAGCCCGAGAGTTAGGGTGGCTTGTCCTTTCCAGAAGCTGAGCTTCAACTGGGGCACCTGCTACGTTTACAATATTGGTAAGTGTTTCCTGTTGAGGTTTAGTTTCTGTAAAAATGAGCATCGTGACCGAACCAACCGGAGTATTTTCTACGAGTATGTCAGTAAGCGTTACCTAGCATGTTTTATACGCCCCGTTTATATTGTACACTAGGGGTACCTGATGGGCCACGGGGTAAACATCTCCAGCAACCTTGTGTGTCATTGGCAATGTTATTGTTACTAGTGTGTCTCTGTGGAGATGTCCTCGTGCTTCTGAGCATCAACAACGCACCACCGGAATCGGCGGTAAACGCAGTGGGGTCGTTTTGGAAAGCTGTCCGTCATCCTGGTAAAAGGCGGGAATTCCTTTACCTACTTGGAGGGTGGACGGGGCGTGGCTCAGCGGGCGGAGCTTACAGGTGCTTCATAAAGGGAGAACCTTCTACTCTGTGCCTCCAGGAGAGGAAGATAGAACCCGCGCGTCACAGTCAGACACAGACCACGCTCCAGTACACCATCAGTTCACCTCCAGGAAGGATTCTGGATCTTTTTTTGCTATGGGATCTCTGAGCGCACAGCCTTGCTTTATCTTTGCCAAGCCCGAGAGTTAGGGTGGCTTGTCCTTTCCAGAAGCTGAGCTTCAACTGGGGCACCTGCTACGTTTATATTGGTAAGTGTTTCCTGTTGAGGTTTAGTTTCTGTAAAAATGAGCATCGTGAACGAAACCAACCGGAGTATTTTCTACGAGTATGTCAGTAAGCGTTACCTAGCATGTTTTATACGCCCCGTTTATATTGTACACTAGGGGTACCTGATGGGCCACGGGGTAAACGTCTCCAGCAACCTTGTGTGCCTTTGGCAATGTTATTGTTATTAGTGTGTCTCTGTGGAGATGTCCTCGTGCTTCTGTGCATCAACAACGCACCATAGTCATTTTCATCACATAATAGGATGTGTGGGAGGTACACACATACATAAATGTCCACCCTCTGCTACTAAGTATCTGTACTGAGAAACCTCCTCCTAACAGTCAGGTCGTGTGCGAACCAGAACATACTGTACCCGACATTTGTATCCCGGGAGTACCCATGACCCGTCATGTTTCACCATCTGCACTCTCTGCATTCATCCTGCACAATGACACATGGGAGGTGGGTATTTGCTTCATGGGTGCCAGTAACTAATATTACATCTTATTTCACATACCCCAGAGTACTTAATACTTACACTGCTTCATGCTTTTACCTCACAGGGGGCAGCACTTGTGCCATTCGACTTTGGATCATGTCTCCTTGCTTGTAGCCGCGGCCTGTAGGGAGAGGGTGCTTTAATGCCGCCCACAAACAGACCAGGACTGTAATTGGAAGGACATTTGGGGCTACGAAGGGCAGCTTTAGATGCCTTCATAAAAGCAGAGGTGCTTTGGAGTACACACCGGAGACTGCTTGTAAAATTACAGCTGTGGATGAGATTCTGTGTAATATAGCCATGCCAAGGGTATTACCAGGGACGTTACCGAAGAGGAACCTGACTGGTAAGCGGTCCCCCCCACCCCCCGTAACCACACATTGCCCCAAGATAATTTACAATTGTCGGGAGGAAGAGACCATAGAAGAAAAATCACAGGTAACTTTTTTTTTTTTTTATTAGAAATGCCATCATATCACAGCAGACATAAACATACAGAAAGTAGACCCATAATTCATAAGAACAAATTAATGAATCACATAATCAAACCCGTATTGCGTTGTTCCCGGCAGCCTGTGCCAAACCCACAAGATTGTTTGGAAAGAGAGAAACAGGAGAGATGACCCCCCCACATCTATCCAGCACGGCCCATACATTCCACCGGGTGCCCCCTCGATATAAGCTGACGAGACGAATACCCTAAGGTCTACCATGATAATCCCGTCATCCTGTCGGTGGCCGGACCCATATCCTGAGCGCCAGGCACTTTTTCCCTCCACCCCTTGAGTTCATATAATGGACCCTCCGTATGATAGATTGCCACCAGCCTTGCTCTCCAAGTTATAAACTTTGGGGGATCCGGGCTTGGCCATTGGGAGGTAATGCACCGCCAAGCGACTGCAAAGGCCAAAAATAGTCGATCTGCCTCTCGTCTCAGACCATCAGTCTCCTCTAGGCAATCAATCAACCCCAAAGTCCTCAATGATTTACAGATACACTCCTATAATTGCTCCCAAAAAACTTACAATTTCATGCAAAAATCCTTGCAATTTGGGGCCCCACTTATATTGCATTTATCCCCAAAACCACTACCCCATTATGCCACTTTTGCCGGAGTATGATAAAGATTAAAAATTGTCATTAAAGTGCTGGCTTTTTAGACTTGCAGTTGAATAAGACCGCCACCCAGTTCCAAGGACTCCTGAATATAAGGCCCCTCTATCCCGAGCCGAGACTCCCATTTAGAATGTTGTAACTCAAGATCATCAGGAAACTCCTGCATTATAGGTCATAGATTGCACCGATCCTAGCTTTAATGCCTTCAACCAGGGGGATCCTAGTAACAGCCTTTGAAGCCCTCATATTTCTACAAAGAAAATCCCGAAGCTGCAAATGTTTGAAAAATTCTATGCTGGGCAGGCCAAACCGCTCCTGTAGTTCCCTAAAAGAACACAATTCTTGCCTAGATAACCTTTGGCCTGATTCCCCAAATTTAGTTCATAGATAGTTGGGGTTTCATCAAAACTGATCTTAGTGGGTTCATCAGAAAGCAGACTACCTGTGTGCTGCAGCATGCATGCCCAATAGTACGAAGTAACATTAGGGACGGTCCATCCCCCCGGAGACGAGGCAAGATCACCCACATGGCTGCTCTCCAGGGTCTACGAAACCCCCAAAGGAACCTACTACAAACACTTTCCAACCTGGACCGCCACCCTTTATTCATTTCTAAAGGGATCGTCCTAAAGGTGTATAACACCCTAGGTAAAATGGCCATCTCAGGACATTGCCCATCCCAAAAAGTGACAAATGTAAAGGTCTATTCCCTCCAAATCCAGCATAATATCACCTGATGCTGGTAGCATGTTTAGCTCAACAATCTTGTCTACAGCTGTTGTAAGTTTCACACCAAGATACACTGTCTCCGAAACCACCCACAGGTCCTCAAAACCAACTCCCTCTGTGCACAGTATGTTTGTTTTAGTTTCACTAAGATTGTAGCCAGAATAAAACCCAAACTTGTGAGCTAGAGTCTCAATCTCAGGAAGAGCAGTAGATAGATCAGCTGTAAAAAACGTGATATCGTCCGAGCATGCCGGGACCCTGCACTCGATAACATTCTTAATACGGGTATTCCCCTCTAATATTTGTAAAGAGGGGTTGCTATATAAAGCAAATAATAACGGGGAACATGGACAACCTTGTCTGGTGCCCCTTGAAATGTAAAAGATATCTTGTCCCATCTTCCTAATCCTGGCTCTGCGGGTCTTTAACAAAGTTCTGATGGCTTTAACAAAGTTCTGATGGCTTTAACAGTTCTGATGGCTTTAACAAAGTTCTGATGGCTTGGATAAACTTATTGTCAAAGCCTTTCCATTGTAGCATTGCCCATAAAAATTGCCACGATACACGATCAAATGCCTTCTCTGCGTCGAGTAAAGCGAGAGCCAGTGGTGATCTTGTGGCTTGCGCAATATTGAGGAGATGATGGCTCTATGACCATGATCTGTTGTCCTCCTATCCGAGATAAAGCCATGTCGACGAGGGGCTACTAAAGAGGTTATAACTTTCCCCGACCGATTGGCCAATACCTCCGCATAGATTTTGCCATTGCAGTTAATTAGGGAAATTTGTCTATATGATCCCGACAGTACCGCCGTTTTTCCTTTTTTCCTAAACACAACAAACTGTTTATTTCCCATGATCCTGGAAGCATCCCCACTTGAGCCTGTGCAGAAGCCAATAAAATATCCTGTTGAATCTCGCGGGAAAAAACCCTATAGAACTCAGCGGGAATATTATCAGGCCCAGGGGCTTTCCATGGCGCTAATGGGATAATTGACAACTTGTTTTGCAATGCAAGTTTCATGTGCATGCTTTTTTAATATTATTGCAGACGCTCACAAACACACACACATTATATATATATATATATTTAGAGAGAGAGAGAGAGAGAGAGATTGATAGATATATATATACACACACACACGTTTATACATGCTACACAGTGGCTGTCACCACTAGGCAGATATATGGCTATGTTTCAATGAAAAATTACATTTTTGGTTTGCTCATAACTTTGGCGCTGTTTGACAAATCTTTTCAAAACTTTCCCAAAAAAGTCTCATTCAGCTGAGCTCATCCCTGGAAAGTTTTGGCCGAGAAGAAGGGAATTCCTAAAGTTGTTTTCGTCATGCAATTTTCCCTAGGAAAATTGAACAGTGTTTAAAATAAACGGGTGTACAAAGTTATACCAAATTTGGCAAAAAATTAGATCTTTACCAAGAAAGTATGCTTTTTTGCTTGGTGAAAATCTCTTCAGTAGTTTTGGAGATATTTCATGCTGCAAAGCATCCACGGACCCTACAGAGCAAAGGCTGATTGGCTTCAACAAAGACTTTCTAGCAGCCATTTTAGGACTCAGGGACTCAGTCTCTGTGCCCTGCAAAAATTAGCAAAAGAACCTATAGGAGGGAAGGGTCGAGTTACACTGACCCTTAGGTCCGATGGAGGGCCTCCTCAGGGACCCTGCCCTTTTATAATAAAAGCCCACCCTGGGATGGGCCAGGGCCCAGTGGGTCAAGGGAAATTTAACATTATAGGGAGGGGAACGTTCAGTCTGTGTCCCTGAGCCGTTACAAGGCCCCCGTACTCCATCCCCTGGAGCGGATGCCATGTTAATGGGTAAGAAGAGTGCATCGTCCTCTCTGAGCCATTTGAAGGTCCCCTGGACCCCATACTCTGGGATCGTTGTATTTTTTTATGGTAAGTGGGCCTCCCACGATGAGCCTTTTGAAGACTCTGGGGACTCTATCTCGGGGAGCAATTTCATTTTTGTGGGGAGGGGCCTCTCCCTCCCCCCACTGAGCCTTTGAATGGTCACCAGGTATGCCATTCCCCGGCGCCCTAAGAGAGACAGTGTTGTGGATCCATCACCAGGGACACTGTCTTGTTCCCTGCTTGGGAGAGTGTGGGCATAGAATATAAATCAAATTCCCTGCCCACATTCTCCTGGTAAGGGAGCATAGTTTTGCTCCCACTCTACAGAAGCATAAACAAAAGCTGTTCCCACTGGGTGGGAGCAGACCTATAGAGACGGCTCCTGCCAGTAACCAGGATATCTACTGTGAGGGCAGCCCAAAGGGCTCAGGCTTCATAGGCCTCTCCCCGTTGCCCTAAATGGTTGGCAGTGCTGTGTGTGCCCTGGTTGGGACCGAGGCACATACAGAATAAATAAAAATTGCCACCTTCCGCCAGCATCCAGGATGAGAGCTGGCAGGGGAGCCAGGTTTTCAGCAGGGGCCTTGGACCGCCCCCTTTGGCCCCAGCATTATGCATATTTGAGGTTGCTGTGGCTGGTACCAGGGCATCCACAAATATATATATTTAAAAAAAAGAAAAAACGTCAGTGACAATTAATGAGTGGCCTAACCCCACCATTTAATATTTACTGCTTCTGCTGTTGCAGCACCCCATATTGCACAGCATGGCTTGCCATAAATATTTTTGGTTCCTCATGGTGCCCCAAAAAGGGTCAGGGCTATCACCAACCATTTTGTAATGTTCTGTGGGCTGCAGGGATTGCAGCAGCCCGCTAGCAACATTAGACAAAAACACACCGTAAGTCTCCTAGGTTATTCAGTGCATGCTCCCAGGAAAGCTCACCATATTTTCTTAAAGCAATGTAAGTGGTACCGGTGTGCCCTTCCTTTGGACCAAGGAGACCCCTCGTGGTTGATCCTATTGTTCTTATTGCGGCCTAAGGAGTGTGAAAAAAGACTCAACACATTTTTATGGATGCTTTCAATACAAATGCACTATTTAAAATATTTTGTGATAGTAATGATTAAAAGCCATGCACATGGGAATACATTGGAAAGTAGTTACTGATAAATTAGTTATTGATTTATTTACGAAGACAATAGGTATGTTCCAAATATGGAGATGTGCTGATCCCCTGATAACGGCACTAGGCCTGCCTTTTATGATTTGGATATCTGACCTTTTTACGAAGCCCAGCAGCTATTGTGTCTCTTTAAATTGAAAAACTCCCAGATTGTAACTGAAAAAAACAAAGGTTAAAATCATGGTATAGTTAGATTTGGTAATAGTATCTTACTTTACTTGAAAATTCACTTAAAAAATAGCGGTGGGCGAATCTCGTGGAATTTGACTGCAGAATTCTGCAGAGTTACATAAAAACCCTGAAATTCTGCGTAGTTTTGCCAATGAGTGGAAACAGGGATGTTGGACTGCTTGGTCTGTTATGCAGCGCTGGGAGCTTGTTTCGCGCTGAAAAATCTGCATGAACTGATGAACTGCATCACACAGCGCAGCTACTAGAACTGATTTTTCTGCAGCTCAAGTACATTTTCTACTTGAGCATCAGCCTTCTGACCCCAAACAGTTGCGACTGCCCATGTGAGAAAAATCTCGCTGACTGTCCTAGCGACTGAAAATCGTGCTAGGGGACGCCAGATCTCGCTCTCGCCAACTGACCATTCTGAAGTCATGCATCACAGTATGTTTTCTGAGAAGGAGGTGGCTGTGCTCATTTTTATGTGCAGAAACACCTCACGCTCATGTTAGCTGCAAGCGGCATGTCCACGAAGGGCTACCAGCTTTACCACTGAATTGAGGAGAAGGCGTGCACAGACCTATTGCTTACTACGCTGTGGTGTAGCCAGTGTCTCATGTACCCTTATCACAAAGAAGGAAAGGCCTACCCACTGCTTAATTTGAGCCATTGGTGTCTGGTGTAGGGCACTGACACTTATTTTTGAGAGCCAGCTCTTATTTTTCTGGCTCAACCATTTACTGGGAGCAAAAGACACATATAGGAAGGACGGAGGAAGAGAAAAATGAAAAAGAGTCACAAAGGGAGAAAGCAGAAAGATGCAGGAGTGAGCTGAAGGGACAGGGAGTGGCTGTAAATGGATTAAAGAGGCCCAAGATAGCTTCAGGATTATGCTGCCTCAATAATTGCTGCACGCACCTGTTTTAGAGGAGCACTTTGGGCACCGGCACGTTTTTATTTACAAATTAAGCACTGGGCCCGCCATGGCCACTGTGTGAATTTCAAATTACAGCACTCGTGATGGTTAGTTGGCCTCCCGGGCCTCTGGACCACAGTTCTACTGTACCTGCTGCACCAATGGGGGCTACACCCCTGGCTTTAGGGTCTTTTCAGCTACCCTTCCATAATATAGACTCATGGCCGCGGCCATGGTATGTCCCAGTTGTTAAATTGTCTCTCCTGGTTTATTGTAGGCCTGGGCGGAACTCGCAGAGTTTCTATCTATGCGGACTCGGACAGGCCCGGCCTCTGCCTGGAACAAAGACACTTTCATCTGAAATTACGCCTAATAACACCGTGCACGCACAAGGTGCGCCTTGGGGCTCTGTCATTATTCTGTTGTCACTTACTGTCGTGTGTGATTTATTGTCGAGTGATGAGGCAGACGGAGTGAAAGAATGACCGATCCGACAGCCGAGGCGTGGGCAGGGGCTCCGCGGGTGATGGATGCGCCCTTCGGGAGTCTGCAGTAAACATTTATTTTGTTGATGCGGGAACTGTAAAGAGAGGAGCGGTGCTGGTCCACGGCAGCGTTTAGTGATTCACGCCTGTATCATTCATCCTTAGACAGATCACGGCAGGTAGGCGCGTCACTGGCACCGACGGCAGTGTGTCAATGCCACACTGCAGCTCGGGCAACCCTGAGCCCGGTACCAATGCAGGGTCACCCTTCAGCCAGTGCCAGTGCTGGGCAACCCTCTCCTGGCTATCACCACTGAGCAACCCTGATCCCAGAACCACTTGAGGGTCACCTACCCTTCAGCCACTGGCAGCGCTGGGCAACACCCTCCTGGCTATCACCACTGGGCAACCCTGAGCCCGGTACCACTGCAGCATCACCCTTTTAGCCACTGCCAATACTGGACAATCCTGAGCGCATTACCACTGCAGGATCACCCTTCAGCCAGTGCCAGTCCTGGGTAACCCTGAGCCCATTACCAGTGCGGGGCCACCCTTCAGCCAGCGCCAGTGCTGGGTAACACTCTCCAGGCTATCACCACTGGGCAACCCTGATCCCAGTACTACTGTAGGGTCACCTACCCTTCAGCCACTGGCAGTGCTGGGCAACCCTCTCCTGGCTATCACCACTGGGCAACCGTGAGCCCGGTTCCACTGGAGGGTCAACCCTTCAGCCACTGGCAGTGCTGGGCATGGCTACTACCACTGGGCAACCCTGAGTCTGGTATCACTGCGGGGTCACCCTTCAGCCACTGGCAGTGCTGGGCAACCCTGATCCCAGTACCATTGCAGGGTCACCTACCCTTCAGCCACTGCCAGTGCTGGGCAACATTCTCCTGGCTACCACTACTGAGCAACCCTGAGCCTTGTACCACTGCAGGGTCACCCTTCAGGCAGCGCCAGTGCTGGGCAACACTCCCCTGCTATCACTACTGGGCAACCCTGAACCCAGTTCCACTACAGGCGCACCTACCCTTCAGCCACTGTCAGCGCTGGACAACCCTCTCCTGGCTACTACCACTGGGCAACCCTGAGCTTGGTATCACTGCAGAGTCACTCTTCAGCCAGTGCTGGGTAATCCGGGGCCCATTACCACTGCAGCATCACCCTTCAGCCGGTGCCAGTGCTGGGTAACCCCGAGCCCGGTACCACTGCAGGGCCACCTTCAACTAATGCCAGTGCTGGATTAACCCATTACCATTGCAACGTCACCCTTCAGCCACTGGCAGTGCTGGGCAACACTCCTCTGCAGGATCACCCTTCAGCCAGTGCCAGTCCTGGGTAACCCTGAGCCCATTACCACTGCAGGATCACCCATCAGCCAGTGCCAGTCCTGGGTAACCCTGAGCTCATTACCACTGCAGGTTCACCCTTCAGCCGGTGCCAGTGCTGGGTAACCCTGGCCCATTACCACTGCAGGTTCACCCTTCAGCCGGTGCCAGTGCTGGGTAACCCTGAGCCCATTACCACTGCAGGTTTACCCCTCAGCCGGTGCCAGTCCTGGGTAACCCTGAGCCCATTACCACTGCAGGGTCACCCTTCAGTGCCAGTGCTGGGCATCCCTGAGCACATTACCACTACAGGATCACCCTCCAGTCGGTGCCAGTGCTGGGTAACCCTGAGCCCATTACCACTGCAGGTTTACCCCTCAGCCGGTGCCAGTCCTGGGTAACCCTGAGCTCATTACCACTGCAGGGTCACCCTTCAGTGCCAGTGCCAGTGGTGGGTAACCCTGAGCCCATTACCACTGCAGGGTCACCCTTCAGTGCTAGTGCCAGTGCTGGGCATCCCTGAGCACATTACCACTACAGGATCACCATTCAGCCGGTGCCAGTGCTGGGTAACCCTGAGCCCATTACCACTGCAGGTTTACCCCTCAGCCGGTGCCAGTCCTGGGTAACCCTGAGCTCATTACCACTGCAGGGTCACCCTTCAGTGCCAGTGCCAGTGGTGGGTAACCCTGAGCCCATTACCACTGCAGGTTCACCCTTCCGCCGGTGCCAGTGCTGGGTAACCCTGAGCCCATTACCACTGCAGGTTTACCCCTCAGCCGGTGCCAGTCCTGGGTAACCCTGAGCCCATTCCACTGCAGGATCACCCTTCAGCCGGTGCCAGTGCTGGGCATCCCTGAGCACATTACCATTACAGGATCACCCTTCAGCCGGTGCCAGTGCTGGGCATCCCTGAGCCCATTAAGACTGCAGGATCACCCTTCAGCCGGTGCCAGTGCTGGGCATCCCTGAGCCCATTACCACTGCAGGATCACCCTTCAGCCGGTGCCAGTGCTGGACATCCCTGAACACATTACCACTGCAGGATCACCCTTCAGCCGGTGCCAGTGCTGGGCATCCCTGAGCACATTACCACTGCAGGATCACCCTTCAGCTAGTGCCAGAGCTAGGCTACCTGGTCCAAGGGCCACTGGCGTGAGCGCAGCTTCCAGACCTCTGTGCCAGAGCTGAGCAATGCCACACCTCTGGTCTGCTGCTGGGCATCTGCTTGGTAGTACTGCTGTGAAACCTAGAATAAGGTAAAACTGATCAGTGACCCTCTGTCCGGCACCCGTCGTGGGCACCCATGTACCCTACACCAGAGTAGAACAACATGGTCCAAGCTGGCACTGCTAGGCGAAAGGGGTTCTGAATGGCACCACCCGTCAAATCTACACCTGTAGCAGTAGCTGGCACGAGGGAACCTGGTAGCGTCTCCCGTAGCGACTGAGGGGCAGGTCTGCACCTGGCACTCAGCCGGAGCTTCATTTGTAACAAAATAAGTGGCACTGCAGCTCGCACCACGCATGGCCCCTGCCAACGCGAGTACTTATATATCTACTAACCCTCACGCTCCTGCAGCACTATTTCAGGCCTCCAACACTATAACAATGGCTTGGGAGGCAGGTAATAGTCATCTTTAATCTATATTGAATTACGAATTAACTGTTGGTGTGAACATCTCTAAATTAGCCAGACAGCGCCACCTTGTGGCAGTCTGTCACAAGCGCCGATGTTGACAATTAAGTGCCAGTGCCAAGCACCGGAAAACTGCGGCTAAAATTAGGCATTGTACCCAGCAACTTCCAGTACAAGTGATCAGCCACACTGGTGGCCAACAACACACCCACACTTTTTTTATACATCCTCTGGCTGTCACAGCTCGAGCATTACTCAGCCTGAGACCTGCCTGCGCCCACAGATGCCCACACTCCAGGCCAGCACCTCTGCCTCTCCCTTAGCCAACAGAGTGGGCACCCTTGCACTCGGATGCCAGGGTCCACACCGCACCTTCTACTGTTGAGCCAGGCTGCTGTCACCCCACTAACGGTGCTCAGCATCTCTACTCACAGCCATCATGGCTTGGCCATGTCCATCCTGCGTCCAGCTCCCAGGGGTTGGTATACTGGCAAAACACAACATGACACAGCACAACGTAACACAACAACACAACACAACATAACACAACACAACACAGCATAGCAGAACATAACATAGCACTACATAACACAACATAACACAGCATAACATAACACAACATAGCGTAGCATAGAACAACATAGCATAGCATAAAAACATAGCATAGCATAACATAACACAGCATAACACAACATAACAATGCACAACATAACACAACACAACATAACATAGCACTACATAACACAACATAACACAGCATAACATAACACAACATAGTGTAGCATAGAACGACATAGCATAGCGTAAAAACATAGCATAGCATAACACAGCATAACACAACACAACAACATAACAACAGAACATAACACAACATAGCAGAACATAACATAGCACTACATAACACAACATAACATAACACAGCATAACATAACACAACATAGCGTAGCATAGAACATAGCATAACAACATAGCATAACATAACACAGCATAACACTGCACAACATAACACAACATAATGCAACACAACATAACACACCATAATATAACATAGTATAGCATAACACAACATAACATAGCATAGCATCACATAACACAACATAACATAGCATAGCATAACAGCATAGCATAACACAGCACAACACAGTACAACATAACATAACACAACATAACATAATCTAACACTACACAACATAACACACAATACCATAAAACAGCATAGCACAACATGACATAACACAGCATAACACAACATAGCATGACATAATGCAACAGTATACAACATAATATAACATAACCTAACATAAAATAACACAGCATAACATACCATATATAACACAACACAGCATAACAGAACACAACACAAAATAACACAACACAGCACAACATACCATAGTATATCATAACATAAGATAACATAAGATAGCATAGCATAACACAAAATAACATACACAATAACATAAAACGTAACATTTAACATAACATGACATATAACATAATCTTTATTGAAGTTGTGCTATAGTTCTGAGGTTTCCGCAGTGTCTCTTTTTGCAAACACCAACAGTGGTTGAGGAGAGCCTTGAAGCCCTAATTTGCCCCAGTTTTACAAGCCAGTGCTCGATGGGGGATGCAACGTGGTCTTTGATTAGAAAACATCTATTTTGTCTGTGACAGTCCTGTGCACCAATCAGAGTCATTAATTCTGAGGCGTGCACGGGGCACTGATGCTCAGTAACATCTGGACGCATGAATGATGCTTTCTGGCTACTCGGGCCACTGCGCCTCACAAATACCTGGAGCCATTGAAAGTCATTCATGGTGCCCCCAGGAGCCTCCCTACGGCCAAGCACCACTTCTGCTCATCTTTGCAGGAGGCCGTTGATGGTCATTAATGCCCGGGGCCATTACATATCTCTAATGCTGGGGCCACTGACGCCCATGAGTGCAGCGGTCACTGAGTATTGTTTATATTTGTCACCAATGATGCTCTTCCCATAGGGCCGCTCACGCCGGACCCATGGATGCTTGTCGCTACCGGGGGCCTATTAAGCGTTGGGACCTCCTGGGAACATTGATTCGCACTACTGTCCGCGGCCACAATTGATGCTCCTTAATTAGTGGCCACATTCAGAGTCATTGTTGCGTAGAACGATTTAGCTTCATTACTGTCTGATGACACCTGTGAACGCCTTATAGAGCGCCTAGTGTCTGCTTTTGGTTACTTTATAGCACTGAAGAAGAAAAACCATGGAAAGCACCCTTTGAGAGGTCGCTACAGTCTCACTATTGGTGCAGAAACCTCTTCCAGACTTCGTTCGTGTTGGCGCCCCTGCTCAGCACAAGCTTGAATAGTTCAGTTTCCAGCTGTTTTCTGAACCTCATGTAGGTTCTGTTCTCATGTTTAGATTCAAGGTTCTCCAAACCTTGGAGCAGAGGCTACCAGAGGCCTTCCGCCGTGCTTGAGGCGTCTGAAGGGTCGTTGGGTGATGAGGTGTGCAGATGTTGACTGAAAGGTCCTTGTTAGTGGTTGATGGTAACTAGCGAGTGAAGGTATTTCGTATAGACCCACACGTAAGCTTTGTGGACAACGCAGAGGACCATGGTCTGAATCTTTGCTTCCACCAGGAGCCGGGGAAGCTGGTTTAATTTGGTCATGTTAGCAAAGGGTCAGACATATTGGAACTGCCTGATTTTGCAATCGTGGCGCCTGTCAGTGAGTTTCTTGGAGAGTCCTGAGCAAAGGATAGTTCAGTGATTGAGGCATATCATGGCCAGCGCTCTTGTGTGGTCCATCCGTGAATCAGCTTGGAGGAGAGGATGCATTTTTTCAACAAAAGGGTTGAATGTTAACCCACCTTAACAAAGCTTTGATTTGGTGCACAAAGGTTAGCACAGCATCAAAATTAAAGCTCAATCACAACATTTTGGGAGACATTGTTGAAGCTATTCCAAGTTTTTTTGGCTGCTCTGACCTTTCTCTCACTAGGATTTTGGTTTCGGCTACATTTCTGCAAAGGAAACTTCCCTGCGTCTTATGAAGAACATGGTGGAGGTACATGGAGGTGTGAGGCTCACCCTCTGTGCTCCACAGCTTGAAATGGGTTTGGGCCTCACCAGTCTGCATTTGGAAATCCACCTGGTATCGCTCAAGGAGCTGTACTGAAGCACATAGTGAATGGTGAAAAGCAAAACACCAGTAGGGAACCCTTACATTTGCCTCAGACACTAGTACTGAAGGTGATGCCACTGCACGTATATGGACGCATATGGTATTTCTGCTGCTCAGACCTGCCCAAGGCAGTGATGCTCAGTACAGGATCAAAGACAAGTGTAAAGTCAGCAAGTGATGGGAAATGTAGCTGGGATGTGGATGGTTACTGTTTTGTAGTGTTCTTTAAAGAGGCAAGTCTTCAACTCTTTGCTGCTGTGAAGCAGCCCTGGAGCAGTGCTGATGGATACTGGGATGTTGTTCCAGATCCTGGGTGCAAAGATGAACAAGGCCGGATCCCTTGGTATTTTTACTGGGATTAGTCTGGCAGTGTTCAGGCTGCTGGTTGCCAAAACCCCCAAGATGCGGGGAGTTTGCCTGCAAGATCAGCGGGAGTGTGGATTCTGATGGCTTTGTAAATGATGCAGCGGGTTTTCAGGATGTGCAGGCTGTCAAGCAGTCATTCAGGGTGGAGCTGACTTGATGGTATTTTTACAACTCCCGGATGAGCCATGCTGCAGTGTAAAGGACCTCCTCCTGCTTCAACACCCTCGGCATGCTCCAAAAGTTCTACAAATGAATCCCCACCGAAACCAGAATAACAGTCACCCAAGCCCTCGTAAGCAGCAAACTGGACTACGGCAATGCCCTCTACGCAGGAACCACGGCCAAACTCCAGAAGAGGCTGCAACGCATCCAGAACGCCTATGCATGCCTCATCCTGGACATCCCCCGCCACTGCCACATCACAGCCCACCTGAGAGACCTGCACTGGCTCCCAGTCAACAAGAGAATCACATTCAAACTCCTCACCCACGCTCACAAAGCACTGCACAACACCGGACCAGAAAACCTCAACAGACGGCTCTTCTTCTACACCCCGACCCAACATCTCCGCTCCGCCGACCTCGCGCTCGCAACCGTCCCACGCGTCCGCAGAACTACAACCAGCGGTAGATTATTCTCACACCTCACCGCCAAAACGTGGAACACTCTTCCCACCCACCTGCGCCAGACCAAAGACCTCCTTATCTTCAGGAAACTTCTCAAGAGCTGGCTGCTCGAGCAGTAGCAGTACCTTCCACCTTCCCCCCCTCCTCAGTGCCTTGAGACCCTCAAGGGTGAGTAGTGCGCTTTACAGATTCCTGATTGATGTCCCTTTAAAGGTGGAGCCTGGGTGGCCATGGAATAGCGTGTTATCACCATCCAGATGCAAGAGCACAAGAGCTCGAACAACAATACTGAAGTCACTTTCTGGAACAAACTGTTTCACTTTTATTAGATGACAGAGCTGGTGCCAGGCCATCCTTTTTTGGCAGGATGTTCCCTGAGGCTGAGATTGGTGCCCAGTGTACATCCAAGTGACCTGGCATTAGCACGAAATTTGTACAAAAAAAAAATTAAAAAAAAATACATGTCAGGGCCCTAGTCCACTACAACTTGCAACTCCCTTTGCCCCCTACCAGTGCTGCCAAGGACAGTGCCATCACAACTAACCATCACACTCATACAAGTGTGACAATCCAGACTTTGAGTATACCTTAAAAGTGACTAATCGACGCCGCCCAAACTATTCTTGAAGCTTTAGGAGGCAGATATTAGTGATTTCAATGTGTATTTAATTTTTAAGCAACAGCTGTTGTGTTTCTCACAAAATTAGATAAACAGCGCCACCATCTGGCAGGCTGTTATAAAAGCCAGTGTTGACAAAGTGCCAGTGCCGGGCACTGGAAATCACCGGCTCAAATTAATCACTGGAAGTCAGAACTCAACTGTAATAATTTATAATAGTCGAGTTCTGATGTCTTTTTTTGTAATCAGGGACTGGGTGCATCACAATTCGCTGATTATAAAGAATTTAGAGACAGGCAAATATACAGGGATTAAAGAATCCCATGTGTTATAGTAGAATTAGAGACAGGCATTCATACATGGATTGCAGAGACCCATATATATTATATTATGGTCATGTGACTGCTTAGCATTACACCTCAGTGAACGCAAAGATATGAGTGAGTGTGAGGCTGGAGCACCCATTGCATCACATGCCCACTGAAGCCAGGCGCCAGACTCAAAAATAAAATCAGCTTTGGCAAAATTGTACAGCCAGCCCCACACAGCAGGAGGCAACACCTAGAATGGGGCCACGGGGGAATGGTTGGGTAATGGCACCCAGCCTGCCTCTGGCAGCAGCCTGCTATCCTGCAGCCTACCAGGGAAATGCCCAAGTGGCAAAAGCTCCATTCCTACCATGCTGCAGTGCCACGCATTCAGGGTCATCTGCAGTCGTAGCAACGTTAAATCCTCCCAACAACCCTGATTTATGATGGGGGCAGGGAAACCCTATAACATGTGCCATAAGCCAGTCTAGAGCATCAGGAAGGGACGACATCCGGAGGAAGGTTAGACTCCCCACTGAGGCAGATCATTTTATATTCAAGTCACAGCTGAAGCCAGCCAGCCCAGCCTTTGATATAATATGTATGAGAGGGGTGGGATGGAAGCCAGCAGGACTGACTTTACCACATCATTCCAGATAGCCCTGACTCAGCGCCGGGAATGCCAAGCAATCACTTCTTTGATATTTTTGCAAGTATGCCACTCATTCATATACATATCAAACTAGAACAAGCATTGGCAAAGCTAATAGGTCAGGCTAGTGAAGAACTGCAACAAACTCCTAGTCACAGTGTAACAACAACCCATCTGTGAGACACACTTGAAGGGCACCCCACCCTCACTTACACTCCAGCTCTGTGCTCTCCTGCTCCCTCTTCCAAGCTAATTATTCTGTTTTCTCACTGTAGCCCCCTTTACTGCGCCATCCAAAAAAAAAAAACAATTTCTACTCTTAGACCTTCCCATACAGAGTGCCTTTCTCTTAAAATGAAAAAAGATATATTTTAGCCCCATCTCTATGATGGATCCAACTATTATGCCATTCCGAACCTCTGCCACTATTGCATCTCCTTCCGTACTTTGATCCACTTCATAATATCAACTTTCCTTTGCAGAACTCCATTGCTCTGGGGCCACGTCCAAGTAATGTTAGTCACACACAAGCATACAAACAGTCATACTAGCATTCATATTTGCATATATTTAGTAAATTATTACACTGTCCTGAGTGTGACAATTGTTGTTTTATTGTGTCAAATCCCTTTATTCAGTGGAGGAGTAAAACTTTGTCCATTAACCAATACAAAAATAGTTATACATTATTGACAAAGGACTTTTGTGATGTAAAGGCTACCATTTGTCATTTATTGGATGATGGTGTACAGATTATTTCACATGGGATGCAAATGCGTTATACGGCAAGTGCCATATCTCACATGAGCGGGGCTTTTTACCATCCAGAAGCAGGTGGGCTTGTTGAAAGGACCAATCGGGAAGTGTAAGGTATTCAGACATCTATGGATGGTGACAGAGCCATGAAAGAAGGAGAGTCAAGAAGGCATTAGATGTACAACATAGCCCCTCAAGGTCTACGGATGTTACCCCTCAATATTTTGAAGCAGACCCGCAACCAATGGGTGTGGCCCGTAAATTGTATCTTGTGTTTGCAGGGCCCTGGAGGCTGACACTACTGCTTCGAAATTTTGTATTAAGAGGTGTTTGGAGATAACTTGAAATGATAAGGAAAAACAATGAGAATGTGCTTCTAATGTAGCCAAGTCTAAGACCTGACCCTCCCGTTCTCATTTACTCTAAGTTAAAAAGAAGACTCCCTTAATGTCGGTGATGAAAATGAAGGAAATGATAGGTTAAATGATCAAAAGAAAAAGAGCTCAAACTTAGGCAGACAAATATGATAAGAAGTAAAACACAGTATAATTGATAGAGTTGGGGTGACTCTCACACCAGGAGAAAGGAGAAAGTTACAGTCACACCAGGGATGGGAACAAAGTCTTGTGCCAGAAACATAAGCAAAGTCTTGCTGCCAGAGAAAGAAGGAACCAAGTCTTGAACAAGAAAAAGAATACTAGGAAACCTGGAGACTGGCCAAGGCTGTCGCGTAACCACAAAGAGAGGACACCCAGAAGAAAATCCAAGCAACACAAGAAAAGGTTAAATACAAAATTGCAGCTCTTGTTCAGATTAAAAAACAGGTCGATTCAGTTGCAAACTAGAAATACGTCCAGGAAGCAGAAGAAGGGAACCAGAAGGGCCCAGACTAGTAGGAATCAGTAATGAGATCAGACAGAAGCAACCAACAGGTCCAACAGTTGTGAAGTGCCTGATTGGTATTGCTGACTGTTGTTTTGAAAAAGTGTACCAACGTGCCCTGAACACTGGTGTCTCAGTTTGTGCCCTTGCCAGTTGGCTGCCTTGTTTCGATATATGGCTGGCCCTCGCCTCTCCAATTCTTTCTCAGATCTATAACATATGGAAACTTTCTGGCTCTGCTCTATGGAGGCATCTAAACAACCCTCTATGGAAGAACTGGCCAAGCCCTGAGGTTCCATGTTGACAACACAACTGGGCAATCAGCAATGAGGCCTCCTGTAATAGGCTGCCCCCCGCGCTCTTGTAAGTTTCAGGTCACTCCTGAATAATGAACTGTCCAATAGCAAACCACAGAAGCCACTTCCACCGGCCACAGAAACCCCAGACGACGCTTTAGTCGCGACACGTACGAGTGCGGTATTGTGGCACCACGTGTATGATACGGTTTTAAGGCATCACCTATCTGGCATATTGACATCACACATGCAGTTTTGCACCTCAAAGTTACACACACGAATAGCAATATTTTGAAATAATGGGCTACTGGATGTAATTACCATGTGTGTGTCATTTTACGTTTGTGTTAGGCTAGAGTGTTGACACGTCAGCAGGTATGAAATGGGCAGGTTAAATAGGTCCAGAGTCTTCATCTGACTTTAATATCGATGTATTCATCTATGTTTCCATATAAATGTGTGGGGGGACAAGGAGCACAGACCTGGACTCTAAGCCCTCGGTTGACACATACAAACCTATTTGCATATGTGTTGCGATCATGAGTAGGTCCGAGATTCCAGAGCCCTTCAGAGTTTTCCTCAGGTTATATTAGCAGTTTTAAAATTCTGTTGATTACTGGGTAAAAAAGAAGTAAAAAGCGGGACATGTGGATTTTGGTTCAGGAAGCACGAAAGCCACATGTTATTTTCCTTTGCAACGGGAAAAACTTGGAATAGGTGCAATGTGTTGTTCCTGCTAAATTCCAAGCTTCTGGGTATCAGTCCTTAAAGGGTAGCACCTGTTCCCAGAGGCATCGTAATTTGCACCTAAGTAGAGCCTCTTAGTATTATTTATATAATTTTATAGCGCCCATATCTACCATAACAGGGTTTCTAAGCACTAGGCATTGGTAGGTAAAGCACCGAAACTATACAAAGGCAGTTGAATTAGAAAAGGCAAGTCTTTACAAGTTTCCGAAAAACATTGAAGGACTGACACGTTCTCGTAGAAGCAGGTAATGCGTTCCACACTTTGGTACCCAGATGAGAGAAAGACTGGCCGACCTGCCAGGTTCTCCTTACCCTGGGCGCTGTAGAAAGATTGCTTTTGTTTGATCGAAGAGATCGGCTGGGGCGATAGACTGTCACCAGTGATCTGAGATACACTGGACCTGAGTCTCTTGTGATGCTGCAGCCCAGAGGATGGGCGGGTCAAATGGGCATAAAAAAAAACCACTCAACCTAACACCAAAGAAACTACAGAAATAACTGTACCATAGCTGAGCACTGTAAGACACTGTTGGCTTTACATATGCTTGTTTGGGTAGGAGCAAAGATTTTTATTTATTTTTTTATTGAAAAATGCTTTGACTTTAAGAGCTCACCTCCTAAGTCGGGTCCTCAAACTCAATCTTTTTGCAATATGTTGGTGGCTTTCTTCTTGAGCACGGTGGAAGACATTCATAAAGGACTAGCGGACAGACCATTTCCATCCCCTACTGCAGAACAGTGTATCATGATTCATCCCCAGCCATCTTCCATCCTCCCTCAATTCCTTCCTCCACCACCTGAGGAAATTTCCAGGCTATTTAACCGTGCCTCGTCTGGTTCTCCTGTAGACCCTTACCCGCCTAAAGTTCTACAATTCATACCAGACATCGTAGCTGGCCCCCGGTCCATCATTTGTGCTCGCATGTTCCAAAGCGGCGTCTTTCCCACAATCTGGAAGAAAGACTCAGTTCTCCCATTATTAAAAAAATGTTCACTCAACCCAACCATTCCACAGAATTACCGCCCAATCTGCTGCCTACCCTTACCAGCAAAGCTAGTGGAGAAAATAACGAACACTCAGCTCATGAGGTTTGTGCAGGAAAATGAGGTTCTGGATCATACTCAGTTTGGATTCGGCAGTGGTCACAGTACTGAAAGTGCACTTTTGAAAGCCACAGAGGACCTTTGTGCCATAGTAGATCAAGGGAAGAGCGTGGTGCTCCTCCTTTTGAATCTCTCGGCGGCTTTCGATACCGTCTGCCGTCTCAAGCTATTGGATCGCGTGGTTAGTATCGGTGTCAGTAACCTAGCGTCAAAACTGCTCAAATCTTTCCTGGAGAGGTGGGAGCAAACTGTTTGACTAGGCAATCTAACGTCTCCTCCATTCACTTTGCCATGTGGCACTCCACAAGGCTCTTCAATCAGCCCTGCCCTATTTAATGTTTATGTTACCCTCGTTGGCCAAGCTGGTGAGGTCGTTTGGTTTTGATCTGACCTCATATGCAGATGACACCCAGATTGTGGTCACACTAGCCAAGGACGACGCTAGCCTAGACTCTGTGATTGTATGAAAGCGGTTGATCATTGGATGGGGAGTAACAGTCTGAAATTGAATTCAGACAAAACTGAGATCATTGTATTTGGCCCTAATCCATCCGTCTGGTCATCAGCATGTTGGCCCTCAAATAGGGGTCCCCTCCCCAGATCAGTGAAAAAAGCTCGCAACTTGGGCATTATCATAGATGATAAACTCAGCTATCAAGAACAAGCCAATGACACTGCTTCTTCGGTCTTTCTAATGCTGAAATTGCTGAAGAAAATCTTCCCCTACAGTCCCTCCCACCTCCAACACTTATTGTCGTCTTAGTTCTGGCTAAATGTGATTATTGTAGCAGCCTTTCCCTTGATGCTCACCAATACACTCTCAACAAACTTCAATGCTTTCGAATGCAGCGGCTCAGATCCTTCTAAAGATTCCCAAGTATTGTTCAGTGGCTCAGGCTACCAAGCATCTTCACTGGCTATCTTTACGCCAAAGAATGATATTTAAATATCTATGTATTACTTACAAGACCCTACTCTGCCTGGGCCCGGAGTTCCTACAGAAAGGTCTGGCACCGTGTTCCCCTAGACGGCCACTAAGGTCTGTGAATGACCAACTCGCTGTGGTCCCTAAGTTCAAATGAGCCACGTGGAGTGGCAGGGGTTTCTTTCTCGGTGCTGCAAAAAAAATGGAATGCACCATCTTTGGACATGAAGAATGCTTAAACCTCCTACAGTTTTGTAAGTCACTGAAGACCTAGCTTTTCAAATCCATATAATTACTATTCTCAACTCTTAAGTTCATCTACTCAGCGCGAAGATGCCCCAGGGTATTAGTTGTGCTTTAGAAATGTTCTTACCATAACATAATGGGTCAAAACAACATGGGGGGGATTATTCTAGGTGAAATCCTGCATCATGAGCTTATGCAGATGAGCTAAAATTGATGCTACAGCTTTGGTTTTATAAAACGTTGAGTCTCATCTTAGAGATACTGCGTGATTTTGTGTTTTTTTGATATAGCAGGTTAGGTAGGCAGCAACAAGGTTGGTGTCCAATCAGATAAGGAAGGGACTTGGAGCCTGATGTATCAAGAGACTGCTCATCAATTGTGCACCGACTTTTTGATGATCAATCAAAATTCACTTACAGGAGGATTTGCCCAATGAATATTAATTAGACAGGTCACTATTTGCAACATCCTGTGATTGACTACAGACAAAGGGGTGGTGATTGTCGATCAGAAGACCGCCACCCCAGTGCTTGCATTCCCAAACAGGAAACTTTTTATGGTCTGGCTGGATAGCTCAGCGGTCGCCAGACAGTTATGCAAGAATCAGACAGAGATGGCTTTCACTCTGCCCTCAGGACATCTTTCAATTGTGCAGAATTTGTGTCCTTCCACAAAAAAAGTGCTTGCTTATCAAACAGCTGTGATGATTTTGTTTACGTGTCCAGTTGCCTGAGCTTGACCTTTCAGAGGCACACATATGACACAATTTTTCTCTTGGTGTCTTAAATAACTAGATAATTTATGTTTTTCTGTGCAGCAGCACAGATGGGAGGAGGGCAGTCACTAACCTACAAGGATATTTAGGTCTGGCTTGACAACGCAACTGGCATCTGACCTTTTAGACTATCAGTGCCTTTGCTATACACTTCTAATGCTTCAAAGAACCAAAACGTGCTTGACGTTGCCATACATATTAGCATGCAACATTCCATTAAAGGCAGACCTACTGGAGTTGCAATTCTTTTTAAAATTATTTTCCCACTTGAGAAAACTTTGGGAGGACTAGGGGCCCATTTTCATCCGCAAGTCAACCCCTGCACCCTCGTCTGGGTAACCGATCAATGGTTTATAACCACAATATCTGGTGCAAACTATTTGTATACACAATACCGAATTGCAGTTAGGAAGGAAGAGCCCCTTTCTTGCCCCTTCCTAATTGTGGTTCTGTTTGTGATGGTTAACCCATTTTGGGAATGGATGTACCTTTCCAACTCACAAAATAGGTTTGAAACTAACCAAAAAGCCGCTTTGTGGGTGCAGACTGTGAATTTGCAAATTGCAGGGTTTGTGGTTGTAAAAAGGCTTTGCGCATCTGGCTGGCGATGTGACCCCAATGAAATGAAAAATGTGGATGAAGGCGAGTTTGCAGACTCTGGGGACCTGTCTTTCTGTTCTGAATGCAGTTTGATTTGGCTCTGATCTGGGGGGCTGCTCTCCTAGGGACCCTCTCCTGCGTGATTCAATGTGCAGTCACTCAGAGTATGGGAACAATTTCTATAAGTATTCTTGGCTTTTGTCCCAGAAGCCTTGGTGGCCAATGAAGGTCCTTGTGCACATAAGAAGCCAGTGGGGGAGTTTTACTTCCGGTTGATGGGGTCACTGGGAGGTCCCAACACATGATGGCTGTCTGGATTTCGCCGAGTTTAAGGAGCCCTTTACACAGGGGCGTGGCTTCAGAGGAAGGTTGTGGGGGGTGTTACACTACCTTAAGAAATGTACCTTGTGATAAGTAGTGGGGTAGAGGTGTCTGACGGATTTCACCAGGAATTTTACACACAACAAAAAACGCACTCACTGTGTTTGGGAACACTTCAGGAAATGCCGGTTATTTCACAAAATGATGTGCTTTCTCTCACTCGGTGCCCCGACCAATGCGCATTGCTCTCCATCTATGCTGCCCTTAAACCAGAGCCCCTCTCATGAGCCCTGCTTGTCCTAGGATGTATTTAAACATTATGTGACAGCGAGCTTGTTGGGAAATCTGAATGAAGCTCACACACCCCCCCAAACTACTGACCAGGTTTCGCCCCTGTTAGATGAGGTTGCAGTTGTGGTGGCCTGGTCGGTGCTCAGAGCACCAGTGACTTCGGGAAGCTTGGCCTTGAAGCTCGAGAGACACTTTCCAGATCTGAAGGGAGTCGGCCTCCTTGTTAGTACAGAGCTGACAAGTTCTCAAGGTCCGTGCGTGGCTGGTTAGGCCAGTCCCGTTCGTTACTTAGAAGTCCGGACGCCTTCCTAAACTTCTACAGTGGCCTTAATGTACCCAGTGTGCGCCCAGGACTACATGTCCCAGAATTCTAATGCTTTTCATAAAAAAAACGGACTGAACTAGGTAGTCACGCATAGAAGCAGGACGTTTGGCAGCTATGTACCAGTAATTCACATGTGAGTGCCTGGTCTGGTCCTTGTTTTTCTGTACAGATTTTATTTCATAGATTCCCTTGTCCCATGAACTTCGCTTAGCTTCGCCGCCGGTTCCTCCTGGAGTGAGCGAGCTGTCTGCCCTGTAACCGCAGAATTAATTTATTGCTGAAGCAGAAAATAACATTTGCCATTCGTCCTCTCGTAATTAAATATTACCCTTTAAAGCCTGGTTGTGCCGTCTCCAGGACCCGCCGCTCGCGGGACACGTCACGCGTGGGGTAATGTCTTGGCCCCTGGAGAGGGTGGACATGTGACACCAGAAGTGTCGTCCATGGGAGTCTGTGAACTCGGAGGCAATGACTTCTTCTCGGCCGGGAGCCATCTCGTTGCCATTGTGGCTTCACCGGACGCTCGGCTCCTGTGGCAGATCCCGGGGTGCAGGCGCGGGGTGTGGGGTGTCAGCAAAACTCCAAGGTGTCTGGGCCGATGCCAGGGGTTTAAAGGATGCCGACGACGCTGAGGCGCACATGCGAATCTTAACATACGAAGGTGCACGCGTGTATAAGTCATGATGCCTGTATTATCTTGATTGTCCGCATTACAAAAAATCCCAGTGTTAACAGCTGTAGGAACAGAGGCACAGGGGGAATTACTGATACGCCCATGTGCAGAGGGTCACACAGTTTACCTCAATCCTAACAAGGCATCCTTTGCTATACAATTGCCACGTCACCTTATTTCCTCACTTTGTAGTCTTCAATGACACATTACCCCATCTGACAAGAAACAGAAATTGTGATTTATAGACAAAAAATGGCAATTTCAGTCATTTGAGTGTTACTGGTAATTTAACTCAGCGGAACAATTTCTGAACGCACAGCCCAGTTACCTGTCTGATGGGGTAATCTCTGAAGATTTCAGGCTGAGGTCCAGTTGGGAAGCAGGGCGGGGACACCAGCAGTGGTTGGGGGTTAGATTTGTTTCCCCTCCTGAAGTTCTTGCCAGTGTGCCCCTCCCCCGCCGATGCTCAGTGGGCATCATCTATTGAATCCTACATTTTTTAGTACTAGCTTGAAACTAAACGTTGGTTGGAGCTGGAAGGCTGGCAGGGCTGGAGCGGGATCAGCTGTCCCATTGTTAATGTGCAGGACGGGACTGATCGTGTGACTGGAGCTCTCAGTTCTAGACTAGGGATGTGCTTCTCAGTCACTCGTTTCCTCGCTGGTTAAGACTCCTCTCCGAGGCCTCAGTGAGGTCCTTCTTTTACTTTTTGTCAGTCTTAGATTTGAAATTTACACCCCAAAAGTGAGTACTGGAGATGGTCACAACTTCAGAAAAAGGTTATTTAAATAATTCAAATCAGGAGGTGCCTCTGCTCAATGGCATTTTCCCTTCTTTTACTCAAGGTGGGAGGGGGGTGGAATTTAACGATGGAGTATTTATTTCCCCTCCCCACCAGACATTATGGGAATCTTCTCTTCTGCCCCTCGAAAAGGGATGCACTCCTGCCGTTGGTAGATGGACGTCTTAAACCCTTCCCCAGGTTGCAAGAAGCAGGAGTCTGCTACCATCCGCAAATGCTTGAGTTTGTGAAGGTTCTCAAACTTTCCTGGGGAGCTGTGCCCTAGTAAACCGCTCATGACCCTAGGGGTGTGATTTACTTATGCATAATACTAAACTTTTGTGGGGTTATTTTATGCAATGGGGAACTGTTGCACCAGTGTCCCGCTTGATGGCGGCTTCCGAGCGAATCTCGCGTGAGTGGGACGTGTAGCTGCTTCACAAGAGCTTTTCGGACTAGGCTGCTGCAGGTTGGCCACCGTGCATGGCGTAGACGTACCTCTGACCCGCCATTACGCTTGTCTCTGCTCTTGCCCTGCTCCCTTGGGGGCCTGGTGGAAGATACCTCTGAAAGTGTCCATACTGCTTTACCTTCTCTTTCCCAGAATCCTCTAGAGAGGATTGCTTGAACATACCTGCCCTTTCCAAGATGGCCACCTTGCCATTAGTTACAATGAGTTGGTTTCCAATCAAATGTGACTAAGCTCTCCCTGTGCGGTATTTCCTGTCTTTAGGGTATTAAAGCTAGCTGATCTGTTTCTCTTTAGTTGCAACACTTCTTGTTCCATGTTGGCGTGTTTCCTCGCTCCTGATCAGTTTTAGGATTTCCTTTATATCTTGACGTCTCCTGCTTCTTGGAATCCAGCCCCCTGTCCTTGGGGTTCTACTGTTACCTCGAGCTTTGATGTCAAATATGAGTTTTTTTCTACTCTGTCTTTTTGTCCATCCAGGGCTCCTTCTGGAAGGCTCCATCTGCTTATGCGCTTTCATGTGTCGGCAGCATCAAGGCGGTAGGAAGTGTTCACACTTACCGCTGACGGACCAATACTGCAATGATCTGGGGTCTCATTACGAGGCTGGTGGTCCAAGGACCGCCAGCCTCACAGTGACGATCAGACCTCCGCACCTGTAATGGTTGACTGCCACATTACAACCCTGGTGTGCGGAGTAGCCAGGAGAGTGCTATCCCCGCAGGGACATGGGGTGACGGCGGTCTGAGTTGTACTCAGCCAGGGCGGCCCTGACCTCAGCGCTGAAGGGCTGATTACAACTCACCTTACTGCCAGCCTTCCCGTGGCAGTTACCCCACCATGGAAAAGCTGGTGGTAAGAGTGTGCTGGGGGCCGCAGGGGGCCACAGGGGGACCCCTGCACTGCCTATGCCCATGGACTGGGTAGTGCAGGCCCCACAGCCCAGCACCACCGGGATGCGCAAGTGGAGCCATGTCTAATACTGTCACAGTTTCCGCTGGACTGACAGGCGAAACCTCCTAATACGGAGGTTCCCGCTGGTCAGCCCAGTGGAAACCTTGTAATGGGCAGAGTGGAGAGACCACGAGCACCACAGCAGTCTCCTCACAGCGAGTCTGGTGGGCAGGTTTTGCAAATGCCCCACTCACAATCAGGCCCCTGTTCTTCTCGACCTCCCCGCAGTCAGAAGCGTCTTACTTGGCGTTCAGCTGATGAGGGTCAGCTTTTGTCCATACCTACGCTCACAAGACGTTTCACCCGGAAGTTGGGTAAGAACATTTATAAAGTTCACTGCACTGACAAAGTTTTACCCGAATGTGAACACAGGATGAATGAAGAATCTCACAGTGAAAACTGAGATCTGTAGCATCTCATTCAAATGAACTTTGGCGAGGTGAAGTGGGCGTAGACATGGAAATCCACACTATTGCCCATATGTGGGGCGAGATATTCCACCAGGGAAACTACTTGTACGTGTTTAGCTGAAAGCAAGATGGCTTTCGCCAACAATGCATGGCCCTGCAGAGAACGCTCCTTTCAGAGTTGGCCCCCATGATGGCTTCCACTAGAAGGGGGTGTCCCTCGTGCCTCTAACACCCCACCATTAAACATTGTCGGACTGAAAACATTTCTCTACCTCGAACAATCCCTGTAATTTGCTTTCACATCTACCTGCATGTAATAGCCTTTCTGACATAATTATCCTGCTTGGTAAACAAAGCAGCCTGCATTAGAATATTCCTCGAGGCTCCCAGGGCGCGCGGCGCATTAATGGAGGTTAGCGATAAAAACGTAGGGCAGAGTGGAGGGGAACATTAGTTCAGAAATTATCTTCGTCTCTCGGATGATGTGCGTTGTAAAGTGTCTCTGGGCGAGCATCCAGCACGTTCATGGCTGAAATAGCCGACCTAAGCAGGATGATGGCCACTCTGTGGCCCCGCCGCTGAGGGATAGTGGTCCAAAGTGCACCCATCAGCCCATCTTCTGAGGACCTTGAATGATCTGCTCATAAAATGTTAGAGTATTCCGATGATCTGGCCCCTGAGAGGTGTGAATACTGTGAAGGACATGAATTTAAGGTTTCGCATCAGCCCTGCAACCGCAGTTTGATTATTGTGAAGAATGACATCTCATATACCAATCGATTTTCTGTGTGTCCATCTTCCCAAGGTACTGTCTCACTACCACCAGTGGCCATTTTTTAATTACTGTTTTAAAATGTAATATTTATAAATAAAAATATTTTAAATATTGTTAGGTACTAGTATTTGATGAGTTAATGTGCTAATGCATTTTATTTGTTTAGTTTCATGTAAAGATTAATTCACATACGTTATTTTAGATTATATTTCATAATAATAAACTGTATTACGCTTCTCTTTGATTCCCATATAGGAGACCTCTCCCGCTTCGGTGGATACCTCCACCAACACCTGAAAAGTTACCAGCAGTACCTTTACACTCACAGATTCCGTAGTATTTGACCCCACTGTGTCACGGGGGGTGGGACGTGTAAGTCCACACCTAGGTGTAAATCTACACTTGGGAACAGTGAATAGTAAAAAAGTGGAGCATTACAAGGTATAGAACTGCAAGTGAGTACATATACACACGTTTAACTTTAAGTCACCTGTTGCAGATCTGAAACCAGTTACTCCAAATATGGAGGTTTCCGCCAGTCGGCCCAGTGGAAACATCGTAACAGGGCCAAGGGTAGACCGCCAGTTCCATGGCAGTCTGCTCCCCACAGGGTTGATGGGCTGGCAGTCAGTCCACCAGCCTCGAAGTGAAGCCATATGTGTTTAAAGCATGACGTACTTCAGTTTCTTCAGGAGGACAGACCCTCACCACAGACTTTATCCCAACTGGCCTTATTAGAAAGTGTAGCGCTTTCTGTCCATGCTAGGTGCTTCAATGCCCTCTCCCCCAATCCTCCCACTGGTATCAACTCTTACAATGAGTATCCCACCACTGTAGAGCAGTGGTGGAAGTGTGCGGGATCTATTGGGAACGCCGATCCCAAACTTTTTGAATTTTACAGTAACGGTTCCCACACTTCTTGTTACCACGCCCACAAATTCACCGACTCCTCCCCCCTTGCGCTCATCATAGTTCCCTTACCTTGTCTATGCACCTCAACCTCTGCTGCAGAGGCCTTCAATGCTGAGAGGTCACATCATCGCTGAAGACAATTCTAGAATAAAACCTATACAATAAATAAATATATTAAGTCGTGCAGCTTTAATATTCACCAGCAGCACAGAACTGGGGATGTTAATTGAGTTCCCAAGGCCTCTCCTTGATGTTGTCTATTTCAGACACAAACACCCCTGATGTGTCCTCATTCCATCGACATCAGAAGGATGAATACTCTCGTCTCTTGTTAGCAGCACTTGATAAGACCTCATTTACATAAATCTGCCAGATGCATTCCTGTTGCTTTTCTTGTCTGTGCAGGATGAGCGATAATGGATATGATGCGTGGATTCGTTTTTCATCTTCAGCGGAAGCCATTGTTTCTGCAGGAGGTGGAGACATCAAGCCCCGATCGAGTGGGGCAGAGGCCTTGGAAACCAGAGCATCAAAGACACAGGTCATAGTGGGCGGGATCTATGGGGAATGACGTGCCATGCTTTCGTAATTTACAAAAAACAGGTCGCGTACTTTCTCTTTAAAAAAAAAAAAACACCGCATTGGTTAAAGATTCTCAGTTCAATAGTGTGTCTTTTTATTATTTGAATTTCGAAATTAGAAATCATCCATTGATTCACAAATTCGTGGGGCATCCACAGATTAACGGTACAGATATCTCTAAAAGTTAACCTCTTCTTTCAAAAAATAAAAAAATGCCTTTTTGATGAAAATCTGACCTAACTATAGACCTGATTACAAGTTTGGTGTTTGGACAAGCTGACTGCCAAACTTCCAGGGATGAGACTGCCGTCAACCGGCGGCCTCACCCTGTCGTATTACGATGTTCCCACAGGGCTGACGGCAGGAACAGTGCTACAGTATCGTCTTGGCTCCCTTACCTAGTACAACAGCACCCTCGGAATGCGCACTGTCTGCAAAGCAAACAGTGCACAACCCGAAGGCGCCGGGGGCACTGCACTGACCCCCTGAGGCCCCCAGCACGTCCTTCCTCACAGTCTTTCATGGCGGGTAAACTGCCATGAAAAGGATGGCAGAAAGGGGACTCAGGATCAGCACAGGTAGGGACGACGGTCCAACTGCCAGGGTCGTAATGTGGCGGTCAGACTGCCAGGAGTGCGGTGGTCTGACTGCCACCGCAAGGCTGATGGGGTTAAGACCGCCAATTAAAAATAGAAAGAGCAAAATAATATAAAAATAAATACATTTAAATCCAGTTCCCTCCTTAAACCCAAACAACCGGAAAGAAATACTAAATAAAACAAATAAAAGAAAATACTGCCTAAATAAAACAAATACAAAAAGAACAATAAGACACATTTTTAAATATTATTAATAAAACACGGAGCAAAAAATGTGTAAATAATAAAAAAACACTTAATTTAAAAAATCCATAATGAGATACAATTAAGAATTTTTTTGTTTAACAATAATTTAAAAAAATACTATTTCAATAACTTCCCACCCTCTTGCCCTACAAACCCAACAGCCATACTAAAATACAATGTATTAACAAAAGTATATCAGTTAAAATAAACATTCTAATTTACAAATAAAACTTAAATGAAATAACAATTAAATAATTAAACTATGACAAAGGTAATCAATTACAAATGTAATTTTCAATAAAAAAATAAGTTGCCTATCAATAAATTAATTATAATTTAATTAACTTTGCACCCTGTTCCCTACAAACCCAACAACCTGCTACTGAAATTTAAATGGCTAATATTACTTAAAAAATTAAATATTGATTAAAATCAACAAATAAAACTTATATAAAATAACAATTAAACAGGAACATCATTAATAATCAATTAAATATTTAATTAACAATGAAAACATTATTAACTTTAAATTGAATAATAATGATAGTTTAAATAATTTCCCATCCCATTTCCCCACAAACTCAAAAACCCGCAGCTGCATTATAAATTACTAATGAAATTAAAAAATGAATTACATATTTACAATTGCAAATTATATTTTAAAATGTTAATAATAATTATTATAACAACATAACACCTGAACTTATGTTCTAATATACACTAAATTAATAAAACTGGCATTTATTGTAGCTACATTGATTTAGACAATGTTTATGATAGTCTTAAAAACCTATATTATATACCAAAAAATATATTCCTACCTGAGATATTTCGTCCCACAATATTTTGGTAGTCATCATATAAAGTAAGTAAAAACAGTGAAGGGCTCATTACGAGTTTGGCGGTCCAACCATCGGACCAGCAAACCTGTGGGGGTGAGGCTGCCATCATTCTGGCGTCCTCACCCTCGTCGTATTACGGTGTTTCCACCGCGCTGACCAGCGGAAATATCGTGTTATGCCTTTTCCGCAGATCAGCCCAGCAGAAACAGTGCCTTGTCATTGGCCTTGGCTCCCTTAAGGTAGCCGAGGCCAATGGTGCTGCACACAGCACCCTCGGAATGAATGCGCACTGTCTGCAGAGTAGACAGTGCGCATCCCGAGGGTGCTGGCAGGGGGCCCCAGCACTGGCGTCCCACCAGCCTTTCTATGGCTGTGAAACCACCATGAAAAGCTTGGCAGAAAGTGGACTTCTGATGAGCACGGCGGCGTGCTGTGGGCACCGCCGTGACTGACCATGACTCCGACCTCTGCCACCTGATCGGGATCCGTGATCCTGGCGGTGGCAGCAGTCGCCTGGCAGTGCCGTCACCAGGGTTGGACTGCCAGGAGTGCAGTGGTCCTACCGCCACTGCAAGTTTGTCGGTCTTGAGACCACCAAACTTGTAACGTGGCCCAGAGAGAGAAAGAGATAAAGACACGCTGCATGAATGGATGAGTAAATTGTCAGATGAATGAGTGCATGGACTGATAGATGAATGAGTGCATTGACACTTGAGTAAATGGAATTTGGAAGAATATTTCATGTACCCTTCAGAAAGCTGCAAGGTTCAGTTGTTGGTCAGCCTGTTAAACGTTGTTTCGGCTCACCATCCGCGGCTTCGCTTTCATGCCAACCTCTGCTCGGTACTCTGTACTTCCCAGTTTGGCACTGTACAAATACCTCTACATACGTTGCAATTATGAAAATCAGTGCTGTGAAGTAGGGGTGTCCTGCCAGATTCCAGATCTGGCACCTATTACTGAGCTGGCCCACACAGGGAACATATTGAATTTGTCCAGTGTCATTTTCCAACACTGGGACAAAATTCAGCAGCGTCAGCACATTATCTGCTTTCCATTCGGAGCAGCAATCTGCAAGAAGGCCTGTTTATTCATACTTTAACCCAGGCTCAAAACAAAGGTCTGGTTGAAAGGGCCATCAGCCTTTCTCTTGAGCCGTTCTTTCGAGCAGCCATCTGAAGCCTGACATCTAGATGCCAATGCAATGGAAGGAAATAAAATCACACAGCACGTTTGGGAAACTATGACTCAAGGGCAGCTTTTTAACTTTGCGCAACTCCCTCTGTAAAAGATTGGCTTGCACTGGAAGGGTGCAAGATTTATCAGTCTGTATGAGCAACAACATATATATTGATTTAAATTACATCTATTTTATTTATTTAATCCTTTTATAGAACTACTCACTCACGGAGGCAGAATAAATCATACAAGTGTGGAAATCAATCTACAAGAAATGTTACATAAGACAAGAGCATTATAAGGAGTAGAAACCACATGTCATCCATACTTGTAAACTTTATATATTAGGAGCGAATGGTTGAAACACTTAGGGCCTCATTAAGACTTTCACAGTCGGAATACTCCAACTTCCAAAGCTGTGGGGAGGGGGAAGCCGTCATACAGGATGCCCCCCTCAATCATATTACAAAGTTCCCGCAGTGCTGACCGGCGGGAAAATTATATTACGACATCACTGTCGGTCAGCCCGGCAGGAACCGTGCTACAGCATTGGCCTTGGGTTCCTTACGGAAGCCGAGGCCAATACCGTAGCACTCCAACACCGTGTTTGCAAAGCAGACAGTGTGCTTTCCGGACTAGCTCCCACCAGTAATATTACAATGTTCCAGCAGGGCTGACCAATAGGAACATCGTATTATGATGTTCCCGGCGGTCAGCCCAACAGGTACAGTGCTACAATATTGGCCCGGTTCCCTTAAGAAAGCAGAGGCCAATACCATAGCGCTCCAGGACCCTAGCAATCCAGCACCCTTGGAATGAGCACTGTCTGCAAAGCAAACAGTGCTCGTACCGAGGGTGCTTGGCAGAGTGGCCCGTGCACTACCCTTGGCACGTGTATGGGCAGTGGCCCCCTGTGGCCCCCAGCACTGTCTTTCTGCCAGCCTTTCCATGGCGGGGTCCCCACCATGGAAAGGCTGATGGAAACAGGAGTTATGATCAGCCCATCAGCCCTGAGTTCAGCGCTGCCGTGTCTGACCACGAGTCCGACACAGGTCATCCCGTCGGGAACCACGCTCTCAGCAGTGATGGCGGTCGCCTGGTGGTCAAACTGCAGTTTCATAATGTAGTGGTCCGACCGCCACCGTGAGTCTGGCGGTCCTTGGACTGCCTGACTCACAATGAGGCCGAGACTCAGGAAGTAATGCAGTGACTACAGCTTATTTATTTCCAAAGTCTTGGAATGACAAGAGATTGAGGGAAAACAATAAGGATCTAAACCCTTGAATTACAGTTTGCTTGCAGCTCCTCGATGCCTGTAAATAGATCACTGAGCTATATCAGAAGTCTTGCAACTTATGAACTGGAGGTAACACAATGATCTCAGTGCCAAAAGCAGGAGCTCACTTCCCAGTTTAAATATTAAAAAGAAATCTGTGATCTGCAAGGTACACAGTGTGCTTGCAACAGGCATATTACCCCTCCATACTACTTTATGAGTCAAAACTTCAACTGGACAAACACAGAGCTCTCCAGGAGCTGTCATTAACTCTAGAGTTATCTTAACACTATTTTAAAAATACCCTCTAAATTGCTGGGCACCCAGTGACCACTGCAGAAAGTGGCTTAACATTGTAAGAGATTATAAAAAGCAGCGGACTGTGACCAATTAAGTAATCTAGAACAGATTTACTGCCACTCGTCCTTGTTGCAATTTCTCTGCAGAAGATTTTTTAAAAGAAATGTATAAGTTGACGGCCAGACTCTGCTTTTCAAGCTCCGCCCCTCGTGACTCCACCCACTTTCCTCTGCCACACATTGTTCTTGGTGTAAATTTCTTTCCATTTCCAGCACTGATGAAAATTGACTGTCACAGTATGCTGAGGTTTACCCTCATGAAGCCAGGCCCAGCATTATGCCAGGGGTGGTCGCCATCATGAGACATTAGCCACATTATGCCAAGAGTTGCCTCCATTACGCTAGGGCCAACATTGGCCAGAAAGGAGGACCCTCTGTGTCCAGACACCGAATTATGCACACAGTAGGCGCCACCAGATTCACTGCTTTTATTCATGCTTGTTCTGATGTGGTGTCTTTTTGTGGCCTTTCGTTGTTTACACAATCCCAACCATTACTGTCCATACCTCTATTCCCCTGGTATTGCTTCTTCGAAACTTTTTTCAAACTCAAGTCTCTCACTGTAGGATCAGACCTCTAGAGGGGTACTCACCGGTAGGAGCTGGGTGCAGAACCCTCCTCTTTTGATTTAGGAGCAGACATCTAGAGGGGGTTCTCGGTTTGGAACATGCCAAAGAAAGATGTGTGTGCTGCTGTTTCATGCTTCTCTCAGTTCTATGGAGACAGATTGGGAACCAATAGTTGGGCACAGAGGGGTTTCTCCTGTCTTTCATCTACGGAGAAAGGAACAACTTGCAACTTACATTTATATCCCTAATGCTCCTTGCTCCTTCAGGCATGGGCAGGGCAGAGCTTGAAAGGGGGGGGAGTAAAACATGAACGTTCACACAGCTTAATCTGAATACACAAGAGCACAAAAGAAAAGCAAATGTGTGTACAAACACCTTTCTTGGTGCACCCCCGCTCCCATCCGCGAGCTGCCGCCCTAGTGGCAGTAAAAGGAAAAAGAACAGATGATGGACGGAATGCTGAACAAACCAAACATTCACCTCAGGGCACAGATCTTGGTTTAATCCATCTTATTTTGCTCACCACGCCACCCCAGTCTGGACCCAGCCTTATGCAAATCAGTCTCGATTTTGCTGCCCATGGGCAGAGTCCATCCTGAATGCCAGGCCAGGTCCTTCCTGAACAAGAAACAGCATCCTGGGACTGGTTTCGGGGACTCACCGCTCATCAGCCCCGGTAGCTTGAATCCAGTCGCACAGTGAGCCCTTGACCCATGTCTGGGCATACCCTGGCCACTTAGGGTGACAAAAGCAAAAAGAACAGATGATGGATGGAATGCTGAACAAATCAAACATTGATCCCCAATCACAAATTTGGGCTTAACCTGACTTTTTTTGCTCACCACGCCACCACAGTATGGACCTAGCCACAGACCATATTCGTCCCTCTAAAAGATTTTTTCCAGCCCTCTATTATTATTCAAATACTTGAATTCTGATGATCAAAGGGAAATGTATATCCAATTTCTTTGTCAGCTTGTGCTTGGCAGCAGGGCCTCCTGAATCTTCTCTATTGTAAATTTTGTACCAGCAATGAAAGTTTATGCCAGATCTTTTAAAAAACAAAAGTTACTCGTGCAGATGGTCCATGCTTCAGAAAACTCCAATTGCCAGAATTTTGTAGAAAGGTGCAGACTGGATTTATTTTTGTTCGACTTTTATTAATGGCTCAAGTTTATTTTCAATTTGTTTGTTTTGTTTTACTGAAGTAATTCCTTGGAGTGCGTTTTTTTTTTCCTATTTTGCGTTGCAAAATTGGACACATTCTCATTTCATGTAAATTTGTAATTTTCAGTATTTAAAATTAATGAAAAAATGAATAGCCTGCTTTTCTTATCTACAGTTAAGTAACTGAATATTTTGTCAGAGCATTTGCTTATGTTTGACATTTTTACTCATTACATAGCATTTGTCAGTTTAAGCACAACATTGTTTATTTGTAATTGTCACTTTTTTTTGTTCTGAATCATATCATGCTGATTACAAAAAAAAAAGTAAATCGTATTCATTCATTTAAATGGTATTAATTCGTTTATAAAACAGACTATTTGTAAAATATGTGCAGTGGCGTAGAGTGCAGTGGCGTAGAGTGCAGTGGCATAGAGTGCAGTGGCGTAGAGTGCAGTGGCGTAGAGTGCAGTGGCGTAGAGTGAAGTGGCGTAGAGTGAAGTGGCGTAGAGTGGAGTGGCGTAGAGTGGAGTGGCGTAGAGTGCAGTGGCGTAGAGTGCAGTGGCGTAGAGTGCAGTGGCGTAGGGCCAGATGTAGCAAAGGTTTTTCCCCATTCTGTGTCTATGGGAAAAAGTGTTTGTACATATGGCCCTTAGAGTGAAGTGATGTAGAGTGAAGTGGAGAAGAGTGAAGTGGAGTAGAGAGAAGTGGTGTAGAGTGAACTGGTGTAGAGTGGAGTGGCGTAGAGTGAACTGGTGTAGAGTGAACTGGTGTAGAGTGGAGTGGCGTAGAGTGAAGTGGCGTAGAGTGAAGTGGCGTAGAGTGAAGTGGCGTAGAGTGAAGTGGCGTAGAGTGAAGTGGCGTAGAGTGAACTGGTGTAGAGTGGAGTGGCGTAGAGTGAAGTGGCGTAGAGTGCCATAGTGTTGAGTGAAGTGGCGTAGAGTAGAGTGGTGTAGAGGCATAGAGTGGAGTTGAGTAGAGTGGGGTGAAGTGGAGTGGGGTAGTCTACAGTAGTATAGAGTGGAGTGCCATGAAGGGGAGTAGAGTGAAGTGGGGTACAGTGGAGTGGAGTAGCCTGAAGTGGTTTGTGTGAAGTTGTGTACAGTGAAGTGGTGTTGAGTGAAGTGGTGTTGAGTGAAGTGGTGTTGAGTGAAGTGGCGCAGAGTGAAGTGGCGCAGAGTGAAGTGGCGCAGAGTGAAGTGGCGCAGAGTGAAGTGGCGCAGAGTGAAGTTGTGTACAGTGAAGTGGTGTAGAGTGAAGTGGCGTAGAGTAGAATAGAGTGGAATGGCATAGAGTACAGTTGAGTAGAGTAGGTTGAAGTGGGGTAGACTAGAGTAGCGTAAAATAAAGTGCTGTGAAGTGGTGCAGAGTAGAGTACAGTGAAGCAGCATGGCATTGAGTGGTGTGGAAGGTGTAGAGTGGATTAGAGTAGCATAGAGTAAGTTGGTGTAGAGTGAAGTGGCGTAGAGTGAAGTGGCGTAGAGTGAAGTGGCGTAGAGTGAAGTGGCGTAGAGTGAAGTGGCGTAGAGTGCAGTGGCGTAGAGTGCAGTGGCGTAGAGTGCAGTGGCGTAGAGTGCAGTGGCGTAGAGTGCAGTGGCGTAGAGTGCAGTGGCGTAGGGCCAGATGTAGCAAAGGTTTTTCCCCATTCTGTGTCTATGGGAAAAAGTGTTTGTACATATGGCCCTTAGAGTGAAGTGATGTAGAGTGAAGTGGAGAAGAGTGAAGTGGAGTAGAGAGAAGTGGCGTAGAGTAAAGTGGCGTATAGTGAACTGGCGTAGAGTGAACTGGCGTAGAGTGGAGTGGCGTAGAGTGAACTGGTGTAGAGTGAACTGGTGTAGAGTGGAGTGGCGTAGAGTGAAGTGGCGTAGAGTGCCATAGTGTTGAGTGAAGTAGCGTAGAGTAGAGTGGTGTAGAGGCATAGAGTGGAGTTGAGTAGAGTGGGGTGAAGTGGAGTGGGGTAGTCTACAGTAGTATAGAGTGGAGTGCCATGAAGGGGAGTAGAGTGAAGTGGGGTACAGTGGAGTGGAGTAGCCTGAAGTGGTTTGTGTGAAGTGGTGTTGAGTGAAGTGGTGCAGAGTGAAGTGGTGCAGAGTGAAGTGGTGCAGAGTGAAGTGGTGCAGAGTGAAGTGGCGCAGAGTGAAGTGGCGCAGAGTGAAGTGGCGCAGAGTGAAGTGGCGCAGAGTGAAGTGGCGCAGAGTGAAGTTGTGTACAGTGAAGTGGTGTAGAGTGAAGTGGCGTAGAGTAGAGTAGAGTGGAATGGCATAGAGTACAGTTGAGTAGAGTAGGTTGAAGTGGGGTAGACTAGAGTAGCGTAAAATAAAGTGCTGTGAAGTGGTGCAGAGTAGAGTACAGTGAAGCAGCATGGCATTGAGTGGTGTGGAAGGTGTAGAGTGGATTAGAGTAGCATAGAGTAAGTTGGTGTAGAGTGAAGTGGCGTAGAGTGAAGTGGCGTAGAGTGAAGTGGCGTAGTGTGAAGTGGCGTAGACTGAAGTGGTGTAGAGTGAAGTGGTGTTGAGTGAAGTAGTATAGAGTAGAGTAGCATAGAGTGAAGTGGTGTAGAGTGAATTGGTGTAGAGTGGAGTGGCGTAGAGTGAAGTGGCGTAGAGTGCCATAGTGTTGAGTGAAGTAGCGTAGAGTAGAGTGTGTAGAGGCATAGAGTGGAGTTGAGTAGAGTGGGGTGAAGTGGAGTGGGGTAGTCTACAGTAGTATAGAGTGGAGTGCCATGAAGGGGAGTGGAGTGGGGTACAGTGGAGTGGAGTAGCGTGAAGTGGTGTAGAGTGAAGTGGCGTAGAGTGAGGTAGCATGGAGTAGAGTAGAGTGGAATGGCATAGAGTACAGTTGAGTAGAGTAGGTTGAAGTGGTGTAGAGTCAAGTGGTGTACAGTGAAGTGGTGTACAGTGAAATGGCGCAGAGTACAGTTGAGTAGAGTAGGTTGAAGTGGGGTAGACTAGAGTAGCGTAAAATTAAGTGCCATGAAGTGCTGCAGAGTAGAGTAGAGTAGAGTGAGGTAGAGTGAAGTAGGTTAGAGTGAAGTGGAGTAGTGCAGAGTAGAGTAACGCAGACTGCAGTTGCATAGAGTAGTACAGAGTAGAGTAGAGAGCAGTGATGTAGAGTAGAGTGGAGTAGAGAGCAGTGATGTAGAGTAGATTAGTGCAGAGCAGAGTGGAGTAGAGAGCAGTGATGTAGAGTAGATTAGTGCAGAGCAGAGTGGAGTAGAGAGCAGTGATGTAGAGTAGATTAGTGCAGAGTAGAGTGTAGTGATGTAGAGTGCAGTGGAGAAGAGTGAAGTGTAGTAGAGAGAAGTGGCGTAGACTGAAGTGGCGTAGAGTGAACTGGTGTAGAGTGAACTGGTGTAGAGTGGAGTGGCGTAGAGTGAAGTGGCGTAGAGTGAAGTGGCGTAGAGTGAACTGGTGTAGAGTGAACTGGTGTAGAGTGGAGTGGCGTAGAGTGAAGTGGCGTAGAGTGCCATAGTGTTGAGTGAAGTGGCGTAGAGTAGAGTGGTGTAGAGGCATAGAGTGGAGTTGAGTAGAGTGGGGTGAAGTGGAGTGGGGTAGTCTACAGTAGTATAGAGTGGAGTGCCATGAAGGGGAGTAGAGTGAAGTGGGGTACAGTGGAGTGGAGTAGCCTGAAGTGGTTTGTGTGAAGTTGTGTACAGTGAAGTGGTGTTGAGTGAAGTGGTGTTGAGTGAAGTGGTGTTGAGTGAAGTGGTGTTGAGTGAAGTGGCGCAGAGTGAAGTGGCGCAGAGTGAAGTGGCGCAGAGTGAAGTGGTGTTGAGTGAAGTTGTGTACAGTGAAGTGGTGTAGAGTGAAGTGGCGTAGAGTAGAGTAGAGTGGGATGGCATAGAGTACAGTTGAGTAGAGTAGGTTGAAGTGGGGTAGACTAGAGTAGCGTAAAATTAAGTGCTGTGAAGTGGTGCAGAGTAGAGTAGAGTACAGTGAAGCAGCATGGCATTGAGTGGTGTGGAAGGTGTAGAGTGGATTAGAGTAGCATAGAGTAAGTTGGTGTAGAGTGAAGTGGCGTAGAGTGAAGTGGCGTAGAGTGAAGTGGCGTAGAGTGAAGTGGTGTAGAGTGAAGTGGTGTAGAGTGAAGTAGTATAGAGTAGAGTAGCATAGAGTGAAGTGGTGTAGAGTGAAGTGGTGTAGAGTGAAGTGGTGTAGAGTGAAGTGGTGTAGAGTGAACTGGCGTAGAGTGGAGTGGCGTAGAGTGGAGTGGCGTAGAGTGGAGTGGCGTAGAGTGAAGTGGCGTAGAGTGAAGTGGCGTAGAGTGCCATAGTGTTGAGTGAAGTAGCGTAGAGTAGAGTGTGTAGAGGCATAGAGTGGAGTTGAGTAGAGTGGGGTGAAGTGGAGTGGGGTAGTCTACAGTAGTATAGAGTGGAGTGCCATGAAGGGGAGTGGAGTGGAGTGGGGTACAGTGGAGTGGAGTAGCGTGAAGTGGTGTAGAGTGAAGTGGCGTAGAGTGAGGTAGCATGGAGTAGAGTAGAGTGGAATGGCATAGAGTACAGTTGAGTAGAGTAGGTTGAAGTGGTGTAGAGTCAAGTGGTGTACAGTGAAGTGGTGTACAGTGAAATGGCGCAGAGTACAGTTGAGTAGAGTAGGTTGAAGTGGGGTAGACTAGAGTAGCGTAAAATTAAGTGCCATGAAGTGCTGCAGAGTAGAGTAGAGTAGAGTGAGGTAGAGTGCAGTGGAGTAGTGCAGAGTAGAGTAACGCAGACTGCAGTTGCATAGAGTAGTACAGAGTAGAGTAGAGAGCAGTGATGTAGAGCAGAGTGGAGTAGAGAGCAGTGATGTAGAGTAGATTAGTGCAGAGCGGAGTGGAGTAGAGAGCAGTGATGTAGAGTAGATTAGTGCAGAGCGGAGTGGAGTAGAGAGCAGTGATGTAGAGTAGATTAGTGCAGAGCAGAGTGGAGTAGAGAGCAGTGATGTAGAGTAGATTAGTGCAGAGCAGAGTGGAGTAGAGAGCAGTGATGTCGAGTAGATTAGTGCAGAGCGGAGTGGAGTAGAGAGCAGTGATGTCGAGTAGATTAGTGCAGAGCGGAGTGGAGTAGAGAGCAGTGATGTCGAGTAGATTAGTGCAGAGCGGAGTGGAGTAGAGGGCAGTGATGTCGAGTAGATTAGTGCAGAGCGGAGTGGAGTAGAGAGCAGTGATGTAGAGTAGATTAGTGCAGAGCGGAGTGGAGTAGAGAGCAGTGATGTCGAGTAGATTAGTGCAGAGCGGAGTGGAGTAGAGAGCAGTGATGTAGAGTAGAGTAGATTAGTGCAGAGCAGAGTGGAGTAGAGAGCAGTGATGTAGAGTAGATTAGTGCAGAGCGGAGTGGAGTAGAGAGCAGTGATGTAGAGTAGATTAGTGCAGAGCAGAGTGGAGTAGAGAGCAGTGATGTAGAGTAGATTAGTGCAGAGCAGAGTGGAGTAGAGAGCAGTGATGTAGAGTAGATTAGTGCAGAGTAGAGTGTAGTGATGTAGAGTGCAGTGGCACAGAGTAGAGTGGTGCAGACTAGAGTAAAGTATTGTGGAGTACATTGGCATGGACTGCAGTGTCATAGGGTAGAGCAGTGCTGAGGAGAGTGCAGTGACGTAGAGTGCAGTGGCATAGAGGGGAGTAGAGTGCAGAGGTGTACAGTTCATTGTTGTAGAGTGCAGTGGTGTAGAGTAGAATGGTGCAGAGTACAGTAGAATGACATAGAGTTCAGTGCTGTAGACCAGCTCGGTAGAGTGCAGTGGCAAAGAGTGGAGTGGTGCAGGGTAGAGTGGGGCAGAGCAGAGTAGAGTGCAGTGGCGTTAAGTGCAATCGAATAGAGTTATGTGGTGCACAGTAGATTGCAGTGGTGTAGAGTGGTGCAGAGTAGATTAGAGTGGCATAGAGTGCAGTGGCTTAGAGTGCAGGAGCTTACAGTAGAGTGATGCAGAGTAGAGTGCAGTGGTGTAGAGTGTCATAGAGTGCAGTGGCATAAGGCGCAGTGCTTTTGAGTGCAGTGGCATAGAGTAGAGTGGGGCATACCAGAGTGAAGTGTCAGAGTACAGTGCCATCAAGTGCAGTAGCGTTGAGCTGAGTGGGGCAGAGTAGAGTGGAATAGACTGCAGTGGTAAAGAGTAAATTAGAGTGGCATAAAGTGCAGTGGAACAGAGTGGTGCAGAGTAGAGTGGTGCTTAGAAGAAGAGAGTGCAGTGACATAGAGTGCAGTGGTGTAGAGTGCAGTGGCATAGAGTAGACTGGTGCTGAAAATTGCAGTGTGCCATAGAGTGAAGTGATGTAGAGTGTAGTGGCACACAGTAGAGTGGTTCAGAGTAGGGAGAGTGGAGTAAAGTGCTGTTGTCTAGAGTAAAGAAGAGTATAGTATGGTAAAGTGACATGGAGAAGAGTGGTGCTGAAAAGAGTAGAGTGTAGTGACGTAGAGTGGAGTAGAGTGGAGTAGAGTGGTGTAGAGTGGAAGAGAATGCTGTGGCATAGACTGCAGTATTGTAGTGTAGATTGCAGTGGCATAGAGTAGAGTAGTGCAGAGTAGAGTGGCATAGAGTGCAGTGGTGTAGATCATAGTAGAGTGGCGTGGCATAGTGTGGCGGTGTAGAGTGGTTCAGATAAGAGTGCAGTGGTTTATAGTAGAGTGCTGTGGTGTAGAGTGCAGTGGTGTAGAGTACATGATAGTGGGTGGGGGAATAGAAGCTACATGGTTAGGGATTGGGTGACGGACTGAAAACACAGGTACTCATATGGAGTGCTTGAACACAAAATAAGTAGCTCCTTTGACAGGAGTAGTGGATGAGCACAAGTACTTGGTCCATGCTCCAGGGGAGGGCTGAACACAAGAAAAGGACATGACACTGCATGCTATGACAAACGGGGATGACAGAAATAAGAGCCAAGCTGAAGCTAACAAATAGTAAGCTACAGGTGGCAATATATGTAAACATGTCTCGAAGACACAATACATGCTCTGTCTAGGCAAAAACTAAAAAGAGAGCTTAAAAATAAATGTAACTGAGTGTCCCAGGGAAGCGATTCCAGGGCCAGAAGGGATGTCTGCTAAACCTATTTCTGCAGCAGCACTGGGGGTTGCAGTGGAAACTACTGAGTGTCCCGGGGGGGACACCAGAAGAGCGGTCAGCAGTTCGTGGACAGAGAAACAACCTTCTGGTCACGGTCTACCCAAAACGACAGCAGAAACGCCAGGAGTGGTCAGAGCCAAAGGAGCAGAGAGGAGAGCGATGGACGCCGACTCGACTGGAGCTGTGACAAGACCACCTGAGACCGCCATGAGCAAAGGCAAGGAGCGACGACGAGAGCAGCAGGACGCACCTTCCCGCCACGTCCCAGGAAGCCATGGCTTTCCCAGGTATGGTCCTGACTGAGGAGGCGTTGGGCACATAAGGATGGAAAGTGAGGGGGTTGCATGTGACTGCTGGGGACTAGGTGGGTTTGAACACAGGGAGCTCTAGTGTTCATTTATTCTGAGCACAACGCTGTATAGGGCCTCTGGGGCCAAGAACAGCGTGTTACCACGATTCCCACGTGTGTGCACAAAAGTCATTGGTGAGACTACCTGGGTCTCCCCTCATGTCTGGACATTCACAACCCCCATTCCCTTTTTCCCAGAATAGCTCAGACTTACCTCTTTCCTGAGCCCTTGTCTGTTCCTCTCTGAGGTCCACTGCCCACCAGGAGCGACCCAGATGATGAGCGGCAACTTGTAAAAACAAAGACACTGACAGGGAAGACTGTGTAGAAGCAGGAAGAAGGGGTGTGGCGTAACACCCTCATCACTTTATGACAAACAAAAAAGAGTGCAATAACGGAAATGTTGCTATAGTGAACTGTGTGGAGTGTTTGTTCTTAAGTGACTCTAGAGCATAGCCAGAGGGATCACCCGTGCGCAGTGTGTCTGACCCTTAAATGCACCATTCCACATCCAGAACCAGCTGAAGGTCTTTTGACTTCCCATGTCCACACTCTGGTGTCTGACCCACCGCATGAGCCTTCCTCATCTGGGGTCCACCCTTATCCCTTGCTCCGTGGTCCATGGCCTTAAACAATGGCGGCTGCTTTGTAAAGGTAGTGGTATGGGGGGGGATGGGGCTCGAGTAAAAATAAATAAATAAATAAAATAAAAGTCACTTACCTGAGAACAGCTGCCGCCGCTCCTCTGTCTTCTTCTCTTCCTGGCAGCACGGTCCGACGGCTCGCAGACTCCCAGACTGCCCTAAGCCAATCACGACGTTGCTGTCACCAGCACAACCGCAGATCATGATTTGTCTGAGCGGCCTGCGACGGTGCTCAGACAGGGAGAGGGAGCCTGTGCATGATCTCCACCCGGCTGTGCATACAGCCCTGTGGAGAAATGGAAAGTGCGCATGTCTGTTTGGCCAGCTCAAGATGGCCGGCCAAAGCGTCATGCGCACTTAGGGTGCACAGAGCCCCTCCCGGCCCTCCTCCGGCCCTGTCCTGGCTCGCAACGAAAAATAAACTGATAATAACATCCTGTTATTATCAGTTTATTTTTCCTTTTCGCTGCTCAGAGCAGTGGGCGACGCTCGCCCGCCTTAGCGCCCTAGCGGAGGAGCCGCCGCTCGTCTCAAATCGACTCCTTTCCTGGTTTCAGCTCTGATTACTCACGTTCGTTGTTTTTTGAAAAACAGTATACAGAGGCGTAGTTTAGATGCGGCAAACACAGCGGGCTATTTCATGAAATTATTCAGTAATTCCGGCACAGCTCTGCTTCACGCGCGTCTGAACTCCGAAATTGAATGCAGCTGGATTCGGCTTTCGAAACACAGAGACAATCCGCGAGGCACAAAATGTTATTTGTGCTGAAGAAACTTGTGGGACCTCGGCAGGGGCTTCTCGGGGGCGACAAACCCCACAGGTCCCCCGCGCCTGCTCGCATCAGCAACAATCAATATGAGACAGAACCAGTACACGGTGTCCCTTCGCGTGATGTTGTCTGATTGTGTTTAGGGTGCCCCTGTGTCCCTCTTCTGTGGATGCATGGCTTGCTTTGGATTCCACAGTATCCCTTTGTTTGACTTTACCTGTTTGTGGTTTTGAATTCAAAATGTCCCACTTTTTGATGTCGTTGACAGTTTTTTATTCGATAACATCCTTTCGTTTGATGTTGCCAATTGTGTTTGATTCGACTCGCTTTGCTGTTGACTAGTTGTGGTTTCTACTCCAGAATGTCCCTCTTTTTCATGCTGTTGGGTGTGTCTTGGATTACACAAAATTCCTTTTTTGATGTTGTCTGCTGGTGTTTAAATGGCAGAATGCCCCTCTTTTAAATACAGTTGGGTGTGCTTTGGATTCCACAGTACCCCTTTGGTGAGAATACCTGAACTCCCCAGTTCCCCTATTTTTTATGTCGATGGTGTGTTTTGGATTCCACAACACTCATTTGTTTGATGTTGTCTTACTGTGTTTTATATTCCACAATATCCCTTTGTTTGATGTTATCTGTTTGTGTTTTGAATTTCTTGCTAGAGTTTTAGATTCCACAAAATCCCTTTGTTTGATGTTGTCTGGTTGTGTTTTGAATTCCCCAAAGTCCCTCTTTTTGGAGTTGTTGGGTATGTTTTGGACTTGTCAATATCCCATGACCTCCTGGTCACCTTCTGCTCGCTCTCCTCTGCGCAGCTCCACCTGTTACTGCTGCCTCTGCAGCTATCGAGCTGTGACCCCGCCTGCCTCTCAGTTCGAGGCACACCTCCACCCTCAGGCTCCCACCTGCGAGGCGCAGCCTGGTGGCCATCTGTATGGAAGTATCTTGCTGTCACATTTTACTTTTGCTTATTTTTTGGTCATCTTTATTTGTTCTTTTTATCTTTCTTGTCTCTTTCTCTCTCCTTCAGCCTTCCACTCTCCCCGTTTCCTGTGTTCCATTCCCCGCCACTGCTTCCCCTGAGGCCCAGCCCCCTCCCTCCCTGGAAAGCTCTTTCCCACTCTCCCGCCTCCCAGCTGACCGGACTCCCCGCCTTCCTCCCATTCTTAAAGGCAGCGGCTGCACGAGCACACCAAAGGTGCGCCAAAGGCAAGCCTGTCTGTGCCCATCTGTGCCTGGACCTCCCCCAGCGCCATGAACCCTGGTCCTCCGACCTTCTGTCGCTACAACATGGAGCCCCTCCGCGCAATGAACACAGGACGCTCCAGCACCTGCCATCTCCCATCACCTAGAGACACCCATGGCCCATTTTCCTGCCTCTACTGCCACTGCACCCTCACCCTACACCAAGCACAGGACGCTCCCACCACTGAGCCATCGAACACCAACCCAGAGAGCTTCAGTTGCATCCTCCTCAATATTCACTCCCTCCACAAACACGCCGTAGAACTCTGGGAACTACTAGACTCCACCCACCCGGACATTGCCTTTCTCACCGAAACATGGACAAACCCAGCATCTGCACCAGACATTGCCATCGCCATCCCCAGCTACTACAAACTGCCCTGCAAAGACCGGCCTTCTACGCAGCTGGCATCCAGGGAAAGGCCCTACAATGGATATGCTCCTTCCTGTCTGGCAGAACACAGAGTCAGACTCCCGCCCTACCTTTCAGAAGCTAAGGAGATCAGCTGTGAAGTTCCACAGGGTTCCTCCCTGAGCCCCACACTCTTCAACATCTACAGACCCCGCTCGCATCCATCGTCAGGAACCACGGGCTGAACATCATCTCCTACGCTGATGATACGCAGCTGATCATCTCACTGACCAAAAACCCCACTACTGCCAAGAAGAATTTCCACAACTGGATGGAAGCCGTTGTCATCTAGAGGAAGGAAAGCTGCCTCAAACTCAACTCTGACAAGACCGAGATCCTCAACCTGGGACCCTTCACATCAGCCTGGGATGACTCCTGGTGGCCATTCACCCTCAGAACCCTGAACACCCCCAACAAACCACGCATACAAACTCGGCTTCATCCTGGACTCATCACTCACCATGACCTGCCAAGTCAACTCAGTCGCATCCTCCAGTTTTTACACATTCCGGCTTCTCTGGAAGATCTACAAATGGGTCCCAAAGGACTGCTGCATAACCGTAACCCATGCCCTGGTTACCAGCAGACTCGACTTCGGCAACACCCTCTATCCCCGCACCACCCAGAAGAACCTAAATAAACTACAGCACATCCAAAATGCCTCTGCCAGACTCATCCTGGACATTTCCCGCCACAAACACATCTCCAGTCACCCAAGAGACCTCCACTGGCTTCCTATCGAGAAAATAATTAACTTCATACTCCCTGTCCTCGCATACAAGGCCCTCCACGCCCTAGGAACCGCCTACCTCAACCACCGCATCACATTCTACTCCCCCACCAGACCTCTCCGCTCAACAAGCACTAGTCACTGTCCCCCGCATACGGAAGACCTCTGCTAGTGGAAGAGCCTTTGTCTACCTCACCGCAAAGAGCTGGAACACCCTGCCCCTGCACCTCCGGCAGTCACCATCACTACCTCAATTCAGGAAGGACCTCAAAACCTGGCTCTTCAACTGAAGCGCAGAGGACAACCCACTCAGCGCCTTGAGGCCCTTACGGGTGAGTAGTTGCACTCTGTAACTCCTGATTTGATTTGATTTGTGCTTTGAAATCGAGAATGTCAATTTTTTGACAATGTTGGCTGTGGTTTATGTGCCACAATACCCATTTGTTTGATGATGTCTGTTTGTTTTAGATTGCATAAGATCCCTTTGTTTAATGTTGTCTGGTTACGTTTTCGATTCCATAAGATCCCTGTAAGGGTGCCGAATAACTGGGAAGAGGCCTATAAGGGTGCTTTTAAATGTCTGTTTTTTTTTTTTTCTTTCTTTTCACCACTGCCCAGACAACTTAAACATAAGAAGTGGCTTAAGGGCTTCTCTTTTTAAACAGTCTTCTCTTTTTCTCTTTGTAGCTGTCAGGAAGGTGACCTGTGTGAACTGTCCTGGCTTGGTCCTGTGTCATCAGCCTTCATGCGGATGATCCTCAAACGAAATACAGAAAGGACAGAGTCAGGTAAGTGGCCTTGTTGGAATAAAATAGGGATAACTCTCCAGGGTAACAAGGAGGTGTGAGTTTGAGGTAAGTGAGGGTGGAATAATAATGCTTTTAAGAGCACACAGTGATGCACACCCTTACAGTAGTGAGTCAGACTGTGTACTGCATGCAAGGGAGGCTGAGAGTCTCCTATTGGAAAAAAAACTTCTACTCTTCTTTTAAACAAACGTAAGCAGAGGTATCCCACTAGTTCCCCTGATTATTGGGGTTTCCCTCCCGACTCTCCCTTTCCTAGTTCTCCCGAGTGTCCCGTAACTGCTACCCAGCCCTCCTTCCAATAAGCCCGTACCTTGTGGAGCCAGGTGCCTCCTGGAACGTGGCTGGGCTGTTCCGCGGTGTTATTTGTCTGGAGCTGAGACGAATGCTTCATCTGCTCCCATCGTGACCCCTTGGGCTCTCTGCGCTTCCTTGTTTTTTCTTCCTGCGCCTCTCGGGTGCCGCGTCGTTCCTTCCTCCTGGAGTTTCCCTCGCATCGATCCTGTTTCGGAGAGAGACCTGCGCGTCTCTCTTGCTCTCCTTTTCTTTCTCCGTCGTGAGAGCCATGAGGTCGCGACCCCGGAAGTGCTCTACGGTTATCGTGGAGCTGACCTCTTCAGCGCCCCCGGGGCACTTCCTGGGGAATTCTCCGCTTGCGTCGCGGTCCGAAGTGGGGGTCAGCCCGTGGCAATCCCTTTCTGATGTTGTATGGTTGGGTTTTGGTTCCCTACAAGAGTTTTTAATTCCGCAATACTCATTTGTTTGATGTTGTCTTGTTTTGTTTTAGACTCCACAAGATCCCTTTGTTTGATGATGCGCAGTTGGGTTTTGGATTCCAGATTGTCCCTTCTTTGATGTTTAGGGGGTTATTTCACCAGAGGACTCCTTAATTCCAGTGATTTGATCCTTCCATATGTCTTTCCGTCCCACCAGGCGCATACCCCTCTCTCCTGACTCCTGAGAGCTGATACCCCAAACTCACCACATACGCTCCACTGGGCAGATATCAGGACCCAACACAGGGTACAACCCAGCAGCAAAAAACACAAGAAGGAGACCGCACAGGATACAATTCAGGGTATAACACAAGCGGTTACACAGGATGAAAGCATAGGGAACTGCAGGTACACAACAAAATGCACCACTCGGGGCACACCACTTCACATGACGGCACAAGACAAGGTACATCACAAGATACAATATAAGGCACAGCGCACTGTACAATGCAGGAAGTAACACATGCCACAACACATCATACAAAGCAGTATGCAACAGAGGGTTGAGCACAGGTTACTATATAGGATGTAACACAGGATACAGCACAGGGTTTAACACAAGACCCAACACAATACAGCAAATTGTATTTCACAGGATACTGCACACAATACAACACAGCACATAGCACAGGGTTACACACAACATGAGATACAGGAAAGAAACACAACAAGGGAACAACACAAGATACAACACAAGGAATAGCAGAGAGTACAGTGTACGGTACAATTGCAATGGTGAAGGAGCGTCGCCCCCTGGCTAAGCCAGGGGCTGAAAGATAAAACGATATTTCATTATTGTTTACCTTTCACTTGCCGGCCCAGCCAACAGCATGTTCAGGGAAGGGCTGGACCATGGGAGGTGGGAGAGGGGATGAGGAGGGAGTGCACCTAAGTGCGCATATATGTTTGCCCGGCCGTCTCAGGCGGACCAAACACACATGCGCACTTAGGTTTCTCCAGCCTAGCTGTGTTGAACAGCCGGGCTGGAGAAACTGCACAGACCCCAGGGTTGTGTCTGAGCACAGTCCAAGCTGCTGAGATCAATCCTGATGCTGCTTTCATGCTAGGTTTAGCATGAAAGCTGTGCCAGGATTGCTGGGAAGCCTGTGCAGGTATCCCAGTGAATTCTGGGATATCAGAAGAGGATTGTTGCGGCAGTTGGCGGCGGAGACGACGTCCCACCCTCCTGCCCCTCTCCTTGAGATTTGTGGCACCCGCTGGGTACAATAGAGGATTCAACACAGAGATCAATACAGAGTGTAGATCAATACAGGGTGTAACATAGGATACAACACAAGACACGATAAAGCATACATCAAAACATGGGAAGCAGAAAAGAAACACAATAAGGGGACCATACATAGGTGTAATACCCACAATGGCACAGAGCACAACACATGGCACAACACAGGATACAATTTAAGGTACACCACAGGATACTGCATACAACACATCACAGGGTGCAACACGGGGCACAACAAATGGCGCAACACAAGAACAACACAAGGCACACCACAGGATACAGCATACAACACAGCACACAGTACAACACAGGGTGAAACACGGGGCCAACAAATGGGGCAACACAAGATACAACACAAGACACACCACAGGACACAGCATGCGATACAGCACACGGTACAACACAGAGTGCAACACAGGGCACAACAAATGGTACACCACAGTATACAATACAAGGGTGTAACAATGGGCACAGCGCACAGTATAACTCAGGATACAACACAAGGCCCACCACAAGACATGGCCTACAACACAGGATACAACCCATGGCATACCACAGGATACAACTCAAGACACACCATATGATACAGCATGACAGAGCACACGGTACAGCACAGGATGCAACTCGGGGCACAACACACAACACCACACAACACAAGATACAACACAAGGCAGACCACAGGACACAGCATACAACACAGGATACAACACATGGCACGCCAGAGGACACAACATACAACACAGAATACAACTTAAGGCACACCACATGATACAGCATACAACACAGCACACAGTACAACACAGGGTGCAACACAGGGCACAACAAATGGCACAACACAAAACACCACAGGACACAGCATATGATACAGCACACGGTACAACACAGGGTGTAACACTGGGCACAGCACACATTATAACTCAGGATACAACACAAGGCACACCACAAGACAGGGCCTACAACACAGGATACAACACATGGCATACCACAGGATAGAACTCAAGGCACACCATTTGATACAGAATGACACATCACATGGTACAACATAGGGTTCAACACGGAGCACAACTCAGGATACAGCACATGGGACAACACAAGACACAGCATAAGACACATCACCAGGATTAAACACAGGGTGCAACAGAGGGCACAACATACGGCACAATACAAGATACAACACAATGCACATCACAGGATGCAGCATGACACATCATACAGTAGCAACACGGGGCACAACACACGGCACAACACTGGATACAATACAGGCAGACCACAGGACACAGCATACAACACAGGATAAAACACATGGCACAACATTGGAGACAACACAAGGCACACCACAGGACACAGCATGACACAACACACGTACAAAACAGGGTGCAACAATGGGCACAACACACAGGATACAACACATGGCGCACCACAGGACACAACATAAGACTCATCACAAGGATTAAACACAGGGTACAAAACAGGGCACAACAAATGGCATAACACAGGATACAACACAAAACACCACAGGACACAGCATATGATACAGCACACGGTACAACACAGGGTGTAACACTGGGCACAGCACACATTATAACTCAGGATACAACACAAGGCACACCACAAGACAGGGCCTACAACACAGGATACAACACATGGCATACCACAGGAGAGAACTCAAGGCACACCATTTGATATAGAATGACACATCACATGGTACAACATAAGGTGCAACACGGGGCACAACTGAGGATACAACACATGGGACACCACAGGACACAGCATAAGACACATCACCAGGATTAAACACAGGGTGCAACAGAGGGCACAACATACGGCACAATGCAAGATACAACACAATGCACATCACAGGACGCAGCATGACACATCATACAGTACAACACAGGGTGCAACACGGGGCACAACACACGGCACAACACTGGATACAATACAGGCAGACCACAGGACACAGCATACAACACAGGATAAAACACATGGCACAACATTGGAGACAACACAAGGGACACCACAGGACACAGCATGACACAACACACGTACAAAACAGGGTGCAACAATGGGTACAACACACAGGATACAACACATGGCGCACCACAGGACACAACATAAGACTCATCACAAGGATTAAACACAGGGTACAACACAGGGCACAACAAATGGCACAACACAGGATACAACACAAAACACCACAGGACACAGCATATGATACAGCACACGGTACAACACAGGGTGTAACACTGGGCCCAGCACACATTATAACTCAGGATACAACACAAGGCACACCACAAGACAGGGCCTACAACACAGGATACAACACATGGCATACCACAGGATAGATCTCAAGGCACACCATTTGATACAGAATGACACATCACATGGTACAACATAGGGTTCAACACGGAGCAAAACTCAGGATACAGCACATGGGACAACACAGGACACAGCATAAGACACATCACCAGGATTAAACACAGGGTGCAACAGAGGGCACAACATACGGCACAATACAAGATACAACACAATGCACATCACAGGACGCAGCATGACACATCATACAGTACAACCCAGGGTGCAACACGGGGCACAACACACGGCACAACACTGGATACAATACAGGCAGACCACAGGGCACAGCATACAACACAGGATAAAACACATGGCACAACATTGGAGACAACACAAGGCACACCACAGGACACAGCATAACACAACACACGTACAAAACAGGGTGCAACAATGGGCACAACACACAGGATACAACTCAAGGCACACCACATGATACAGTATGACACATCACATGGTACAACACAGTGTGTAACACAGGACACAACATACGGTACTACACAGGATATAAGACAAGGCGCACCACAGGACACAGCATAAGACACATCACAAGGATACAACACAGGGTGTAACACGGGGCACAACGCATGGTACAACACAGGATACAACACACGGTGCATCACAGGATATAGGAGAGACACAGCAGGGGTCCGACGCCACCCTGCCTCAAAAACTCCACAGCACCAACTGAGGCTGCTCAAACAGCCTCATAAAATGTGTTATTAACGTTCATCTTTCTGCACAATTGCAACCCGAGGAGTGATGGGAGCCGCGATTTAAATAGACGAACTCTGCACCCCCCCCCCTTCTGTACACAATTTCCATTTCTGATTTCCAAACACACCTGTCCAGGCTGCTGTGAATATGCATGGGTCGTGGGGGGAAGGGGGCGTCCCAGCGGGCAGGAATGTTCCACCCTCTGGGATTTCAATTACATCCGAAGCGCGTTCAGCCTGGCACGGGGGGGGGGGGGGGTAGGGGCATGTTCAGCCTGGCACTGAAGGGGGAGCGTGCTCAACCTGGCACTGAGGGGGGGAGGCCGTGCTCAGCCTGGCACTGAGGGGGGAGCGTGCTCAATCTGGCACGGGAGGGGGTGTGTGCTCAGCCTGGCCCTGAGGGGGGGGTGGTCAGGGCATGCTCAGTCTGGCACTGATGGGGGGAGGCGTGCTGAGCCTGGCATGGGGGGGGGGTGCTCAGCCTGGCACGGAGGGGGGGGGGGGTGTTCTCAGCATGGCACTGAGAAGGGAGGTGGCGGGCACCGTGCCTCCAGACCCGTGCACCCCAGCATGCCCACACTCAGCTGGTGAAAGCAGAGGGGGCACCATTAAATGTATTCACAGGTCTTTTGTCATTTATGCGTGTAATTGAGTCAGCTCGCGGGCCAGGCTTCCAAAACCGCATCAACGAGTTTTATGAGAACTAAAAAATTTACAAGGGAAGCAGAAAGGGGGCTTGAGGGACAGCTGTGGGAACACGGCAGAGATACGGTGTGAATTTACAGCACCACCTACTCAAAGACTGTCTGCGAGGTTTATGGCAGCACTGGCCCAAGTGACCTCTGCCCTGTGCCACCATTGGCCATCCCTCCTGATTGAGGATCAAGGGTGGCCCTAGTCCAGTGATACTCAAAGTACTGCTGGGGGCTGCATACAGCCCTCCTGACTTTTACATGCGACCCTCTGACCTTTACATGGGGCCCTCCTGACCTATACACGTGGCCCTCCTGATCTTTACATGCAACCCTCTGACCTTTACATTGAGCCCTCCTGACCTTTACATGCGCCCTCTGACCTTTACATGCGGCCCTCAGACCTTTACATGCGCCCTGTCACTGACCTTTACATACAGCCCTCCTGACCTTTACATACGACCCTCTGACCTTTACATGGGGCACTCTGATCTTTACATGCGGCCCTCCTGACCTTTACATACGGCCTACTGCCCTTGACATGTGCCCTCTCACTGACCTTTACATGCGCCCTCTCACTGACTTTTACTTACGGCCCTCCTGACCTTTACATGTGACCCTCTGATCTTTACATTGGGCCCTCCTGAACTTTAAATGCCGCCCTCTGACCTTTACATGTGGCCCTCTGACCTTTACATGCGGCCTCTCACTGACCTTTACATACAGCCCTCCTGACCTTCACATGCGGCCCACTGACCTTTACATGTGCCCTCTCACTGACCTATACATGCGGCCCTCTGACCTTTACATGCAGCCCTCCTGACCTTTACATGCAGCCCTCCTGACCTTTACATGCAGCCCTCCTGAACTTTACATGCAGCCCTCCTGACCTTTACATGCAGCCCTCCTGAACTTTGCATGCGGCCTTCCTGACCTTTGCATGTTGTCCCAGTAGAATAGCAGTACTAGACTGCTGTTTACTTTACAAACCACTGAGGGCCTCATTTACAAGAATCTGGTGCATCAGTGCGTCAGATTTCTTGCATCTGCCGGAAATGCCCAAACTTTTTTTTGATGCAGCTGCTGCGCAATCAGTGCTCTACACTGCTCCATATATACAAACTGATGCATTGGGTCCAATTTGTCATTTTGTAGTGGTTTGCGTCACATTATACCTGCACCACGTTTAGTGTATGCAGGATCGGCATTCCCAGGTAAAAAATCCACGCAGAACTGACGCAGTGAAAATTACAACTTTTCACTTAATCTCTCTGTAACTTGACTGCATCAAAAATCTTATGCCTGCTCAGACCAGGCGTAAGGATTGACACAGGGCTTCTAAAATAGGACTCTCCTCTGTGTTCTGACGCATTGCTGGAGTTGCGTCAGTTTTATGATGCAACTCCAGCAATGCGTCACTTTAGTGCCAACAGATGCATCAGAATTTCTGACGCATCCGTGAGCTCTGTATTGTAAATACAACGCATCCATGGCGTCGATAGGGCATTTCCATCAGGCGCAAGAAATCGGACTCATCAACGCCGATGTGTCAGATTCTTGTAAATGAGGCCCTCATATCCATAAAGATGCTAAATAAATGGCAATCATTTATTTACAGTCAAACTGAAGTTAAAAAAGCATAGAAGGTGCCGTGCACCACTTAACTTTAAGAACGCCTTTTTAAAGACATCTCAAAAAAACATGTAAAAATATTTCAAAATTCAAAAAAGCGTATTTCATTAACAAGCAGAAGAGTTTTACCTTGGCACTCACATTATGAAAGGGCATTACGATTGTTTTTAAAGTGACAGTTTTCTAACATACATTTTGAAACATTCTTGCCTCTCTCCACTCTGACAACAATGCCAATAGTGAATTACGAGGCACGTCAGTTGCTATGTGCATCCTATGGCTGTCCTGTGTTGCTTATCTACATATACAGGCTTATGGTTTGTATACCACACACAAGAGAAGGTTTTGTGCAGCTCACACCCTGAAGTCATGTTTTGAGGACCTAATATATGTGACAATGAAAAAGGAGGCAAAGTGAAAGAACAATTGCCTGGGATCACACAGTTTGGTCACGATCGGAAGTGGAATTGATCTGTACCTCAGACAATTCTTTCACATGGTGGTTTGCATTGCAGTGATGTGGTGTTCCTGATGTCTTTAGTTACTGTCATGTGAAAGTGTTCTTCCATTCTCTTGGCCTGTCTTTGTGAATCTTTAGTGTGTGGCCATGGACAGTGACATGGGTAGTTGGTGGAGTTGATAACTATTAGCCGATAGTCCACATCCAAGTCATGTTAACTTCTAAACGCCACTTTTCAATCCTTGGAAGAGGATGGGGATGGCTTGTGATTCCCTATAGGTGACAAATACTCAAAACCCCGCTTTTTGGCAAGGTCATCTTCATCTATCTGGAAGTAGCAGGACTCCACATCAGTCCATCTTCGGCCACTGTTGGAGCCTATTTATCTTCTTTCGACTGTTATAGTAAAAAGGCCACTATCCCACAGGCACTTGCACTCTGAGGAGTGCAGTTGCCTTTCTGTGGGTTGAATTAGTTAAGTGTCGCTTCATGTAGAAAAGCATCCCCAGTTGCTTGGAATGACTGCTCAAGCTCTTTACTCTATCACTGCTCGCTATTGCTTCTGCTTGGTTCTCCTAATGGTGCAGTTTGGCTGGCCAGATTTGGAGTATACCGCCTGCAGAATGTGGCTAAGGATAAAAAGTATCACGGTCATGTATTTGAGTGGGGGCGTGGTGTCTTGAAGTTCCTTATCTTTTGAGGATCTGTGCTCACCGCTTTGCTGGGGAATAAAGATTGGACAACATCTAGTTTGTCTTTCATTAATTCACTCTTTCTTTTGTGAAGAGTTAGCCTGAACTCTGACAGTCCCTGCAGTTTGGCTTTGACCTCCGGTGGTGTTCAGTGACAGCAGTTGTCTCGATTAGAATGTCCTCACATTGAGGCCTGTGATGCCGATCATCTACTCACTTATAACATTCAGAACCACTACCTCTCCAATAATAAACCAGCACATAGCATACTGCACCGCATCAGCTCCACATGGATAGAGAGTGCACTGATGTATTGGCTCTCCTTATCGAGTGTCATCAGTGGTGCCAAGGATTCATGTCCAATTTGGAGAGTCACTTGGCTCCCTTTAGAGCTGCCAGAAAGTCATCTATAGTGGAAGTGAGGTGGTGCTCTAGCTTGCGCACCCTGCTGAGGAGTCGCATATCTGCGCAGAGCCTCACTGTACTGTGCCAACTGGACTTACTGGTGACAACCATTGGAGACACCCATGGAGTGAATAACTGCCCTTCCACAGTTACTTTATTGTTCTTTTGTTTATTCTGGTGCAGAAATGTTGAATGGGACACAGAGAAGCTAGAGTGCCACTGGATTAATTGTGGGATATGTGCATTGGGTGAGTCCCCTGGCATCACACACCACAGAAAAGGTATAGACATTTATGAATGTCATAAAATTCCCACATGTGCACAACTGTATGAGACTTAGGGCTTCCCCCATGCTGCAGGCTGTGAGGGTGTCAGTAGCACAGGGCTTCACTTTAGGTGTGTTACTGCTGTTTTGTATGCTTGTCACCAATGTCCATGCAAGGGGGTGGTTTGATGCCTCCATATGCATAGATTCACATGTTGGTTTTTGTGAGCATGGGGCAAATCTTCAGCTCATGTAATGTTGTTGGTCTCTGGTAGCAGCCGATGCCCTGGTGTTGTTGAGGGCACTTTTTTTACATGAATTGTTTAGGTAACAACATTTTCTGCGCATAAATTAGATTAGGAAAACTTTCTGTTTGTCTTCCTCCTGCTGTTGGAGCAGGTTTGTGGTGTCTGCACGCATTTGTTTCTTCAGTGATTACCTTGTGCCACTTCTGTACTGAGTAGAAATAAAATGTCATGGGCTGTCACGCGCTTTTGTGAAGTGGTGTGGCCTCTCACAACCAGGACACTATATTGTTGAATTTAGATGCATGGAATTATAGGTAATTTTCACTGCTGATCACCACCAGGAAAACCCCTGGCGGTAAGTGAAAACTACAAAATGATCTTTTCGCGACAGGAGGGGACTCCATGGCCAGGGGAGCATTGTCTTTTCATTTTCAAAAAGAAACTCCTGTTTTAGGATTTTCTTTTTGAAAATAAAGAAAACGGCTTGCTGTATGGCTCCGTCATGCTTGATGAAACTGTGCATTAAACTGTAAAAATCATTGACAGGAACTGCTGTGACTGTGGTTCCTACAATGCTTTCAGAAATGCCTGCCAGCGGTCATTTCATAATTTGGCAGGCGGAGCTGCAGTCCAGGTAACAGAGTAAATTACTGCGTCGCCCTGACTGCCAAACCTCCATCCGTCAAATTATAATTTGGCCCCTATATATCCTGCCAGTACATCCTTTCCACCAGGGCACCACGCTGATCCCTGCTAACCTTGGAGTGGATCTGCGTCTTATATTTCAATCCACCTTGAAGATCACCATAGAAAATGTCCGGGGGGGGCACCGGGGGGCCCACCCGTTGAATGAGCAGTGTTCCAGACTGTGATGTATGCTCTTGATCCATAGAGGAGTGCAACAAAGAGACCTACAGGACTGGGCCTTACAAAGCAAGCCGTCTTTGGTCCCACAGAGCACCAGCTGGTATACACCAGCTATCTGGTGTGAGAGGCAGCATCTCTCAATAATGGTCATTATACAGCTAAGAATATGTGACAGAACAACTAGGTCCTAAACAACTATAGCCTAAACCACTACTGCTAAACAACTAAAAAGTCTCTACAACTGAGTACTGAACAACTACTGTCTAAACAACAACTGTGAATAACAATTGCCTGAACAACTAATATATATATACATATATTCTAAACAACTAATAAACCATAAAAACCAAAAAGAAAACCTTACCTTAAAATTAGTTGTTCAGGTAATTGTTATTCAGGTACAATTGTTGTTTAGACAGTAGTTGTTTAGTACTTAGTTGTAGAGACTTTTTAGTTGTTTAGCAGAAGTGGTTCAGGATGTTTCCCTACAGCTAACCATAGTTTATGCTCAACCATGAAGCACCACCGGGACAAACACTATACGACCAGCCATGGTGTCCACCAGGGAAGGAGGGAGCAACCCAGAGGAGTGAACATTACGTAAGCTGTCACAGTAAGTGCTCTGATAGATACAACAAGGATCGACAGAGGAACAGCAATTATACCCCCACCCATTGGACATGCTTGAGAAGTTCATTTACTTGTAGCGGGAGAAACCCATGAGACTTGACGTTATATAACCAGTCATACTGTATGCTCTGATACATGCACGAAGGATCGACAGAGGAGTAACCATTACGTGGCCAGCTCTAGTCTATGTATAAGGATTTCAACCAGGTGTGGTTGCAGTAACCCACAGGAATGAGCATTATACAAGCATCCTTAGTATAAGCGCTGATACGTCTAACACTGATCGACGGAGGAGTAACCATTATACAACCAACCAACCTGCCTGAGGAATCATCTTGGTGTGCCCAGAGCAACCCATAGGAATTTATGTTATAGAGTTATCAATAGTGTATGCTGTAAGAGATGCAACAAGGATTGACAGGGGAGCAGTCATTCTATAGGCCCAAGGAGTCCGTTTGCGTGCAGTAGAAGCAACTCATATGAATGAGCATTATTCAACCAGCCATAGTATGTGCTGTAATAAATGTGCCAAGAATCAACAGAGAGGCAGCCATTCCATGACCAGCCAAAGCCTATGCTTGAGGAGCCCATCTCTGTGTGGTGGGGGAGAGTGAGAAAGGTCAGAACCAGACGTGGCTCTCTAGAGCACTTACCACTGGGACCAGAGAGGCAGCTGCAGCACTGCCTAGAGGATGTAGAATGGGGGAATTACCACTGGGACCAGAGAATCAACTAACAGTACTGTCTAGAGGACTTCAAATGGGGAATTACCACTGGGACCGGAGTGGCAGCTGCAGCACTGCCTAGGGGATGTAGAATGGGGGAATTACCACAGGGACCAGAGAAGCAACTAACAGTACTGTCTAGAGGACTTCAAATGGGGAATTACCACTGGGACCGGAGTGGCAGCTGCAGCACTGCCTAGAGGATGTAGAGTGGAGGACGTACCGAAGGGACCAGAGAAGCAGCTAGCAGCGCTGTCAGGAGCACTTAGAGTAGAGGACGTACCGAAGGAACCAGAGAAGCAGCTGCAGCACTGTCAGGAGGACTTAGTATGGAGGACGTACCGAAGGGACCAGAGAAGCACCTAGCAGCACTGTCAGGAGGACTTAGAATGGAGGAAGTACCGAAGGGACCAGAGAAGTAGCACCGTCAGGAGGACTTAGAATGGAGGAAGTACCGAAGGGACCAGAGAAGCAGCTGCAGCACCGCCAGGAGGACATAGGCTTGAGGACGTACCAAAGGGACCAGGGAGGCAGCTGCAGCACTATCAGGAGGACTTAGAGTAGAGGACGTACCGAAGGGACCAGAGAAGCAGCTAGCAGGACTGTCAGGAGGACTTAGAGTAGGGGACATACCGAAGGGACCAGAGAAGTAGCTAGCAGCACTGTCAGGAGGACTTAGAGTAGGGGATGTACCGAAGGGACCAGAGAAGCAGCTTTAGAACTCTCAGGAGGACTTAGAGTGGAGGACGTACTGAAGGGACTGGAGAAGCAGCTGCAGCACCGTCAGGAGGACATGGGCTGGAGGACGTACCAAAGGGACCAGAGAAGCAGCTAGCAGGACTGTCAGGAGGACTTAGAGTGGAGGACGTACCGAAGGGACCAGAGAAGCAGCTGCAGCACCATCAGGAGGACATAGGCATGAGGACGTACCAAAGGGCCCTGAGAAGCAGCTAGTAGCACTGTCAGGAGGACTTAGAGTGGAGGACGTACCAAAGGGACCAGAGAAGCAGCTAGCAGGACTGTCAGGAGGACTTAGAGTGGAGGACGTACCGAAGGGACCAGAGAAGCAGCTGCAGCACCGTCAGGAGGACATGGGCTGGAGGACGTACCGAAGAGACCAGAGAAGCAGCTGCAGCACCGTCAGGAGGACTTAGAGTGGAGGACGTACCGAAGGGACCAGCGAAGCAGCTGCAGCACAGTCAGGAGGACATAGGCTGGAGGACGTACCAAAGGGCCCTGAGAAGCAGCCAGTAGCACTGTCAGGAGGACTTAGAGTGGAGGACGTACCGAAGGGGCCAGAGAAGCAGCTAGCAGGACTGTCAGGAGGACTTAGAGTGGAGGACGTAACGAAGGGACCAGAGAAGCAGCTGCAGCACCGTCAGGAGGACATAGGCTGGAGGACGTACCAAAGGGCCCTGAGAAGCAGCTAGTAGCACTGTCAGGAGGACTTAGAGTGGAGGACGTACCGAAGGGACCAGAGAAGCAGCGAGCAGCACCGTCAGGAGGACTTAGAGTTAGAGTGGAGGACGTACCGAACGGACCAGAGAAGCAGCAGCAGCTTCTAGGTCCAGATTCAAAGTTCTGCACTCAGTTCATTTTACAAAGAGTAGATGCGGAAGAGGGCTTGAGCAAGGACCATACATGTCTGAGGAGACAGACTACACCAGGTACGCCCCTCATATGATCTGGAGATGTGCAACGCTACACTCCTGCTGCATGCCAGCGCAGGAAGAAATATCAGACCCACTGGCTTGCCATCTGGAAATTCTTCCAACACTAGCTCATCTGAAGATCTAGAGGTAACCAGCAACAGCTAGAAACCTTCAGCCAATGGCTGCTGGATGTGACCAGGACAGATATTGATATACTGCTGAAAGGAAGTCATCCACCATCACTTTCAAGGTGACACAAATGTGTGAATGGATGGATAGATGGGTGAATGGAAAGATGGGTGCATGTAGAGAATACTGGCCTCACTGTCACAAGGTGCTGAAGAAATATAATCATGTAGCAAAGATGCATCGAGCGCATTCTAGCTCACCTGGGAGGTCACAAACCTCATGACACTCTGGGATCGATTAGCAAGGCTGGTCGAGGGAAAGTTCAAGTTCGTTGATTGCCGAGTGCAAATGTATGTTTTGTAGACACAAAAACACCAATTTACACGGATAAGTCCGTGTACCCGCATGTAATATTTCAGTTATGATGTAATATTACATGTGTGACTTAAACTTCAGCCCAGGAGCAGGAAGGGAATGTGCCAGGATATCCTCAAGGGAGCCCTTCTGTAGACGTTTCTGAATAACCGAAATTGAAATACCTACTTCCAAACGAAGGTGTGTTTTCCTTTGTGGCTCGTGCCTCCGTATGTTTAAAGTAATTCAAAATTCCCATTGGATTGGTTCTGAAAAAGGCAAATCGGTCACGTCTGCCACTCACATGCAGCAAATGACGGTCACATCCCCACACAGTTGCCTCATCGTTTACTACAGCCCCGTCATTCCCTTCTCTCGTTTGTTGTCCCTATTTTTTCTCTCCTTTACTGAGGGGTAAACTATTAAAATGACATTTCCTTGCCTCCAGTTCTCTCTGCTGTAAGGTTAGTCCCCTCTGCCTCACCACACTTGGATGGAGATGGCGCTGCGGGCACTCGCTGCTCTCCTGGGCCTGGGTCTGTGTGTTACTGCCAGAGGCTTCGTCACAGACTGTCAGGGTGTGTTATGGGGTGCTGAGGAAGAGCTGGTGCAACTCATGGCCCCTTGCTGCAGGGAGGACTTGGGGAGCAGCACACGCCACGTGCTACACGCCACGAGCTTCGTGCCACACGCTACACACCACGTACCACATACCATGCGATACGTGCCATGCGCTACACGCCACGCACCACCAGCTTCGTGCCACGTGCTGCATGCCACGCACCACATGCCACACGCTTCGTGCCACGCGCTACACGCCACGCACCACACGCCACGCACCACACTCCACCGCTTCCATCAGACATTACTTGGACTACAGTTGTGCACAGCCGGCCATGCTCAGGCTGTACATGCAAAGTGAAGTACTGTATGTGAGCGCGTGAGAGGACGTAACATGGAAACAGTACTCACTGATGGCAGCTCACTATAGACAACTTCTTCAACTGATGTTTGATCTTCGTTCATCAGCAACCCATGTGGTCTCATCTAGAACAATGATGTATATTATGGACCATTTTATTGAAATGTTTGCTCACATGATACCTTTTGGTGGTGTAAGATGGAGTGTGTAGTTTAGTGGTATAAAAGTAGAGCTCTCCAGTCTCACTCATAGCGAGTGAGGGTCACACATTTGGAGGCCCAATTGAGCTTTCACTCAAACAGGATGATATATTATTCCAGGTGAAAAGGAACAGAATCCAACCCTCAGATGTGCCTTTGTTCAAATGCTGGGTGCAGATGTGGCTGCAGGAAGTCTTTCACCATAACTGGCTCTGTTGGAAGTGGCACATTCCGGTTGGTTCTGGCAGGGCCCCAGCCAGGCAGCACCTACCACTCTGTCAGGGGTGGGTGATTACACTCACTGTATAATCTGCACTCGCCCTTGGGTAGCTTGGCACTGAGCCGTTGGGCCTATCAGAGTGGCAATGTGCAAAGCATTGGCACAGCACTCTCGCGCAGTAAATACACTGAGCGTCACAAAAGAGACTTCACACGTGTAGTAGGTAAACACAGTTTGTATTCAATACACACCTTAACAGAACATAAAAATCCTGAACGTCTGGACATAAATCACACTTGGTAATGTTACTAGCAGTACTAGGCCCAACCATAGCATACACACTTGGGAGAAATCCTATGTTATCCCCCCGCAACCATGTGAGGTGTGATACGTTGTTCGAACTAGGCCGACCATGGCAATTAATATAACACAATATCACACCGTTATAGGATGCACCCGAGATCACAACGATATTAGGAACATGTACACACTGATATTGACAACACTTTTATCAGCACCCTGGGCTAAGGCTACACGGGTAGAACCAATGTCAAACGTAGTATCCCGTTGACAGGAAGTCTACATGTGAAGCAGCACTGCTGTTCAAAGTAATCACTAGCAGCCGGTCCTCATGTGGGCACTCCCACATGCACACATTCTTTCTTTCTTTTTTTTTTTTTTTTTTTTTTTTTTTTTTTTTTCTCTCTCTCTCTCTCTCTCTCTCTCTCTCTCTCTCTCTCTCTCTCTCTCTCCCTCCCTCCCTCCCTCCCTCCCTCCCTCCCTCGCCCCAACTACCCCCAAGACACAGCTTAAGAAAAAGTCACGCACCCTCCCTGTGATTAGGCCACTCTTGGCCAGAGTCACACTTGGTTAAGGTCCCAGGGAAGAAGGGGGAAGGCGCTGTCAGTTGGAGCCCAGCAGATGATGTGGGCACTTAGGAGGGCACCGCTGTCTAGGTGTCACGAGCAGACAGTATGGGTCCCTTGCGGGAGGTCTTTGATGTCCCTAAGACCTCCACAAGAGCACATGGGGAAAGCCGAGAAGCCCTTGGAGAGCCCACTTAAGGGTGCCACATAGCAGCAGGCAGTCTTCTCAGGCCAGCCACGATTCCGGAAGGGTGCGTGGTCCCTTCCAAGGGCAGGATCTTCCTTGTGCACAACAGACTCCTCTGGCAGTGTGCACCATGTGGTCCAGGGTCTCCAGTCCCATGTCCCTGTAAGTGTCTCTCTACCCTGCTGCAGGGTGACACCAGCAGTTATTCTGTAGTGTGCCACTGAAGTTGGTGGTGATTCAAAGGTTCTACCTCTGAACCACAGATGTTTCCCCTAAATGTCAGTCCTGTCTGCCAAGGGGCTGTGGAATGCAGATCTTTAGTGGGGCCATGACCCGGCTCCCAGAGGCCGTGGGGGCGATTTAAGAGCCGCTAGCGCCACCTTAGCGCTGCCACAGCGCCATTTTTTGCTGCTAAGGCTGCACTAGAGTGGTATTTTCTCTGGATATATTTACAAAGTGGCGCAATGCATGCATTGCACCACTTTGTAAACCCTTGCGCCACGTTATGCCTGCACCAGGCATAATGTATGCAAAGGGGGCCGAAAAAATGGTGCAAAGAAATCTAAAAGATTTCCTTGCACCATTTTTTGGGGCACTTTCAGCACCTGCTCAGAGCAGGCATTAAAGGGGGGCTTCCATCATTTCTAATGGGCCCCGATGTACTCTGCAGGGGTAGCTCCAAAATGTTGGCGCTACTGCTCCAGAGTACATCAAAGCGTGAGGAATTCTGATGCTATTGCCCCCTGCCCTGCGCCATGGTGAGCCGTATTTAACATACGGCGCACACATGATGGCGGTAGGGGAGGCGCAAGGAAATGGCACCGCACTTGGTGCAGCACCACTTTTCTTCAATCTGCCCCCAAGTGTCTTAACCTCTCCCTCCAATCTATCCAGCCAGGCCTGGAATGGCAGAGGTTTGTCATTCCATTTGCGTGCACATTGTGTGATAGATGTCACCAGTGAAAGCTCCTCGCACTGTGATTCCTCCAGGCATTATCCTGATGGGGTGGAGCTCCTGCAGGGCACTTTTTAGGTCTGGGGGTCACTCTTGGTGCCTCTGTCACTTTCCCAGCTCCCAAGATTATTAGCAGCAGGCACGGGGAGGCTTCGAGAGAGAAGGATGGAGAGAGGAGAGAGAAAGCAGTCAGAGAAGGGGAAGAGAGAGTGAGGGAGTGGGTGGATGGAAAGAGAGGGACTGTGCAGGGACATGAGGGAGTGGGCTGGTTTGAGCATTGTTGTCAGGACTGCTTTGGCTCCCTAGTCTCTCCCTGTTTACCACGTACAGCGCTCCGATGCCTTTTGGCTAGGTTTGTGCTATAGAAATACCTTATACATATGTGTACAAAAGCAGCTCCAGTGCGCGAGTGTCCGCCAATTCAGTGTGTGGGCCTCTTCACTGTACCCACACTCTCAGATCAGTCTTCTCAAGAGGCGCTTCAGTTTGTTTTCCAGTGAGATCTGTTCCTGCAGGGTTTACCCCCCTGCATCTCTCCTTCCTGCCCCATCAGTACCCTGCAGCAAGCAGACCCTCCAACGCACACGGTGTCAGCTTGTACCACATGATATGGGGTCTGTGCACAGGATCACACGGTGAAGAGTCCATATCACACTGTTGCGGAGAAGGCGAGCTGGAAACCCCTGCACTGAGTGGGTTCCCAGCACCCCTCTGAAGGCTCTAAGCAGGCAATGTCCACTGAAGGGTTTAAAAACAATCCAGGGCATTGGTAGCATCCCCTGGGGAGGTGTCGAGGGGGGTGCAAAAGCCCTCTTGGCCTTTCTAAGCATGAATCGTCACCCCGTCCAAGGCCCGCACCCTCCTTCCCCAGTGATATTTTTAAGTTGACAGGTCTGAGCAAGTGTGACCTCATTTCTAAGGTACCCCCCCCCCCCAAAGCATCACTCATCAGCACTGACATTTAAAGAGGATTTCACTTGTAAAACCAGATCATTAGTTCATCCCCAGGTTTATGAGGTGACATGGAAGCCAGACTGGTGGGAACTGAGCCCCTCAGGTCCTTTTCACTAGGCCTGTGTCACTGGAGACAGACATAGGGCAGATGGAATGATATATAATTATAACGTTTTTTTATAAAGTGCTTCAGACTGCAGTTTCGTCAAATCTAATTCCTGTAAATAACAGAAATACAAGCATATTAGGCAGGAACATTACCCAAAATCTGTAGGATAGGAGGGTCAATAGGGGGTCTTGTGTCTTCCCCCAGAGATCATCACGTTGATTTCATCGGTTTCCTCTGCTGGGATAGCGCCCTGGGCCACTCCGGGTGGGTCAGTGTTTCCGAACCTAAAGTTTACAAGTTCAGAACAACAGAAAGAATTTATCCAGTACTTAATTTGTAAATAAAAACGTGCCAGTGCCCAAAGCTCTCCACTGAAACAAGCAGCTGCTGCAATTAAATTTGTGAGCACAGAATACTGAGGCAGTATAATTTTAAAGCCGTCTGGGGCCTTTTCATTCCATTTACAGCCACTGCCTGCCCCTTCAGCTCACTTTTGCAGCTTTCTGCTTTCTCCCTTTGTGACGCTTTTCTTTCTCTTCCTCCATCCTTCGCATATGTGCCTTTTGCTCTTAGTAAATGCCTGATGCAGAAAACTAAGTGCCCTCAAAAATAAGTGCTGGTGCTCCCTACCGGACACCACCAGCTCAAATTAAGCCCTGGTTTTCCCAGGTGCGAAAGATAGGCTCCTGGAAAAAGCGGGACAGGGGCTGAAGGGCTGGGGCTGTCCCATTCCTCACTGCCCTATCCAGCAGCATGGCAGCACTCCCCAAAGTAGTGGTGCAATAAACCAGCGGGGGCAGGTAGGCAAGGGCCCCTTTTGCCACGGTTACCCACCACCTTTTCCCTGATATTAATGCTGACTTGACCGAGAGTGTGCTGGGATCCTGCTAACCAGGCCCCAGCATCAGTGTTTTTTCCCAAACACTGTTCCTTTGTTCCCACAATTGACACACCCCTGGCACACAGTTGAGTCCCTTGTAAAAGGTACCCATGGTACCAAGGGCACTGTGGCCAGGGAAGGTCCCCAAGGGCCACAGCATGTACTATGCCACCCTGGAGGACCCCTCACCAAGCACATGCACACTGCCATTGCAGCTTGTGTGTGTTTGTGGGGAGAAAAAGACAAAGTCAACACGGCACCCCTCTCAGGGTGCCATGCCCACCAACTACTGCATGTGGCATCAGTAAGTCAATCCTAGCAGGACTTACAGCCCTAAGGCAGGGTGCACTATACCACAGGTGAAGGCATAGCTGCAGGAGCAATATACCCCTACAGTGTCTAAGTCTATTCTTAGACATCGGAAGTGCAGTGTGGCCATACAAAGAACATGAGCTGGGAGTAAGTCATTACGAACTCCACAGCTCCATAATGGCTTCACTGAAGTCTGGGAAGTTTGGTATCAAACATCTCAGCACAATAAATCGACGGTGTTGCCAGTGTTTGATTTATTAAGAAATGCACCCAGAGGGCATCTTAGAGATTCACCAGTAACGTAGCCAAACTTCTAGTGCCGGGCTGACCGGTCTGTGCCAGCTTGCCACTTCCAGACACGTTTCTGACCACATGGGGGGAGGGGGGCTTTGTGTTCTCTGTGGCCAGAAACAAAGCCTGCCCCCCCTCTTGCAGGAACACTAACACCTGGCAGTGAGCCTCAAAGGCTCAGGCCTCTTGTTACACTGCCCCAGGGCAGTACAGCTAGTGGAGACACCTGTCCCCCCGGACAAAGCCCTACTTTTGGCAGCAAGTCTGGTGGAAACATTAGGAAAAACAAGGAGGAGTGACCCCTTCAGCTAAGGTGTCCAGAGCTGAAATGACCCCCTCCTTGCAGCATCCTCCATCTTGATTTGGGGGACAGGGACCAATAGGGTCAGGTTTGTGTCCCGCTCCCCAAAGGAAGTGGACACCAGAAGGGTGTAGTCACCCTCAGGGACAGTAGCCATTGGCTTCTATCTCCTGACACCTGTCACCCCTAAATCCAGGATGTAGGGCCTCCCCTGAACTCAGCTCACCAGATTCCTGGCAACCTCGAGAAGACAACAAGAAGAAAGAAGGACTGCAAAGCCGACCCCCAGCAGAGAAGACTAAAGACACCAACTGATTTGACCCCAGCCCTACCGACCTGTCTCAAGCTTCTGAAGCCCTGCTACAAAAAGGCATCACATCTTGCAGGACCAGCGACCTCTAAAAAGCCCCAAGAGAACTGCCTGCCCACCAGAGGACCTTGAACTCCTGAGGACAGCAGCCCTGTCAACAAAGAAACTCCAACAAAGGACTCCAGAACTGCCTCGGATCCACAAGCCCTCTCCACTCTGCACCCAACGCCCACCGCCCGTGTCCAGGTGGCCCAACGGTCTAGAGCAGGTCCCCAGTCAAATCTGACTTAGTGCCCACCCTGGGTTGACCCCTCCTGGCCAACACAATGTTGCCTGCAGACTAAATCCAGAGAACCCCCCTGCCCGTTAAGGATCCACACAAAGATACCCGACGCCTGAAAGTACCCTGCACCCGCAGCCCCCTGGCCTAGGGGAATACAACATCAGGTGCTGAAACCTGCAGCAGACGGTCCTCCTCCTTGTCCAGCCTGCGGTTTTCCTGAACCAACCCCCTGGACCCAGCCTGCGGCCTACCTGTGACCCCCGGGGTTCCCCTGTTGGAAAGCATTGGGAGCCAGATGCTGAGTTTACACCCTGCACCGATCTGCCCCTGGGACGCTGAGGATGTGTGTTTGGTGCCAACCTCTGCCCTCCGTGGTGCTCTCCTAAAACCCCCAGGTCTGCCGTCCGAAGACTCAGGTACTTACCTGCGGGCATATCCAATTCTGAGTGTCCCCAGTCTCCATAGGAGTCCATTTTAAATCCAACAGCAACTTTGACATCTGCACTCGGCCAGCTCGTGTTGCTGGTGGTGGGCATTTGGGGTTAACTTGAACCCGAAACTGTGGACATCCTAACCCCGAGACTAGAACTGTAAGTCTTGTACTTACCTCGAAACTGTGCTAACTTTCCTTCTCCCCTAGAACTGTCTTTGAAAATCACAGTCAACTTTTAAAACAAATATTTGCTATTTTCTTGAAAACAGTTTACAATGTTAAATTGAAATAAAGTGTTGTTGATGCATATGCTTGCTACTTACTTGCAAATGTACTTACCTGCAAACTGAATCTTGTGGTTCTAGAAATAAAGTAACAAAATATATTTTCGCTATATAAAAAAGACTGGTCTGGAGTTCAGTCATTGAGTGTGTGCTGCCTTTATTGCCTGTGTGCGTACAACAAATGCTTAACACTACCCTCTGATAAGCCTAACTGCTCGACCACAGTACCACAAAGGAGAGCATTAGTATTATCTACTTTAGCCTCTGTTAAGCCCCTGGTGAGCCCCTGGACTCTGTGCTCACTATATCTCATTTTGCTATAGTATACACAGAGCCAGCTTCCTACAGGGCTCCCCGGCCAATTACATGGAGGGAGACCCCTACCCCCTGGACCCAGTCAGGGGCCTGCTGCCCGTGCACAGTGTACTGTGCTGAGGGGGGAGGGGGGCCTGGAGCTCTGGGAGCTTCAGCACCTTTGTTACACCACTGCCCCAGAGGCTTACAGCCACTCCAAACATCTGACAGCCATCCTGACAACCACCTCACACTGGATGATTATTGGCTACCAGTTTTCAGAGCAGGTGTTGAACATCTGTGTTAAACTTCTCAGAACTGGGGAACATGACCATGCAATTCCACGTCCATGTGATTGTCCCCCATTCAGGGAACTTTACCCCGTGATCCCAATTCTCTCACAGGGCTATCCCAGGTGAAGTGAAATCTTAAATCCCGCTGAGATAACAGGGAACTCATAGGTGCTGGAGGTCTTAGCGAAGAGACAAGTCAAGAATTTTTCACCTGAGATCTCTGATGTAAAACATTGCTGTAGGTCTGCATCTAAGGATTGTCTTGCCACCCTGGAACGTTGGTAAAACAGAACCTAAAGCCTTGGGTCCCACACTGCAGAAGTGCCCTGTAAATGAAGAAGACCACAAACTATGATTGGTGATGCCAGATCAATCCCCCTAAGAGACAATTAACCTGTAGGTTCTGGATACATGGAACAAAACTTGCAACCAGTGATGCACCCCATTAGTCGGGTTACACAGAACAGGTACTGGCTTTTAGACAACCAAGCTACACTGAAGGAGTTGCAGCCCATTAGGCTCGGGTCTCAGAGCAGACGTTCAATACTCTCAAGTGTTGCAGAACCCTGGACTTTGGCTTTAGACAGCAGAGCCATCTCACAGGGAGCACAGCTTGTATGAGTAAGTGGCATTTCTGTGTCTTAAAAAGACACAAAAGTGTACCCTCCACCATCTGTGAAAAAGTTGTGAATATTATCATAGCTAGCGCTTTAGAAGGGCAACCTACTGCTGAAAAGTGACTAGAGAACGTGTTTGCACTGTTGGGGTCTGCACTGCGTTCTATATGCAGAGTTCCAGCTAACCTGAGATCAGCTTGGGTTGGAGGGTTTTTCCGTTGTTGATTCAGGTCTCATAGATGCCCCATGACTTCAGGAGTTTACATGAGGTTTACAGGTACCCATGGTCGCACTAACCTGGGCACAGTTCACAGCAGCCCTTTGTTGCAGGAGCCCATGTGGTAACCAGGGGCCAGACGTATCAAGTTTCCCAATAGCGATTACCAAATTGCGATTGTTTGTGAATCGTAATTAAGTAATTGCTATTGGAATTATGAAGCTCCAGGAGCTTCATATAGCAATTCGCAAGGGCTCGCAAATGGACCTACCTCATTAATATTCATGAAGTAGGTCGCAATTTGTGACCCATTGCAAATGGCTACAATCACAAGGATGGTGGCCTGCTGGGCTCAGCAGACCACCATGTCTGGGATTGCTTCTAAATAAAGCAATCTTTTTTTATTAAATGTAGCCCGTTTTCCTTAAAGGAAAACAGGATGTGTTTAAAAAAGAAAATTGAAAAGTTTTCATTTGTTAAGAGTAGGCAGTGGTCCGTGGGAGCACTGCCTGCTCTTAAGGAATGTTTTCGCATGACCCCTTCCCCTTTGAGAATGGGTTACCACCAATTTGAAATTGGTGGTAATTGCGATTGTTTTTCGGCCGCCTTCTCTGTCACAAAACAATCATACATACCTCTGCAATTCGGTATTAGGAAGGGACACCCTTGACACGCCCCTTCCTAATACCAAATCGGTATGTAGTCGTAAATCCAATTTCCGATAACAAGTTGGGCCGTTTGTGATCGCAAAACTGTTTGATACATCTGGCCCTGGGGCTCCTAGAACTGAAGGGGTCTGATTGGGGTTCTTGGGGTATCTTTGCCCAAGGAGTCATTGTGTGGTTTAGCACTACTCATGGTCTGACTCCACCTCGATGCAAGAGCCTATCTGGGGTTTAGCACTTCCCATGGCTTCAAATGTCTGTGTGAGCTTTAGACCCTCCTGTGGTTGCAAGGGCTCAGGCGGGGGTCCGGACGGCACATTCAGACGACTCATCTAGAAATTAACAGAAAGAGATATTGAGGTTCTGTCAATCCTCCGCAGGAGATTTTTTTGTCCCAGTAATCCAGCAAGAATCCCTCAGCAGCCCCCTTCTGGTGGTACACAGAATACTAGAACTTGAAATGTGAGAAGCGATCAAGAGCGTGAGGACCCCATCACCACCTGCTCCGTACTCACAGACCGTACTGGATCTTCAGCTTCACCTTGGGAAGCAGGTTTGCCCTCCACCTTCGATGGTTACCTTCCATCTGGACCACTCAGTTTCACTTGTGATAGGACAGAACAAACAAGTGTATGGAGGTGTCTACCTGACCGACCGCCCATTGGACCTCAGGACGTCCTATTCACCACAACCTGGTTACATTACATACCTGTCAAAGAAAGCGATTACACACAAACTGGGGTCGAAAGCCGGAACCGTTTTTATATTATTTTACAGAATTTGTTTAAAAGGGTCTAACTCCAATAATATTTTAATATAAATGTTATATTTACTTTCAGGTGTCACCTAGGGAGCACAGGCACTATCTCTTCAAGACCTGCTGTATGTACTCTGGGGCTTACAGCCCGTCTATCGCTTTTAAATTGCTGGTTTGCGTGTCCTTCGCAAAGGCTTCCTTCTGTGTGGTTAATGTTGTTTATATGTCCCTCCTTTTTGTGTCAACCCCTCCCATGGAGCAAACCCCTGTTACTTGTAGGCTGGCCCTTTTCTGCATGTAGGTTTGTTGAAGCGCATTATTTTTTTATTTTGTTTCTGCCCAAGTGTTTGAAATGTGGCTTTTCTTCCTGTAGGGGCTCTCCTATCCTGATTGCCTTTGACAGGCATTTGTAATTTTCATTCCCTTCACAGTTTATAAGCAGCATTTTTTGGCTTTCGCTATTGTTTTAGTTACATTTTTCAGATCTGCATTTTTGTTTTTTGTAGGCGGGGGGGCCCATGTGAAAGTCGAACCCGGTTCCCCAGTTCCAAAGTCGGCAACCCTGGATGTTATGCATGTCCTCTCTCTGAAAACAATTGGCAGTTTTTGGTGTTTTTTATTCCATATCCCTCACTGAGCTACCCTCCCACCCTGCACCCACCCTTAACCCCTTCCTCCCTTGTGTTTCCCTGAGCACCCCCACTGTGTACTCAACGTCCTGCCGCTGCAGGAGCGCTACAGAACAGGCCTTTCATTTCTGATCACTACACACACTGTAGGAGTACAGTAGGAGCAATGCTCCGGCCACCGGACGCAAGGAAGGGAAGTCGGGGTTCCGAGGTGCCCCCTCCCGCTGAGGCTCCGCTACTTCTGTTCCCCACGTCTTCGTTCAGTGGTGCGAGACCCCCGATGGCCCCCCTACTCTTCCTTTGGAGGTGACACCAGGCACACGGCTGGGGCAGGCAGCCAGGACTGGGAATTCAGCATCCACCTAATAGCTTGTCTGAGGCTCGAGCTTTCTTGCTCGCTCTGGAGTGAACAGCAGTGATTTCAAGTTGCTTGTTCCCTGAAATGTGCGCTTGTGCCCACTGCTGCAGTCCATAAAAATAGCGCAACCCAACAGTGATCTGCGCCGATGGATACCTGCGGCGTTGGTGCAGACGGCACATGAACAGGTGTGTGCTTGACAGTCAGAGGTTCACATTTCATTGACATTGATTGGGATGAAGGTAGAATTGCAGTAATTATTTCTGTAATTTGGTTTCTCCTAATGTGTGTGTCTGTTCCTGTCACTTGTCCAATTTGCTGCTCCTGTTGGAATAATCAAATTTCTTTCCCTGAATCTTCTTGTGCGTCTGGTTACTTCCTTCTTTCAAGGGCACCCGCCGTTTCCTCCTCGCACCTAATGTTGCCCATTCGGGGTGGTTTCTGTTGATGGGGTTTTCTTGTCCGTGAGGAGCCTTGTCTCTCCGTGCGCAGGTGGGTGAGGGTTGAATGAGGGTTTCAGGGCTCTGCATTGGGCAGGCAGTGCGCACCTGTAGGAAAGTACCATCTTGCCTGGCATGTTACCCCCATATTTCACTGTATATATGTTGTTTTAGTTGTATGTGTCACTGGGACCCTGCCAGTCAGGGCCCCAGTGCTCATAAATGTGCCCTGTATGTGTTACCTGTGTTATGACTAACTGTCTCACTGAGGCTCTGCTAACCAGAACCTCAGTGGTCATGCTCTCTCATTTCTTTCCAAATTGTCACTAACAGGCTAGTGACCAATTTAACCAATTTACATTGGCATACTGGAACACCCTTATAATTCCCTAGTATATGGTACTGAGGTACCCAGGGTATTGGGGTTCCAGGAGATCCCTATGGGCTGCAGCATTTCTTTTGCCACCCATAAGAAGCTCTGACAATTCTTACACAGGCCTGCTACTGCAGCCTGAGTGAAATAACGTCCACGTTATTTCACAGCCACTTTACACTGCACTTAAGTAACTTATAAGTCACCTATATGTCTAACCTTTACCTGGTAAAGGTTGGGTGCCAAGTTACTTAGTGTGTGGGCACCCTGGCACTAGCCAAGGTGCCCCCACATTGTTCAGGGCCAATTCCCCGGACTTTGTGAGTGCGGGGACACCATTACACGTGTGCACTACATATAGGTCACTACCTATGTGTAGCTTCACAATGGTAACTCCGAATATGGCCATGTAACATGTCTAAGATCATGGAATTGCCCCACCAATGCCATCCTGGTATTAGGGAGACAATCCCATGATTTCCACGGGTCTCTAGCACAGACCCGGCTACTGCCAAACTGCCTTTCCTGGGGTTTCACTGCAGCTGCTGCTGCTGCTGCTGCCAACCCCTCAGACAGGTTTCTGACCTCCTGGGGCCAGCCAGGCTTGGCCCAGGAAGGCAGGACAAAGGACTTCCTCAGAGAGAGGGTGTTACACCCTCTCCCTTTGGAATAAGGTGTCAGGGCTGGGGAGGAGTAGCCTCCCCCAGCCTCTGGAAATGCTTTGATGGGCACAGATGGTGCCCATCTCTGCATAAGCCAGTCTACACCGGTTCAGGGATCCCTCAGCCCTGCTCTGGCGCGAAACTGGACAAAGGAAAGGGGAGTGACCACTCCCCTGACCTGCACCTCCCCTGGGAGGTGCCCAGAGCTCCTCCAGTGTGCTCCAGACCTCTGCCATCTTGGAAACAGAGGTGCTGCTGGCACACTGGACTGCTCTGAGTGGCCAGGGCCAGCAGGTGACGTCAGAGACTCCTTCTGATAAGCTCCTTCAGGTGTTGCTAGCCTATCCTCTCTCCTAAGTAGCCAAACCCTCTTTTCTGGCTATTTAGGGTCTCTGCTTTGGGGAATTCCTTAGATAACGAATGCAAGAGCTCATCAGAGTTCTTTTGCATCTATCTCTTCACCTTCTGCCAAGGAATCGACTGCTGACCGTGCTGGAAGCCTGCAAAACTGCAACAAAGTAGCGAAGACGACTACTGCGACCTTGTAACGCTGATCCTGCCGCCTTCTCGACTGTTTTCCTTGTGGTGCATGCTGTGGGGGTAGTCTGCCTCCTCTCTACACTAGAAGCTCCGAAGAAATCTCCCGTGGGTCGACGGAATCTTCCACCTGCAACTGCAGGCACCAAAGAACTGCATCACCGGTCCTCTGGGTCTCCTCTCAGCACGATGAGCGAGGTCCCTTGAACTCAGCAACTCTATGCAAGTGACTCCCACAGTCCAGTGACTCTTCAGTCCAAGTTTGGTGGAGGTAAGTCCTTGCCTCCCCACGCTAGACTGCATTGCTGGGAACCGCGTGTTTTGCAGCTCCTCTAGCTCCTGTGCACTCACCGAGGATTTCCTTCATGCACAGCCAAGCCTGGGTCCACGGCACTCTAACCTGCATTGCATGACCTCCTGAGTTGTCCTCTGGCGGCGTGGGACTCTCTTGTGCAACTTCGGGTGAGCACCGAATCACTCCACTTCGTAGTGCCTGTTCCAGCACTTCTGCGGGTGCTGCTTGCTTCTGAGTGGGCTCTTTCTCTTGCTGGATGCCCCCTCTGTCTCCTCACGCAATTGGCGACATCCTGGTCCATCCTGGGCCACAACAGCATCCAAAAATCCTAACCACGACCCTTGCAGCTAGCAAGGCTTGTTTGTGGTCTTTCTGCGGGAAAACACTTCTGCACAACTCTTCACGATGTGGGACATCCATCCTCCAAAGGGGAAGATTCTAGCCCTTGTCGTTCATGCAGAATCCTCAGCTTCTACCATCCGGTGGCAGCTTCTTTGCATCCACAGCTGGCATTTCCTGGGCATCTGCCCACTCCCGACTTGATCGTGACTTTTGGACTTGGTCCCCTTGTTCCACAGGTACTCTCGTCTGGAAATCCATCATTGTTGCATTGCTGGTGTTGGTCTTTCCTGCAGAATTCCCCTATCACGACTTCTGTGCTCTTTGGGGAACTTAGGTGCACTTGGCACCCACTTTTCATGGTCTTGGGGTGGGCTATTTTTCTAACCCTCACTGTTTTCTTACAGTCCCAGCGACCCTCTACGAGGTCACATAGGTTTGGGGTCCATTCGTGGTTCGCATTCCACTTCTAGAGTATATGGTTTGTGTTGCCCATATCCCTATGTGCCCCCATTGCATTCTATTGTGACTATACATTGTTTGCACTGTTTTCTATTGCTATTACTGCATATTTTGGTATTGTGTAGATATATCTTGTGTATATTTGCTATCCTCATACTGAGGGTACTCACTGAGATACTTTGGCATATTGTCATAAAAATAAAGTACCTTTATTTTTAGTATATCTGTGTATTGTGTTTTCTTATGATATTGTGCATATGACACTAAGTGGTACTGTAGGAGCTTCACTCGTCTCCTAGTTCAGCCTAAACTGCTCTGCTAAGCTACCATTATCTATCAGCCTAAGCTGCTAGACACCCTATACACTAATAAGGGATACCTGGGTCTGGTGCAAGGTGTAAGTACCCCTTGGTACTCACTACAAAGCAGTCCAGCCTCCTACAGCACCACCCTCTCTCTCGGGGACAGTCGTGCACAGATGGCCTGTGTCGGGTCAGTGTAGTGCCGGACGGTCACACTCTGTCACGAGTCACGCGGGTGCCTCTGCTGTGTTCCATCTTTTAAGTTATCTCACTGTGCCAGGGCTTTGTTTGTTCTGTTGATGCCAGTGGAGACTTCAGTCTCTTCTCAAAAAGGTGCATCGCTCATTCTTTTACAAAGGGAGAACCCTGTAGGATTTCAGTGTTGAAAGAAACTCTTAGGCTGTTTTCGATTTTCCCATGATAAATTAATGTGATGTTTAGACAGAGAGGTTCCTTTGGGAGAAAGTAAAAATCACAAAAGCATACAGTGAAATCCCGGTATCGCCCACATGAGCGGTTAAATTCTAAACATTTGGAAACCATTTCCGCCCCCTCCCTCCAAATATTCCTTCAGCAGGCTGGCCCTTCGCAATATGACGATGCTGTCCAGTGGGCACTTCTGTTTATTTATCGAGCACAGGATATGACGTTAACTGCACATTTGCATGCAACAGTCAACAGATCTCACAGATCTGTAGGCAATTATTCACAAGAAACCATAACCTGGTTTTATTCGCGAAGCAATGCGTGTCACCTGTACTTAGAGGGATGAAGGCAATAACCTGACGCGTCTTCGGGGGCAGGAACTTCCAGAGGCTTGAAGCAAGGCACAGGGATCTCTGGCAGCTTCGCCCCAGCACCCCAATACTGGAGATGGATCAAACTCAAATCCCCTGTAGCTGCCTCTTTTCTGTCAAACATATCTTATAGCCAGACCTAATAGGGCTTTAACACCTGAGCAGAAGATCTACACTCCCAGGCCTCCAATGGAAGTGACCCCTGACCTTTCATCATCGGCTGCTTCCTCTACAGCCCTGAAACAAAATGGTATGCTGATTGTTTCCGGTCTGCATATATGGGACATGTTTTTAAAATGCGTCCAGGCAACGTAACTTCCATGGTCAAATTATTAGGTTACAGCCTTCCAGACAGCACAGCTATCTGGTTTGCAAAAGACATCTTGGGGACATTCAGAAAGTTGGCCGAGGAATGCATTCTGCCTGTTGTTTTCCATTGGCTTCTAAATCACATGTTCGTGCTTTCCATTTGCTGGCTTTATTTGTTTCAGGCCGTCCAGCTTGAGTTTGGTCCTTCCCTTGCCAAAACCTTATTTGCAATTTCCTTCCAACTGCTTATTTTCTGTAAACATACATGTAAATCGCATTCCTATCTCATCACATTTGCTGTGCATTCAAAGTCCGAGGTCAAATGCCAGGTGCTGTCTTCTGAGGGCGCTTGTTTACTTTTCGTTCCCTGACTTCAAAGTGTGAGGATTTATGTGACAATGTTGCTGGATACTGGGGGCAGGAGTGAGTTTTTTCCTAGCACATGGCAACATTTAAATAAACTGTGTAAGCATTTCAGAATATATCAGAATTATGAACGCACAAATGAAACACTATTTTTGTTACTTGTGAAGCGGGTTGGAAACAAACACTTTGATATGATCAAAACAATTATTAAAATAGGTGATACAATTTCTACACATCTTTTCTATGCAGTGTCTAGTTTGAATAGTAAAACTGCATATCAATGCAAATGAAAAGGCCCTTTCAATTGAAAATGTGTTATCCTTAAAGGCAGTGTGCTACCACACCATGAATACTCCACCCAACGTCACCCCACTCTACTTTGTACCACCCCAAACCACTGCACTCTACTTTAAAACACTCAATTTTTCACCACTTCACTGCACTCTGCATGACTCCACTCTACGCCAGTGCACTCTACACCACTCCAGTCTACCCCACAACACTCTACACAACTCCACTCCACACCAGTGCACTCTACACCAATCCAGTCTACCCCACTGCACTCTGCACCACTCCAGTCTATCCCACTCCACTCTGCACCACTCCAGTCAACGCCAGTGCACTCTACACCACTCCAGTCTACCCCACTGCACTCTGCACCACTCCAGTCTACCCATCTGCACTCTGCACCACTCCAGTCTTCGCCAGTGCACTCTAAACCACTCCAGTCTACCCCACTGCAATCTGTACCACTCCAGTCTATGCCAGTACACTCTGCACCACTCCAGTCTGCCCCACTGCACTCTAGGCCACTTCATGCTACGTCTCACTACCGTACCCAGTACCAGTCTACTCTATGTCAATGCATTCTTCTCTGGTCTCCTCTACCCCACTGCACTCTGCACCACTCCACTCTATGCCAGTGCACTCTGCACCACTCCACCCCACTGCACTCTACACCACTTCATGCTTTCATGCTACATCTCTCTACCGAACCCAGTACCACTCTACTCTATGTCAATACATTCTTCACCGGTCTCCTCTACCCCACTGCACTCTGCACCGCTCCAGTCTACCCCACTGCACTCTGCACCGCTCCAGTCTACGCCAGTGCACTCTACGCCACTTCATGCTTTCATACTACGTCTCTCTACCGAACCCAGTACCAGTCTACCCTATGTCAATGCATTCTTCACCGGTCTCCTCTACCCCAATGCACTCTGCACCACTCCACTCTACGCCACTGTACTCTGCACCACTCCACTCTATGCTAGTGCTCTCTACACCATTCCAGTCTACCCCACTGCACTCTGCACCACTCCAGTCTACGCCAGTGCACTCTACGCCACTTCATGCTTTCATACTACGTCTCTCTACCGAACCCAGTACCACTCTACTCTGTGTCAATGCATTCTTCACCGGTCTCCTCTACCCCACTGCACTCTGCACCACTCCACTCTACGCCACTGCACTCTGCACCACTCCACTCTATGCTAGTGCTCTCTACACCATTCCAGTCTACACCACTGCACTCTGCACCACTCCAGCCTACGCCAGTGCACTCTACACCACTTCATGCTACGTCTCTCTACCGTACCCAGTACCAGTCTACTCTGTGTCAATGCATTCTTCACCGGTCTCTTCTACCCCACTGCACTCTACACCACTCCACTCTATTCCACTGCACTCTACAAAATTCCAGTCTACCCCACTGCACTCTGCACCACTCCAGCCTATGCCACTGCACTCTACGCCACTTCATGCTTTCATACTACGTCTCTTTACCGTACCCAGTACCAGTCTACTCTATGTCAATGCATGCTTCACCGGTCTCTTCTACCCCACTGCACTCTACACCACTCCACTCTACCCCACTGCACTCTACACCACTCGAGTCTACCCCATTGCACTCTGCATGACTCCACTCTACGCCAGTGCACTCTACGCCACTCCACTCTATGCCAGTGCACTCTACACCACTCCAGTCTACCCCACTGCACTCTGCACCACTTCATGCTTTCATGCTACGTCTCTCTACCGTACCCAGTACCTGTCTACTCTATGTCAATGCATTCTTCACCTGTCTGCTCTACCCCACTGCACTCTGCACCACTCCACTCTACCGCACTGCACTCTACACCACTTCATGCTTTCATGCTACGTGTCTCTACCGTACCCAGTACCAGTCTACTCTATGTCAATGCACTCTTCACCGGTCTCCTCTACCCCACTGCACTCTGCACCACTCCATTCTACGCCAGGGCACCCTACACGACTCCACTCTAACCCACTGCACTCTGCACCACTCCACTCCACTCCACTCTACCCCACTGTACTCTACACCACTCCAGTCTACCCCACTGCACTCTGCACCACTCCACTATACGCCAGGACACCCTACGCCACTCCACTCTACCCCACTGCACTCTGCACCACTCCACTCTACCCCACTGCACTCTGCACCACTCCAATCTACACTACTGCACTCTGCACCACTGCACTCTGCACCACTCCAGTCCACCCCACTGCACTCTGCACCACTCCAGTCTACCCCACTGCACTCTGCATGACTCCACTGTACGCCACTTCATGCTTTCATACCACGTCTTTTTACCGAACCCAGTACCAGTCTACTCTATGTCAATGCATTCTTCACCGATCTCTTCTACCCCACTGCACTCTACACCATTGCACTCTACCCCACTGCACTCTGCCCCACTGCACTCCACGCTGGTGCACTCTGCACCACTCCAGTCTACACCACTCCACTACACTCTACCCCACTGCACTCTGCACCCCTCCAGTCTACCCCACTGCACTCTGCACCACTCCACTCTACCCCACTGCACTCTGCACCACTCCAATCTACACTACTGCACTCTGCACCACTGCACTCTGCACCACTCCAGTCCACCCCACTGCACTCTGCACCACTCCAGTCTACCCCACTGCACTCTGCATGACTCCACTGTACGCCACTTCATGCTTTCATACCACGTCTTTTTACCGAACCCAGTACCAGTCTACTCTATGTCAATGCATTCTTCACCGATCTCTTCTACCCCACTGCACTCTACACCACTGCACTCTGCACCACTCCAGTCTATCCCACTGCACTCTGCACCACTCCACTCTGGTGCACTCTGCACCACTCCAGTCTACACCACTCCACTACACTCTACCCCACTGCACTCTGCACCCCTCCAGTCCACCCCACTGCACTCTGCACCACTCCAGTCTACCCCACTGCACTCTGCATGACTCCACTGTACGCCACTTCATGCTTTCATACCACGTCTTTTTACCGAACCCAGTACCAGTCTACTCTATGTCAATGCATTCTTCACCGATCTCTTCTACGCCACTGCACTCTACACCACTGCACTCTACCCCACTGCACTCTGCCCCACTCCACTCCACGCTGGTGCACTCTGCACCACTCCAGTCTACACCACTCCACTACACTCTACCCCACTGCACTCTGCACCCCTCCAGTCTACCCCACTGCACTCTGCACCACTCCACTCTACCCCACTGCACTCTGCACCACTCCAATCTACACTACTGCACTCTGCACCACTGCACTCTGCACCACTCCAGTCCACCCCACTGCACTCTGCACCACTCCAGTCTACCCCACTGCACTCTGCATGACTCCACTGTACGCCACTTCATGCTTTCATACCACGTCTTTTTACCGAACCCAGTACCAGTCTACTCTATGTCAATGCATTCTTCACCGATCTCTTCTACCCCACTGCACTCTACACCACTGCACTCTGCACCACTCCAGTCTATCCCACTGCACTCTGCACCACTCCACTCCACGCTGGTGCACTCTGCACCACTCCAGTCTACACCACTCCACTACACTCTACCCCACTGCACTCTGCACCCCTCCAGTCTACCCCACTGCACTCTGCACCACTGCAGTCTACCCCCACTGCACTCTACACCACTTCATGCTTTCATGCTACGTGTCTCTACCGTACCCAGTACCTGTCTACTCTATGTCAATGCATTCTTCACCGGTCTCTTCTACTCCACTGCACTCTGCACCACTCCACTCAACTCCACTGCACTCTGCACCACTCCAGTCTAACCCACTGCACTCTACACCACTCCAGTCTACCCCACTGCGCTCTGCACCACTCCACTCTACGCCAAGGCACCCTACGCCACTCCACTCTACCCCACTGCACTCTGCACCACTCCACTCTACCCCACTGCACTCTGCACCACTCCAGTCTACACCACTGCACTCTGCAAGACTCCACTCTACGCCACTTCATGCTTTCACACTACGTCTCTTTACCGAACCCAGTACCAGTCTACTCTATGTCAATGCATTCTTCACCGGTATCTTCTACCCCACTGCACTCTACACCACTCCACTCGACTCCACTGCACTCTGCACCACTCCAGTCTAACCCACTGCACCACTCCACTCTACGCCAGTGCACTCTGCACCACTCCAGTCTAACCCACTGCACTCTACACCACTCCACTCTACCCCACTGCACTCTGCACCACTCCAGTCTATCCCACTGCACCACTCCACTCTACGCCACTCCACTCTATGCCAGTGCACTCTACACCACTCCAGTCTACGCCAATGCACTCCACGCCACTTCATGCTTTCATGCTACGTCTTTCCACCGTACCCAGTATCAGTCTACTCTATGTCAATGCATTCTTCACTGGTCTCCTCTACCCCACTGCACTCTACACCACTCCAGACTGCACTCTGCACCACTCCAGTCTACCCCACTGCACTCTGCACCACTCCAGCCTACGCCAGTGCACTCTACGCCACTTCATGCTTTCATACTACGTCTCTCTACCAAACCCAGTACCAGTCTACCCTATGTCAATGCATGCTTCACCGGTCTCTTCTACCCCACAGCACTCTGCACCACTCCACTCTACACCACTTCATGCTTTCATGCTACGTCTCTCTACCATACCGAGTACCACTCTACTCTATGTCAATGCATTTTTCACCGGTCTACTCTATCCCACTGCTTTCTTCGCTGCTGCACTTTACAACACTCCAGTTTAGGTCACGCCACTCTACTCTGCACCACTCCGCTCTATGCAGCTGTACTCTATGCCACTCTTCAGCACTGCACTCTGTGATACTGCACTGTACAGCACTATACTCTACACCACTCTATGCTACTCTACACAACTCTATGCCACTCAACTCTACTCTGCATTCTACGCCACTGCACTCTGTGCCTCTCTGCTCTGCTCCACTGCCCTACGCATCACTCAACTCTACACCACTGCACTCCACACTACTGCACTCTATGCCACTCTACTCTGCACCACTCTGCTCTGCAATGCTGTACTGCACGCTGCTGTATTCAGTGCCACTGCACTCTACGCCACTATCCTCTGCAACACTCTACACCAGTCCAGTCTACTCTATGCCACTCCAGTGTGTGTCACGCCACGCAACGCCACACTATGCAACTCCAATACACAACACTCTCTGCCACTCCACTCTACAAGACTCTTCGCCATTCCTCTCTACGACACTCCACGCCACTCTTCTCCACACCACTAACTTCTAGCCATGCTGAAGAGCAGCCACGCTGATGTACAACATGACTAAAACACATTGGCAAAGGTAATGGCTCGTGCACAGGTGAGACCTATTGGCTTTGACAATGCTTGTTGGAAAGTGAAACCAGGTACCAGGCCCATGGCAGGATTGATTGTATTTATGGTCACCGTATTCATCCCCCTTAAGAGTGAGGGAATTGTCAGCCTTACAGCAATGTTAGTGAAAGCTCCGCCCCTAAGGTTGTAGAGGCTGTCGGGACCTACTTAGCATCGGAAGCCCCTCCTCCTCTTGTGCCACAGGGCGGTCTCTGAACCGAACAGCAACACTCACTGATGCCTCCTCGTGTGATGTGGGTGCCACCAGGAGATCGTACCGTCTACCCCTGCTAGAAGTGCCAAAACACTACTGCCTAGTGTGAGCTTTTTGTAAAGGTACAGGACATGTACACACACAGACACAAGCACAACAAACACACTCTCTCTCCCACAATCTCTCTCTCTCCCTCACACTCACACACTGTCTCTCACACACACACACACAACTCTCTCTAACACATACACACACAATCTCTCCCTCACACAGACACACACAATCTCTCTCTCCTTCACAGACACACGCACACTATCTCTCTCCCTCACACACACAACCTCTCTCACACAGACACACACACTCCCTCGCACACAGTCTCTCTCTCACACATAGGTGTGAGACATTTAAGTATGGCAGCGCCCTCCGAGCCATAGACTCCTCTCAGGTGGGGGTACGATGGGGGGGGGGGGGGGGGGGGAGGGGGGTGGTCACTGTACACACCTACTCCACGGGCAGCAGCTCGAGGTGAAGGTGTACCTGCTACAAGTAGACACACGCCGGCCGTATTCGGAGCTGGTTCGGTGCCGAGTCCAAACCCCACAATTGCATCATGTTTTCTAAGCGATGCGGCCCCAGATCTGTCTGTCTTCACTGGATCCCCCTGTTCGTGTGCACCCCGCACATTCGAGGGTATCTCCTCTCCCCCCCACACACCCCTCAATGCATGGACCGCCCTCCTGGAGCCTCCCCCCGACTCTCCCCATATTTATAGCAACCCACCGGCTTCTAACCGCTGCCAATGTATTCTGCCCGCACACGGGCAGCTTCACATTAGGATGCCCGTGGGTGGGGGCTCGGGAGGGGGTGTATGTGGCCACTAAAAGCCGGAGCCCCCTCCCCCCCCCACCCTCAATGATGCTTCCGGCTGCCGGGGCACGGGCCTCCCCAGGCGGAAGCAGGGATAAACCTGTGATTTTTATTATCACAGGTCAGCGCCTCAAAGCCTCGCTCCCTGCAGGCCAATGACGGCGGCGCCGAGTGGGGCTCGAGGCGCTGAGCTGCTGTTCATCTGCACCTTAGGACACCCGCAGGGGCCCTGCTGAGAGTCACCGGCTCCAGACATCAGTGCCCAGCTGTCTGTGTGTGTTTCTTTGCTTCAGTGTGCTTGATGTGAGCTCCGTTCATTTCTGTCCTTGTATGTTTCAGTTCATTTATTTATTTTGAAGTTTTTTTTATAGCGTGAATTTGACCCGAAGATACTGGAGCGCTTTCCGTGAGCACCAGTTACAATACTCAAGGACACGTTCGTGTTTATACGAACAGGGAGATTCCGTGATTTGCCCAGAATCACAAGATGCCGAGCCGGCGCCGAGACTCGAACACATTCGTGTGATGTGCCTGTGCTTTTCTGCAAAAATAACGCACTGGTTCCTCGGGATTCATTCAGAAAAGTAATCAGATCTGCTTGATCCGTATTCAGTTGAAATCCTATCCAAGCTCACAGTGAATGATTAACGAGGGCCCATTAATGTTCAAAAACTGTATATTGTATCACGATGCGCACAGAAATCCCAGAGTGAGTTCACGTGAAAGTGCAGACTGCAAGGGGTGGTGAATATCTAGTGAATAACAAATGAATAACCTTTGGGAGCTTGTTTCTTAGCCCTCCGTGTGTGTATTCACACAAGAACAGATGTGCCTCGTGGTCCCTGGGTTCATCACATACAATAGATCCCGCCCGGAGACCCAAAGGCAAGAAATCCACGTTTCCACCTTTTTAGAGTGAAAGACAATGGCTTTCATCAGGCCAGAATGAGCAGTGTATTGATGTCACCCAAAGACCCCTAGAAGTCCCTAAAGGGTCATATATGGGCCTAAAACTGAACCCGTTTCCCGCTCCTCTTGCGGTTGAGAATGCACACGTCATCGGAGGATGCTCGGAACTTTTAAAAATAGACAGAGCCTGCCACTGTCCTCGAGTAAAACTCTTCCGTGTTTTTAGGTTCAGATTGCGGATAGGTTTTTGTGTGACAGGCGTGTATACTTTCTATATAGTGTGTGTGCATTAACGGGCTGTGTGTTTTTGTGAGTGTGGGCTTCATAATATGCGTGCCATTTATGTGCATGTGTGCTTTGTCTCAATGTGTGTTTTTGTATGTATGTGATGCATGTATGTGTCTGTGCTTTGTGTATTTGTGTTTATGAGTGTGTTTTAATGAGTCTTTCTATGCATAAGTGTACGTATGTGATGTGCGTGTGTTTCTTTGCATTCATGAAGTGTGTATGTGTTTGCGTGTGACAGGTGCATGTCTTTATATTACTGTGTGTGTGATTTGTGTGTATATACATGTGTTGTGAGAATGGGGTTCGTTTTATGCATGTGATATATGCGCAGGTGGGCGTTTGTGACCTATTTTCTTTGCATAGCTGTCATATGTTTCTGTGTATGGTGTGTACCTTCATTGTAAGCGTGGGGTTTAAGTGTGCATGTATCCCCTTTGTGTGAGTTTTTTTCCTTGTAAGCACGTGACGTATGCATATGGCTGTGCATAGTGTATCCGTTTGTGTGTGTCAGTATGTGTTTTTTTCTATGCACAGTGTACGTGGGTCCGTGCTGTGCATCTGTGTTCATTTGCAAGTATGAGATGTACAAGTGTTTATGTCTGACGGGGTTGCGTCTTCATAAATGTTTTTGATTGTGTGCTCTGTTGTATTTATGGCATTGTGACTATGGGCTTCAATTTATGCAGGTAGCATATGCATGTGTGTGTGACGGCATTGTGTTACTTTGTGTTTCTTTGAATTCATACAATGCAAGTAGGTGCCTGCACTTGGTGCAAATCTGATGTGTGTCTGTTCATTCTTGTGTCTTTCTATTTGTGTTTGCAAAGCAGGTGTGTATGTGTGCTCTTTGTGTTGTTTAGTTTCATGAAGGCGCTGCATATTTATGTTTGACAGGTGTGTGACTGCATGTTTGTGTTTTACATGTGTATTTATGCTGGAGTGTGGGCTTCATTGCAGACATGCAGTTTATGCGTGTGTCTGCTTTGTAAGACTGCTGGTGTGTCTGCATGCAGATGGTGTGTGTGTATGTGTCTGTGCTCGATGCAGGGTCGGATTAACACAGGAAGCAGGGCCATGCACTACATTAAAAGTGACCCCTCTTAGCGAGTTAGATAGCTATGCATGTCCCACCTTTGTAAATCACAGCATGTTTGGACTTCGAAGGACACGCGGCGGGGGTGTTTTGCAGGGTACGGGGGGGGGGGGGGGGGCAGCAGCATTTGTGCTCACTGCAGGCAATATTTGTGGTAACAGAGAAATCAACAGCAAGGACCGACAACCAGGCCCACAAACTGCTAATGAACCACCGTAAACACTGACCTGTGACCCCTGCCCTTGTGGCACTGCCAGGTCTACATACAGGCCAGCCTGGCACTGGCTTCATGTGAGTGTGTGTCTGTATTTAGTTCAGTGTGTGTCTATGTACATATCTGTGTAAGTGGTGTGTGCGTATGTGATATGCATGCATATTTCTATGCATGGGTGGGGAGTGTTTGTGTGTGTATGCATGCACATGTCTTCTTCGTGTGTGTGCTCATTTGTATGCATGCAATGTATGTATTGTAGAGCTTATCTAGTACCCAATGCTACTATGTATCTGGAATGTGTCTGTGTGTCTGTTTATGTATGTCTGCATGTAGTTGTGAGTCCAGAGTTCGCATCTCCCCTGCCTTGAGAGCACTACACTGGTTACCCGTTGCCAGAAGATGCACTTTCAAGCTGCTTTGTATCACCCACAAAGCTATACATGGAACACGACCGCTTTTTATCAGAAACAAAATAACCAAATACATTCAACAAAGAAACCTCCGCTCAAGATTGGCCCCCGCCTTAGAACACCACCATACAAGAAAAGGACTATAGATGGTACATCCTTCTCCCCCCAACTGTAAGAGCCACAGATAACTTTCTTGTCTTCAGAAAACTACTCAAGAGTTGTCTCTTTCCTTCATAACCACCATATTCAAACAGCAATGGACAGCATATGCCTGTGTTGATAATATTTTTTCTTCTGATTATGTGTATTTTCTAGTTATATATAGTTCTTTAGAAAATATGTATCACTACTATGTCATAACAATAAACTACACACACACTCTTTAAACCTGCTTAACTAAAGTATATTTACTCATGGTTTAAATATGTACATGTATGTATGTGCATATGTGTGTGTATTTATGTGTGTGTGTGTGTGTGTATATATGTATATATATATATAAATGTGTGTATGTTATTCTATGCTCAACATGTTCATAGGTCATTGCATAACTTCTAGATAAGTTGTTCTATTAGATACTTATGAATCCCTGCTCTCATCTTATGTCACACTTATCTACCCATCATCATATGTCATGTCTCTATCAATCTATCCTCCATTCTCACTCTGACTCATCCCAAATCCTTTCTACTACTTTCACCTCCTAAATAACTCTGCCTAAGCTCTTCCCTCCGCTTTCACATCTAACTCACCAAACCTCACTCTACTACCATGACCTCCCAAACAACCCTACTACATTCGCCCTCATTTATCTCACCCTGCTACTATGCTCTCCCTAACCCTTCCACAGACTCTTCCCTCCTCCATCCCCCTTTACTCCTCACAAGCCTAAATCCTATTACCATATACTCCCAATTAACACTTCTGGATTCTTCCCTCCTCCACCCCTCCATTACTCCAGTCAATCTAACTAACAAACTCTCATATTCGCGGCTTAAATTAACTCATAATAATACTAAAACTGTACTCATATTTCCTGATACTAATCCACCACTAGTTCCTTTTGGGTTAAGGAGTAGTGTGCTACTCGCAGAAAAGCACTTTGATGCCTCGTCAGGGGTAGTAAGCGCTATATAAATACTATTACAATACAATACAATATAATATGTTAGACATCTCTGGTCATTTCTATGCACGAAGGATGAATGGCTTTATGTGGGACAGGGGTAGGGTTTTATGGAAGTTTCTTTGTGTATGCATGAGAGCTGTGACTGTAGCATTAATGTACCCAGGTGGCGAATGTGTGTGTGTCAACATGTGCATCTGTGTGCTTCCTCAACGAAATACAATGCATGCATGCTTCAGTGCTTGCTGTGCATGTGTATCAATATTGATGTTGGTCTTTGTTTATGTACACGAAAAGAGTATATATTAGGTCAGTATTTGGTTACTGTGATGCATGAGGTGTGCATGTGTTGGTGTATGACAGATGTGTTTCTTTGTGTATGTTTCTGAGTGTAGTATGTGAGACTCCATGTATGTTGAAAATGTAAGCTTGATTGTATCCTTGTAGTGTGTGCTAGCACTGTGTGTATTTCTTTGTGTGCAAGTGATGTATGTATGTGGATGTGTTTGGTGTGTGTTTTTGGTTGTGTGTGTGTGTGTCTTTGTATGGTTTGTGGATGCATAACATATGTGTATTTGTTGTATGCGTGGATGTTTACTAGTATGCATGCAGGTTATGCTTGTGTGTGTCTTTGTATGGTTTGTGAATGGGTAGTAGATGTGTGTTTGTTGTATGCATGGATCTTTACTAGTATGCATGCAGGCTCTGCTTGTGTGTGTCATGTATTTGTTGCATGCATGGATGCTTACTAGTATGCATGCAGGCTATCCTTGTGTGTGTCTTTGTATGGTTTGTGAATGGGTAGTATATGTTTACTTGTTGTATGCATGGATGTTTTGTAGTATTCATGCAGGTTATGCTTGTGTGTGTCCTTGTATGGTTTGTGGATGGGTAGTAGATGTGTATTTGTTGTATGCATGGATGTTTACTAGTATGCATGCAGGTTGTGCTTGTGTGTGTCATGAATTTGTTGTATGCATGGATGTTTACTACAATGCATGCAGGTTATGCTTGTGTTTGTCTTTGTATGGTTTGTGCATGCGTAGTAGATGTGTATTTGTCATATGCGTGGATGTTTTCTAGTATTCATGCAGGTTATGCTTGTGTGTGTCTTTGTATGGTTTGTGGATGGGTAGTAGATGTGTGTTTGTTGTATGCATGGATCTTTACTAGTATGCATGCAGGTTGTGCTTGTGTGTGTCATGTATTTGTTGTATGCATGGATCTTTACTAGTATGCATGCAGGCTCTGCTTGTGTGTGTCATGTATTTGTTGTATGCATGGATCATTACTAGTATGCATGCAGGCTATGCTTGTGTGTGTCTTTGTATGGTTTGTGAATGGGTAGTATATGTTTACTTGTTGTATGCATGGATGTTTTGTAGAATGCATGCATGTTATGCTTGTGTGTGTCCTTGTATGGTTTGTGGATGGGTAGTAGATGTGTATTTGTTGTATGCATGGATGTTTACTAGTATGCATGCAGGTTATGCTTGTGTGTGTCATGTATTTGTTGTATGCGTGGATGTTTACTACAATGCATGCAGGTTATGCTTGTGTGTGTCTTTCTATGGTTTGTGCATGCGTAGTAGATGTGTATTTCTCATACGCGTGGATGTTTTCTAGTATTCACGCAGGTTATGCTTGTGTGTGTCTTTGTATGGTTTGTGGATGGGTAGTAGATGTGTGTTTGTAGTATGCATGGATCTTTACTAGTATGCATGCAGGTTGTGCTTGTGTGTGTCATGTATTTGTTGTATGCGTGGATGTTTACTACTATGCATGCAGGTTATGCTTGTGTGTGTCTTTGTATGGTTTGTGCATGCGTAGTAGATGTGTGTTTGCTGTATGCATGGATCTTTACTAGTATGCATGCAGGTTATGCTTGTGTGTGTCATGTATTTGTTGTATGCGTGGATGTTTACTACTATGCATGCAGGTTATGCTTGTGTGTGTCTTTCTATGGTTTGTGCATGCGTAGTAGATATGTATTTGTCATACGCGTCGATGTTTTCTAGTATTCATGCAGATTATGCTTGTGTGTGTCTTTGTATGGTTTGTGAATGGGTAGTATATGTTTACTTGTTGTATGCATGGATCTTTTGTAGTATTCATGCAGGTTATGCTAGTGTATATCTTTGTATGGTTTGTGAATGGGTAGTAGATGTGTGTTTGTTGTATGCATGGATCTTTACTAGTATGCATGCAGGCTATGCCTGTGTGTGTCATGTATTTGTTGTATTCATGGCTGTTTACTCGTATGTATGCAGGTTATGCTTGTGTGTGTCTTTGCCTATATCCATCTGTACTCGTAGTGTAGGCCTCCATTCTATGTATTTAGTACATGTGTGTTTCCTATTCTTGGTACACGTGATGTATGTGTGTGTCTGTGCTCGTTGTGAGATTGTGTTGATGTTTATGTGAGTCTTTGTGTTCCTTGTTTGTTTGCAAATCGGTGCATATTTCTAATAAGCAGATGTCTTCTCCGTATAGATGAAGAGTGTGTTTTTGGGTTTCAGGTGTATGTTTCTGTATATGAGTCTCTTCATGTGTGGTAAGTGTGTTGTGGGGTTCATTGTATGCGAGCGGTGTATGTGTGTCTGCTGCTGTATAGTTCATTAATAGTATAATGTTTTTATGCACGGTGGGCGTGCATGGGATTGGTGTGTTTTACTCTGTATGCACGAGCTCTGGGTGAGGGTCTTTACTTGTGGTGACAAAACCATGAACTGAGTGAGCATACTGCCCATAGCTACAAACCAATAAGAGACGTGATACAACTGTCAGGGGAATTAACACATAGGTATTTTCGGTTGAGATCTACACCAACTATTAAGTTCTCCTTTGGCCAACCTTCCCAAGGGTCTAACATGTGTATCCAAGGGATACTGCTCAGCTCCAGCCTTCTATTAGAAGTCCAAACCATCACCATCAATGTGGGCAGTTCACTGTGAGGCTTTTGTGGCACAGATAATCCACCCCTTTAAATTTACCCCAAAATCAGGCGTTGCTTCTTCACTTCTCCTATGCAAAGTGATCAAAGTGTAACTGTCTCCCCCAAAAATACTGAGGGTCTCACTACGAGTCTTACAAGGTCAATCGATTAATGGTCAATTTTTAAAGCTGGGCCATGAATGAAAGTCTAAAAACTGAACACTGAGCTGCTTCGTTCACCAGAATTCAGCAATACTGAACAGTATCAGAAAACAATGCTCTTCATTAAAACATCTGTATACTTGAAACAAAAGAACGGGGCATTTGGAAACAGTAAACAAAACTCCTCCAATTTGTGGCTGCCACGTTCACAAGACTTTTTGCGACAGAGTTTATTTTGAACTCTTAGATTTTTAATTAATGTTTTCATGTTTTGAATGAAAGGTCTTAATGACATCTTTTCGTTTTGTCGTCATCACGTACCTTCTTCAGAGTGGCTTTGAAGCATTAGGACCAGGCGAGCAATGACATTGCCATTCAGAGCCACATACATCTGCTCTTCCCCTTAACCATAATGCAAGATTCTGATTGGCTCGTTTAACTTTCCTGTAAGACCACAGTAATTTGAGCAGAAAATGCACCACTGGTGTGGAGGTTAAATTACAAGTGTGCCTCAGTGTGTATTTACATGATCCGCATATGTGACTAAATTATGTGGCTCCTGGCTAGCTGAAGTTTTAAAACCCCTCTAGTAGCACATGTAAAGGGCGTGTGCTCTGTCACGTACAAAACCCATACATTGGCTAACGCACCCCTTAAGTGTGCTCTGAAAGTCCACATGGCTCAGACATAAAAGTATAAAAATGGGTTATGCTAAATATTAAACTAAATTGTTTCCCCACTGTGTACATTTTCCAAAAGCCATGGATGACGTTTTAGGCAACAGTACATTTCCCCCTGAGGATGCCTGATTGGGAACAAAAGTCTATTTACGTATTTCAGCTTCCAAAAATGGTATATTTCCTCTATGTTTCACTTTTTGTCAAAAATCAAATTCAGTGGAGAAACTAGACCTTTGATATCTGCAATGGACAAGTAATTTTGAAAAAGTATACTTTGAGTGCGCTAAAAGCCAAACTAACTCCGTATTCTTTCCAGGGCCTGTGAAGGAAAGTGGGTTATTAGTTGTGAAGGCTGAGGGTCCCTCGCAAGTAATCAGTCTGCAACCTTCCATCTATTGGGAGCCAGGAAGCTGACTATGGCGCTTGGCTCTGTTCACGGCTGATGGGCTCTACTGTCTGCATTATAGGCACATTCCTCCCAGAATACCGCAATTTAAATATCATGCTACAGAAATATCGACGAGAAAAATATTTTGAACATCACCCATCCATTAGTATATCAATGTTTAGCCGTTTGCTATACATAACATCACATATATGTTCCTTGATTAGGATAAATGGGCCTGGCCTCGATCTCGGCGATGGGTTACTCTCTCACAATGGTGATGGAGTTACCCGCCCACCAAGATCTAAATCAGGCCCAATATCTTCAAAGTACAAAGAGGCGGGGTTAAGAATCCTAAATCTGTGCTTATCTACATATAGCTGCATTCATGATATTTTGGTAAAATCTCCCTAAGGACTTCCGCCCATTCTAACTTCTGCACTATTGAGAATTAAGTGGAAAAGCTCCCGAGTCGAGTAAACTGTGCATATTCATTCAAGCCAGGTCCTCACTTCATAGCTGGGTTGGTAATGTCTGGAGGCAGAAGATCAGGTGTTATGTTCTGTAAATGCTAAAGTCTTTCCCGCCTTTGCAGAGCTGTGACCCTTGGCGCACACCAGCAGGGGTCCCTCTGGACAGAGTCTGCGCTCCTTGAAGCAGAAGTTTCATTATTCGAAGGCAGAGGGATTGGTTCCCCTGGGCACTACACACAGCTGTTTGGAGCTTGGTGCTTTAGCATCTTCTAGGAAGGGTAGACATTTTAGGAGGTCCTGGTTGCCAATGTTCATATGGAGAGTCCAATAGATCAGGTGAATGCGTGGGCACACCTGTAATCTGTCGGGGCTCTGGTGAGAGGGACTCTGAGGGTTGAAGGATACTTAAAGGAGCAGAACGTCCAGTGGGCTCTGTGTGGTTGTCGCGTGAGGGTTTAATCCTCATTAGCACTGACTTGGAAGTATCCCTCCATACGTGAGACAGGGGCCACCAAGTAGCCTAACAGCCAGACCTGTGGACACTAAACCCACCCTAAGCTGGAGTGATCTGAGCCCTCACTGACTCCGAGAAGGACAATGGCCCGGCTCTGGGATTCAGTACAAAATGGCGGAGGCCAGATACCGAACAATTGGCCGACGTGCAAAGATAATGGTCTCAAAAAGTGGTTGCAAAAAGCAACTCTTCTTTTTCTAACCCGCTGCTTTATGTTTTGAGAACCCACATATGTAGTAATGGCTTGGTCCATAGCATTCCGACCTGTCTAATGCACGTTAATTAGGCGGGACCCATTTTGTCATACACTATAGTCGGATACTTAAATCCAAGAACGGGCCTGTTAGGTTAACCTACGTGGACAAAGACACTCTGGAGAGCGTGATGCAGTGAGAACGGAGAGACGAGAGCATAGACAATGGCCTTATTTAGATCTTGGCGGACGAGGTTACTCTGTCACAAACATTACGGATATCCCGTCCGCTGTATTACAATCGCATTATATTCTATGGAGACCATAATATGTCACGTTTGTGATGGAGAAACCCCTCCGACCACGATCGGAATCAGGCCCTCGGTCCCATGCTGGTGTGGTGGTGTTCCTGATGGTGGAGGCTCTTTGAATAAAGCCCAGTAAGAAAGTCACGGTGTTCTTCAGAAGCCAGCCAGGCACATGCGTGTAAGAGAGCATTACCAAGTGGTTCATTGCACCAGCAGGTTTATGAGTTGCCGCAACCCCAGGAGCTTGGCGTTAGTAGTTCAGTCTCTGGACCGCTTCTAAGGATGTCAATTAACACCCTGAGATGCGTAAGATAGAAATCTCTGAGTTGGAGAAGGTCCACCGACCAGGGTCGGGTTGTAATCATAATTAGGCCCGGGCAATTCCAAAAAAAGGGCCCCCCATTCCTGGTAAGCGCCATTTCATGAAACACTATTGCTTAGTGTCATTGGACTAATTTTTAGAGAAATGCTTATAAAAATATCTTGAAGCTCATAGCACAAGTAACATTGGTGTAAACTAGAAGCGCTGTATTTTGCCGGGAGTAAGAGGTGAGAAAAGCATCCGAAGAGCCACAACACTCGATGAGCCCAGGGTGGCCACCAGCAGACATGGTAGGAAAATAAAGAAAAAACACCCAAAGCGGGATTGTTTCCTCTGATCCCTGTGCACTTTAAACAGATGACATAAGGCAGAGGCACTTAAAAATGTGCTCTAACGCTGCCTTATAACGAATAGTTTAAACAAAGGCATAAAACCCATGCTAGAAAGAAATACCGTTTATTTTTATTTTTTTTATAAAGAGCCCTCTTTATTTACCTTGCTCCGGCCTTTACAGAATCTTAAAACTTGGTTAACTAGCAGTTGTTTTTATGGTGTGAATGAAGGCCAAGGGCTCAGGAGCAATTGATTAGTTACATTACATAAGATATATATTTTTTTATTTTAAGCTTAGAGTCATTTGCCCAGAATCACAGGATGTTGTTCAGACGCCGGGATTTATCGAACATAGGGCCAGACGTACAAAACGTTTTGCATGGCGCAAACAGCGAAATTCACTGTTTGCGCCATGCAAAACTTGCATCACGATGCTCATTCCCATTTTGCGAGTGGGTAACTTGGTTACCGACTCGCAAAATGGGAACGCGCCTCGCAAATAGGAAGGGGTGTTCCTCTTCTTCTTTGCGAATCGCATCACGATGCAGAATTACTTTGTGACCGGGAACGCGGTCGCAAAGCAATTCGCAGTTAGCACCCATGTGAAGTGGGTGCTAACCCATTCGCAAAAGGGAAGGGGTCCCCAGGGGACCCCTTCCCCTTTGTGAATGGCTCTGAAAATATTTTTTCTGAGCAGGCAGTGGTCCTATGGACCACTGCCTACTCTGAAAAAATGAAACAAAAAAGTTTCATTTTCTCGAATGTATTGCAACTCGTTTTCCTTTAAGGAAAACGGGCTGCAATACAAAAAAAAACTGCTTTATTAAAAAGCAGTCACAGACATGATGGTCTGCTGTCTCCAGCAGGCCACAATCCCTGTGAGTGCAGGGAATCGCAAGGGGGTCGCAAATTGTGACTCACCTCATTAATATTAATGAGGTGGGTCTTTGCGACCCCCATGCGATTCGCAGATGGTGTCAGGGACACCATCCTGCATCTGGGTTTGCGAGTCGCAAATTGCGAGTCGCTCTGACTCGCAATTTGCGAGTCGCAAACCCATTTCTTCCTACATCTAGCCCATAGTTCCCAATTGAAAAGTCAGCAGCTCTGACCTTAACTCAATTACGCCCTACCGTGCGAGGACCTCCATCCCCCGACCCTCATTCTCTTGAATGTAATGTCCCAGTGGGAGGGGAAAAGAAACTACTTCTGGGCAGTGCCGGCCCTACAGGGGCTGGAGGTGGGAATGGCCGAAGTGCCAAAGCAACGCCTGGACCCCAGCGAGGCTGCATCTCATACTCAACGCATCGCCCGCCCATCATAGCCTCAGGTGATGGCCTGGCAGGGGAGGAAGGGATATGGCATGACGTGGCCCATTGACAGAGGCCCTAACAAACGGCCCACTGATCACCTTTAGGCACTGGCCCATCAGCCAATGCCCGACCGCCCGCCTTGCCAATCCGACCCTGCCCCGACAGGACACAGTGTCAAGCCAAAGAAGGGCAACAGACAGGTAAGCTGCAGGTGAGATACTTTAAAGAATGCACAACAAGGAAACAATTAAACCTCTTTCTAAAATGAACTCCAGAGCATAAAAAACCCCTTCAACCACAAACACTCAAATCTCGTACAAATGACCAAGTTAGAGCTTAGAAGCAGAGCAAGGAGAACTTCTGAGGCGAACAGCTAAAGGTTTTATGTACTTTTATGATTTGCATTGTTCAAATCGAATAAAGTAATACTTGACTTTGATTTGAACAGCTACAGCTTGTGTTGCACTTTAGTAGAGTGGAAGGCACTTCACAGCAGGTCGACCTACACATGAGCAGAGCAACGTACCACAAGTAGGTCAAGTGAGGTGGGCGGGGAGGGACGATGGGGGGAAACAGTCCAAGAATAGAGAATAATTCCCTGGCACCGCGCCGCCCTGTCTAGTGTCTGCTGCCACCTTGCTGCGCTTGTGGCATCCCAGCATTCTCTGGCACACTGCCACAGGCTCCTCAGCGATCCTGCCGCTGCTTACATGCTAAACATAGCATGTAAGCTGCGTCAGGATTGGCCTGAGCGTCAGTTACTGCTGCTCAGACACTAGCTTGGGGTCTTTGCTGTTTCTCTAGCTGTGTACACGACAAGGTTGGAGAATCCTAAGTGCGCATGTGTGTTTAGCCGACCTCAGACCGGAGGCCAAACAGACATGTGCACTTAGTGCACTCTCCCGGTGGCCCAGCACCTCCCTGCTCCCGCTGGCTGAGTCAGGGGATGAAAAATTATCAAAAATAAAACAATAGCAAGCTATCATTATATTTTTCATTTGCTGGCTCAGGCGGAGGGGCGACACTCCCCGCCACTGCAGAGGAGCCGCCCCTGGTAGGTTCTCTCCAAGCTGAAACAATCACGCCTTCTTTTACATTCAGCAAATCACACAACCACACTGCAAGACTCTCTCATTCACACCTTGGACAACAACCTCACAGCAGAGAACAAGTACAAGACAAGACCTGTCCATCTATAACAGAGAACCACCAGCTAACCATCACCAGCGTTAGCGACTCACCAAGAACATTCCTCAAAACGAGTCTCCACACCTCTACATCCAACGGCAAATGCTATCTCTTCCAGAGGCACCAAAAACACAGCATGTTCCTAGAAGAGAAAGCATGCACAAATCAAATATCAACAGACGATTTACTCCTAGAACATACCAGCAATGCTTTGCAGAACACAGACACAACACAGATATCATGCATACATAGTCAAGGAATAGACATGGTAAACATGTATGCAGCATACATGCACACAAATGTTAAACCCACACACAAAGGCTATTCTAACCACATGACTCGAAGGCCACTGAACGACAACAGCTTTGTAAAACTGCAGGGAGGTCGTAAGCAGAGGAACAGGAAATATGCGTCAGTGGAGAACCAAATTATACAGCAGGGCTGAATAAATTATGCGGCATGCAAAGCCAAATTAAGTAGTGTAATGGGGTACATTTTCTGATAATATTACTTCATTATCTGGTCATTAGGGTCGAGCCTGCGTTGCATGCGCTCGCACATGCGTATCGCAGCAAGACGCTTTAGTGTTTAGAAAAGGGCTCGGAGCCCTGTGGACGTCACGTCAGTGTTTTTCATTGGTTCGTGGGCTTGCCTAATAAAATCTGCTTGCTTTCATTAGTCGAAGGCACGCATACGTCATGCCTTTTCCGGTGGTTAGCCCTCCTCGAGCGCATCGACCAAGTACAGAAAACATGCGAGGCTCGCTGTTTTCTGTCCGGCTCGTGGACTACTTTTTCTCTAATTTACTAGCGCGATTTCGCTTGGCAGAAGTTGAGCGCTTTACATAGTTAATTGCACTTTTTAGGGTTAGGTACATAAATGCACTTTTGCCGATAGGTGAAAAGTTGGGTTAGGAGTTTACAACGCTATCAGCTCTAACATGAGCAAACGCGAGACCCGTTGCATTGCAAATGCTCGTTTTTACACTTGCTAACACTGTTTAGGCACAGGTGCGCCTAATCAATACTAGTTTAACATCAAAACCTAGCAATAAGCAACGGAAAGGTGACCAGTCAACGTTTGCAAAGGGCCTTCCACTGAGCGGCCACACGTTTCAGAGTTTTTAGTTACTTTTGAACCTTTTGAGCTAGAAACAAGTTGTTTTGTTCAAATCTGTAGATTATGCAGCAGATGCTGGATTATGTGGCAAATGTGGCAGAGCTGTAATTATGCGGAAGATGCTGCGACCCCATCACCGTATGATTCCAGTGACCCTGGTCAGGAGAGGGGGGTAAGAGGGAGGGTTATGCCCCAGGCCCGCCCTCTCCACAGCCCTGTGGCCTTTCAGTTCCACATAATTATATATGTCTAATGTAAGCATGCGGGCTGTCGTCATTAGAAATATATGTTTCACCCTAACACGTCCTAAGGCCTCTCGCTCACCAGACTCCACTTCCTCACACTCCCTGCACCTGCACGAGTAAAGGAGGTCTAACAACCTTCATCCTGAGGATGGGATGTGCCACATTCATTGTCTCACACCTTGTGCCCTGTAACACTCTTGGCTGCATCTCCCACCCCTGGCCTCGGTGGTCCCAGAGGTAGAAGGTAAACAGCCCTCCGAGAAGCTCTTTTCAGCTTCTGCTGATCAAACTCGCATCAAGTTCAATAAAATAAACTCAGCAGAGTAGCGCTCACTATTCTATATAAAAGAAAATGGAATTAAAAACCACATCGGACATAACATATCGTTTTTCAATACTGTGAATATATTAAGCATCTTTTGTTTGAAGAAAACCTGCATGTTTGTGCTCAGGACAGTGACTCAAAACATTTTAAGGATTACTGTACGCCAACAGCATCATTCATAGTCAATATATGGCTCATGTACATTAACAGAGGCAGACACAACAACTATGTTTGTCTTATTTTTAAAGCGCTTTGCATGATATATCAATATTTTTTACTTTTTGGTGGATGGTAGGGGAATCATTACATGATGATTGTTTGTGGCGGAAATAATTCTGCCTCTAAGTATTGGTCGGTTTTGTTGCACCATATCCTCCGAAGGAAAACAAATGCTCAATGTTTACATGAAATATCAGGTCATCTTCCTTATTAAAATGCATACAGAATCTAAAATAGATATTTTTTTGTGTTAGGTGCTATATGAATTGTGCTCTGGCTATGGTGTCAAAGGTCAGATGGCACAATTTCCAGTGATGTCCCTGAGGTTAAAGTATGTGTGACGTCAGCATTTTGATGCGTCAACTTTCACGCTCTCCCATTGACTCGAGCTCTATGACTGACTGCACAAACCCTGGATATCCCTGCGGAAACCATCAAATTATTCATGCAGCACCAAGAGAATGCAAGCAAGCACACAATACCAGCCAAGCGCCCAGCACACTTATTCGAGTTACTTATGGTGGTTTCTCACACTGGTGTGTACAAGAGCAGGCCCTACGTGTACTCCAAAGTAAGATGTCATTGAAACTGTTCATCTCTGCCCAGGGCTCTCTCTTCCCCCCTCCAGCCATCTTCAAGCTTCTGGTACTGGGCCACCCTGCATCAGCAGACGATGCACAGAAGCTGCATCCCAGGGCCCACTCTGAGGAGTCCTATTTATCACCTCCCCTCCTGCCAGAGTGACAGCTCTCACCCTCCAATCAGTGGCATGCGCCCTTGAAAATGATGAAAAATAGCCTGAAGAAGTCTGCAGAGGCACGTGCACCGAAACAGCCAAACCTGCACAACTCCACAGCCCTGTCTTTGTGAACATTGGTGCTCCTATGGTCAGTCCCATCAATGTGTAACTTTCAGGAAGTAAACACCAGCCAGCTGTAGTCAAGTACTCCAGATGGAGGCACCCCATCAGAAGATGCGGCTTTCACAGCCTCTCAGGTCTCTGAATGCTTGTACCCAATCCGGCTCCACTGTAGGTACCAGCAGCTCATTACAGAACACAACAAAGGACAGGACTGACGCTGCCCCAGGCCTTCCAGCCTTTCTCCTCTAATATAGGTTAGATAGAAATGTAGAGAGATGCTAATGAGGGCAATGCCGCTGGGGCGGAGAAGGCCCCCGTGGATAGTGTCACATCTTATAATACTCCGTGCCCTGAAAGGAAGAAACCCTCAAAGACATGTTTTCATTCTTTCCCACTTTGTTCCCGAGTAAATTGCCGGCATCCTTGAAAACAGAAAGTGCTCTTGACATTCACAGAAATTAATGGCGTCCTTTCTGTTCCTGAGTGTCCCCCGATGGGGCAGGAGAGGGAAGCGGCTGAGGGAGGAGATGGCTCTGAGGCATGATTTGTGGAACTGAATAAATTGACTTTTAATTGGTAATTGATGTCATGTAAGGTGCTCTTGAAAAAAAACTTTTTGAGCCCTATCAAGAATGTATCTATGTATATCAATGTATTAGGTGTGTTTTCATATTGCTATTTATTAAAAGCTTACTTCCCCAAAAGTGAAATGCATTGATAGAGGTTTGAAAGAAAACATGAACATTAAGTAGGATCCTACCCGACCTTTGCTGCGGAAGTTCTCGCAGCACCCCCACCTGGGATTTCTCCCAGATCCCACAAACTCATACCACACTCATCTTACCTTTAGGGGAAGAACTGAGGCTGGCGTTTATTAGGCAATGTGCTACAAGCGATCATTTAACCATCATTTCTTCCCTTATTCGCTAAGATTGTGCCTTCCTTACCTACTCATGAGCACATCGCCTCCCGTCCGCCCAGCGGCCCTTTCACCTGGGGTGAGACCGGTCTTTACACTTTCAGGCAAGTGTCTTCTTCCAGCCCACTGGGTGATCATTCACGGTTGGTGTAACATTTTATTTTTTCTTTCGGTGCAAGCGTTCGCTTCCAGCCCAGGATCGATATGTGTTTCCTGGGTGAAAGTCTCCCCCCTTCTTTTCTGGGTGACCGTCACCTACCCAACATCGTCTTCTGGGCCACAGGCTCTGCCATGGAGTGCTTCCTTCTGGTTCAACATTCTAGGCCAGTGGTTCCCAAACTGTGGTCCGGGGACCCCTGGGGGTCCGCAAAGCCGCTTCAGGGAGTCCACGACTGTTTTGAAAATTAAATAATATTAACAGATTAGGTCCCGAGCTTTCAGTAATGACTCAGTAGGGGGTCCCCACATTCCAGTAATGATTCAGTGGGGGTCCCCGGGTTCCAGTAATAATAAAGTGGGGGTCCACAGATGTCAAAAGGTTGGAACCTCTGTTCTAGGCCATTGCAGAAGCCTGCCAGTATGCCTGGGTTCTGTCGTCTGCTGCATGCCTGTTCCCCTTTGGCAGCATGGCGCTTTTATTTAGGATCACACTTTAAGTACTGCCATGTCTTGTGGACGGCTTCATTGTCACAAAGGCCTCATACTGCACGTCTGTGCCACAATTCTTCCATTACCTACCAGCAAGCCTGTGCGTTCAATGCCACTCTTATGTTCTGTTGAAATGTCTCTATGCCAATGTCTGAAATGTGCCCCCCGTCCGGCCAATAATACGCTGGGTGCCGCAAATCAATCAAGCTATGCTTAATCCCACCTAAGCCTGCACCCTACAGGAATTTGGCCACAAGGCCATTCAGTCTTCTTCTTGACAACTCTACACCCTCCACCCCCTCTGAGACCGAGACTCTGCTTATGACCTCCTCCGCATGACCTCCGATCAAACCACTTCTCTGGTCCCCATGCTCCCACCCAAGGCAGTAAGGGGTTCCTTCACAAGTTGAAATAAGCCACACCTACCCACAGTTGGGAGGCAATTCCCCACAAGCTGGATAATCAGGATGTCTGTGTTTTTGTGCTGGGTTTGGAACAACTGAATGATTCCTTCCATTTCCCCTTGCTGCATCCCTGGCTTCCTGACCCATCCATCCTGCGTGTTGAAATAGGAATACTGGATTCCCTCATTCTCGCCAGCTCTTTCTGCCACCCTGGACACATAGGACTGCCCGATGACCACACCTTTTTAAACTCTTTGAAGTAGAAACATAAAAGAGGGATGCTGAGGAGATATGTCTCACCTTCAACTGCTGCCCATCCATTCATGTACACTGCCAGGAGTTTACCCGCCCAAAATGGGCTCCACTCCCATCATACGTAATGTAATCAGTTGACGGCTCCCCATCAAATGTGCATAAGAACATCTGAACCTTGAGGCCATTTTGTGGAGGCTCAAGCTCACATCCTTAAGCGAGAGGGCCCTGCTGCTTTTATCACCCGTGGCTCGGGTTACCAGCCCCCTAACCAGAAAACCCCAAATAGAGAAAGTTATGTAAATAGTGAAGTCTCAAACTCCGAGTTGCTCACTAAGAGCAGATGGTCAACGAGGATCTTCAGCGCTGGAAAATCTATTGGTGACCGAGTATCCATCTTTTTCTTTTCAAATTTGGACAAACCCATCAAGGCTTCCTCGAGAACAAATCCCTTTGTTGGGTCGTCCAAACCGATAATCTGTGTACTATATGCCAGATGCTCCAACACCAGAACGTAGATTTCCCTGTTTCCTTATGCCAAACGGCATTTTTTTATGACAACCAATGCATCAAAATCCTCTTCTGCAATAATATGCCCTGGCAAAAGAATCCACGAAAGCCTCCATTCAGTGCTGGCAACATTGCCTTGTTCCCAGTGCCAGAGCCTTGGCTGCTAGGCCCTGTAGATGCAGTTGAAGTGCATCAGTTTCCTCTTTGAAAGGAGTCATCTCTTCCTCAGCCTGTGGCTGCTCCGAACTTCTACCACTGCAAGCTAGGAGGAGCTTCAGCTGCCTGATTCTATAGATCTGTAAGACTGGACGCATCTGTGAACACCTGTAACTTGTCATATCTTGTCCAAGGTGTTTACCATATTCTGACCTTGTAGAAAAGACAGCCACATCCTCAGGTCATCCTTCAGCCCTGCCTCCAACTGTACAAAATGATGCCTGTGAGTAATGCCTCCTATTACACCCCAAGAGAAAAAGGGCCCCCTTTGCAGGCACCTGTGACTAAAACACCCTTTATGTCCCAAGGCCAAATTCCATTAGCAACATTTATCAGGTCTCCAAGCCTCCTCTGCCAGCATACAGGGCTGGGCCCAGGAGTAGGGGGCAAAGGGAGGCAGACGCCAGGCTACTGGCAAGGAGGACACTGGTGAGTCCTTGTTTTTTTTGTCTTTGTTCGTTCACACTGGTGCACAAGAGACCTGTACCTGCAGCTTTTGCTGCCTACGACCCTGGCCTTAATTCAGTGTTGAGTGAAGGGAGGGGTTTCTCGTGCTTAGCCCCTGTGTCATTAAACCCTTTTCGAGGCGCAGTGTTGAGTGAAGGGAGGGGTTTCTCGTGCTTAGCCCCTGTGTCATTAAACCCTTTTCGAGGCACAGTGTTGAGTGGAGGGAGGGGTTTCTCGCGCTTAGCTCCTGTGTCAATAAACCCTTTTCGAGGCACAGTGTTGAGTGAAGGGAGGGGTTTCTCGTGCTTAGCTCTGTGTCATTAAACCCTTCTCGAGGCACCTTGTTGAGTGAACGGAGGGGTTGTCTGATGCTTAGCTCCTGTGTCATTAAACCCTTTGAGGCACAGTGTTGTGTGAAGGGAGGGGTTTCTCGTGTTTAGCTCCTGTGTCATTAAACCCTTTGAGGCACAGTGTTGAGTGAAGGGAGGGCTTTCTCGCGTTTAGCTCCTGTGTCATTAAACCCTTCTCGAGGCACAGTGTTGAGTGAAGGGAGGGGTTTCTCATGCTTAGCTCCTTTGTCAATAAACCCTTTTCAAGGCACAGTGTTGAGTGAAGGGAGGGGTTTCTCGCGTTTAGCTCCTGTGTCATTAAACCCTTTGAGGCACAGTGTTGTGTGAAGGGAGGGGTTTCTCGTGTTTAGCTCCTGTGTCATTAAACCCTTTGAGGCACAGTGTTGAGTGAAGGGAGGGCTTTCTCGCGTTTAGCTCCTGTGTCATTAAACCCTTCTCGAGGCACAGTGTTGAGTGAAGGGAGAGGTTTCTCGTGCTTAGCTCTGTGTCATTAAACCCTTCTCGAGGCACAGTGTTGAGTGAAGGGAGGGGTTGTCTGATGCTTAGCTCCTGTGTCATTAAACCCTTTGAGGCACAGGTTTGTGTGAAGGGAGGGGTTTCTTGCGTTTAGCTCCTGTGTCATTAAACCCTTCTCGAGGCACAGTGTTGAGTGAAGGGAGGGGGTTCTCGTGCTTAGCTCCTGTGTCATTTAACCCTTTTTGAGGCACAGTGTTGTGTGAAGGGAGGGGTTTCTCGCGCTTAGCTCCTGTGTCATTAAACACTTTGAGGCACAGTGTTGAGTGGAGGGAGGGGTTTCTCACACTTAGCTCCTGTGTCATTAAACCCTTTTCGAGGCACAGTGTTGTGTGAAGGGAGGGGTTTCTCACACTTAGCTCCTGTGTCATTAAACCCTTTTCAAGGCACAGTGTTGAGTGAAGGGAGGGGTTTCTCACACTTAGCTCCTGTGTCATTAAACCCTTCTCGAGGCACAGTGTTGAGTGAACGGAGGGGTTTCTCGTGCTTAGCTCCTGTGTCATTAAACCCTTTTCGAGGCACAGTGTTGAGTGAAGGGAGGGGTTTCTCACACATAGCTCCTGTGTCATAAAACCCTTTTCAAGGCACAGTGTTGAGGAAGGGAGGGGTTTCCTGTGTCATTAAACCCTTTTCAAGGTACAGTGTTGCGTGAAGGGAGGGGGTACTCATGCTTAGCTCTGTGTCATTAAACCTTTTCGAGGCGCAGTGTTGAGTGAAGGGAGGGGTTTCTCATGCTTAGCTCCTGTGTCATTACACATGATACTCAGACAAGACATGTTGCTCAGACATGTATGCGGAAGCTGATCAGTTCTTTCCTCCCTCCTTGCTGCAGGACAGTTCACACGAGGGCCTCTCTCTCCTAGCTAGCTCTTCACGAACAATGAGTGCACCACAGGATTGGCATTTCCCTTTCAGGTCTTGTTAGCAAGAGTTAGAAAACGGATGACCTTGCAAGCACACGTTCATTAGCTGTAAGTGAAAACAATGTGGCCTGCTCCCTGAGCCCAGACCCTTCTCTAGCGCCTCCCAGTCACAGCGACTGAATGCTGATAACAAGGTAGGATTTCAGTCAGCTAGTTATACATTTCAGAGAGAGAGTATTGGGGAACGGTATTTAGATATTCATCTGTTGTATGCTTAGTTTCAGGAATAACAAGTTCCACATCAAAGTACAGAATGTTGGGTCCACAGAGCTATCATTCATTTACATCCAATCACTCCTCGAATTCAGTGCAGGTGTATTGTGGTCAGTTACTAAAGATGCCTCGCATTCCCTTTACCCAGCCCCTGTGCTCTGCAGAACTCAGTGCACATCAGAAGAGGGGAGTCACAGTGGCGGAGGCCAGGGCCCTTGTTTTCTTCTATATCCCTTTCACCTTCCCTCGTTTCTGTCCCTGACCCTCATTCTCTGTATATGGTAATTCATGCATGCTGTAAGAGACAAAGAGTGCATCGCTGGCCTCGAATCTCAAGCACATGGTCAGTGCGTCCTGAAGCCTCTGAGAAGAAGGTTCCACTGCAAGAAAAATAAGAAAATATGTTGTATTTGTGACAATCTTTTAATGTGTCAGTGTTACTTCCCTTCATTGTTCAGCCTACATGAACATTCCATGTTCATTACAATACACAACTCATGGTCATACAATAATACCCACACCATAGGTGGCTACAATCCATCCATTTACAAACTTTGAACTCCATCGCTTTATTAAAACAAGCAGAGTGATTAAGCATTGAATGCTGAAAAATATTTCACTTATCTGGTTTGGTCCTGATGAAAGACAAAAGAATTATAAATCATCTCGATCACTTTTTTATTACTTACCGAAGATGCCCCCCCCACACACCCTTCTGATGGTTTTGTACATAATGACATATGGAGAAACCCGTAATGTGCACAAAGAATCCCACCTTTTGTGACTTATTACAAGCGGCTTCTGGCGGTAAACGTCACTGGTTGCCTGTAATATTTTATTACAGTTGACTAGTGACGTCACAATAGGCCCCAGCACTGCACACTGCACTGCCCTGCTGTGTCTCTCACTGGCTGCATTGAAAAGCAGATGACAAGCTTGCAGCATCCGTCTCTCATTGCTGCATTTTTCTAAATTTTGCCACAGCATGAACATAAATGAGAGTGAATAAATTCACAGTAAAAAGAAAGAACTATACAAATGATAGCAGTGAGACACTAGTCAGATACTCCCCTGTCCCATTAGAAGGAAGGTTCATTGCAAACCTGGCAAGAGCTGTTTGGTCTTCCTGCATTTCTTCTCATCTCAAACGTTTTCTGTGGTTGTGATTCCCATGAATTCCAGCCCAGATTCTCCAGCTGTGTCCTGGTGGTTGGGATCCTGCTGTACTCTTCAGTGTGGCAGCCGTGCACACCTGCACGTGCTCTGCTTCTGCCCTGTGTAGAAACATGGCACAAGTTGTCTACACTCCCACAACACACACCTTCCTACTGTTCCATCTCTAGACCATTTCAACAGAAACCCGAAAAAGTCATTTCGCAAATTTAAGAAAAGCATGCACATATTGCAAATTGTTACATTGCAACTGGTGAAAGTTATGAGCATTTGCCAATATTCTTAAAAAATGTTTTCCTTCCGATTAATATGATTGACTTGTCTTAATTCTCGAGTGTTTATAATTAAGGGAATGCACGCTTTCTAATGCAGCTAATTAGCATACAGAACAGACTTTGCATATTTCCTTGTTTACTTCCCTGTTCTTCTTAAAATCCAACATTCCCCAAATATTGGGGTGCTCTGGTGAAAAGTGCGGATTCCTGGAATGCGAACAACACCTCCCCCCCCAATGCACCGCATCCAACACTACCCAGAGTACATCTCTGCCAACATGGACCGCGTGTCTTCGGCTGCAGAAAGCGAGAGAGGTGGGGCCTTATTTTAACCAAATAGTTGTTGGTAATGCATTCCTGACATTTCCTTTTCAGCAACAAGATACTAAGTAAATCCTGAAATAAACGAATTTAATATGATCACTTCCTAACAGGTTTTTTTTAAATGTAAGTAATTTTCCTAGCCGAACCGAGATAATTGTCGGTGTTGGTGTTGTGTTGGGTGAGGGGGGTGAATAGCTGATATCATGAGAGACCAGGGATCAAACACATTCTCTGCCCGCGCCCCCCAGGAGTACACTCCCTAGTTTGTGGGCCCCTTGAATACTAAAGTCCCTGGAGACAGCTTCATTGCAGTGCCCACACATGGCCACAAGAGGCCGCCAAATTGCATGGAATGGCTACACGAGGCCAGGCTCCTGGAAGAAAGGGGGTGATTGAACAGTATTGTTGCGCCCAAAGCTTCGAAAATCTATACACAGGAGTTGCTAGTTTCACCTGCTTAAGAAATGGGACTGTTGCTTGTAGCCTGGTCCCGTTGTGGTGTTATGAGGCTTTAAATTGCATTGGACATCATTGTCGGACATTGTTTCTGGGTAAGTGATGGATTTACGTTGAGTAATGGTAGTCACATATATTAAACTGACATTCACCGTAATGTCGGAAGCTAAACAAGTAAAAACAGAGACGATAATTTAGACAAATGTCTCTTCTCCTGATCATTATTGTAAAAAATAAAATAAAAAATAAAAAGTCAAACAGGTCTGAAGCAGAAGGCAGTAATTTCGAAGTAGAATAGATTCTGGGACGAATTACGGAACAATGTTTTCTGACTTCTCTGCAGTTGAAATGTTTGTCTGACCTCTGGAGGTGACTTACTTCTGTGAAGCGCACATGAGAGCCTGCCTTTCATCTGTGACAGCAGGAGGGAGAGCTGCTCATCAGTGGATACACATCACCCAGAGGGCCTCAGTCTTCTGAGCTGGCTGCCCTAATGATGCTGAGACTGAGGCCTGCTGGGCGGGAGGGTCCCAGCGCCTGTTAGTGGCGAGGCAGAGTTACCCCCACCCCGCCCTTGCCTCTGAGCTCTGACACTGAGGGGGGGGGGGGGGCAATGACCTTGCTGATGCACGAGGCAGTTTGGTACTTGTGAGAAACTGGATTATTAATTGGGGTTGGCGACCACCCAGCTCAAGGCACAGTCACACGGTGACCCTCTTAAAGTCACTAAATGTACACAAACTCGACCCCCGCTACCTAACCCACGGAACAGACATACTTCACAGGAGGAAATGTGTGAAGTATTTATGCAGTATTACAACAGTAATAAAGTCAAAATGCAAAACAGTAAAAACCCCAAACTGAATTAGACTAAAATTTAATTATCAAAATTACACAAAAATGACGAGAATTCCAATAAGGGGAACCAGATTTGTGACGTTTTAAAGATTTAAGTAGCAATATCACAAAGAAGCAACACGTGGCAATAATAGTACATTGTCACAGTAGGCCAGGCACATTTTGACAATAACTGAGATGCCTGCGGGCGAATACACCAGGTATTTTTATCCTAGTCAAAGATTTTATCTTCTCACTTTAGACTTTTAAGTCCACGCAGCAGTACACTTCTAAAGCCCCTCCGGACCTCATGGGATGCACTTAAAGACTCACAGGGTGGTGTCAGGCACCGGCCACCAGCAGGGTCCAGTCCAGGTCCAGCTGCCACTGGTCAGCTGGGTAGTTGCAGGAAGAGGCCTCTTGTAGCTTGTGGCACCCCTTTAGCCTAGCTTTAACCGGAGGCCGCCTTATGCCCCCTGGAGGACACTTATTTGACCCGGGTAAACGAGAAGGCAGGTTCAGCTCTTCAGGGCTTTTCTCAGGTCACAGACAGCGAGCTCAGTCCTCTTCTGGTCTTCCTCAGGCCCAGGAGTGCTCTGAAGTCATTCCCTTGTAATTCCGCATTCCTGCCTGGAATCAGCTGCCTGGTGGAAATGACTCCTGGGCACGCTCCAACCAATGGGGTATGTTTCCGGAGTCAACACTACCCACTTTTGGCATTTTCAAGATAAAAGTTTTTGGCCACACTCTTCTTGGGTTCTGAGGGTGACAAAGCACTGGACTGGATCTAGTCATTTCTCACAAACAGGACCCAAAGGGTCCGCCTCCCGCCGTTCCTATCAGAAGTCTTCACTCAGCCCCACACTTTTCAACGTGGTACATGGCCCCCCTCGCCAACATCACACGAATACACCACATCAACATAGTTTCCTACGCAGATGACACTCAGCTCATCATCTCCCTCACGAAAGACCCCACAACTGCAAAGAACAACCTCCACAACGGACTCCACGCCATCGCCAGCTGGATGGAATCAAGCCACCTCAAGTTAAACACAAACAAGACAGAACTACTCATCTTCGGCACCAACCCCTCAGCTTGGAACGACTCCTGGTGGCCGACCTCCCTAGGAACAGCGCCCTCACCCACCACCCACACACGCAACCTAGGCTTCATCTTGGACTCCACACTCAGCATGACTTAGCAGGTCAATGCAATCTCCTCTTCCTGCTACAACACTCTCCGCATGCTCCGCAAAATCTTCAAGTGGATTCCCATCAAAACCAGGAAAACCGTCACCCACGCCTTGGTCAGTAGCCGATTGGATTACGGAAACGCCCTAAATGCAGGAATACCAAACAAACTCCAAACAAAACTGCAAAGAATCCAGAACGCCTCATTCTGGACATCCCACGCTGCAACCACATCTCACCCCACCTCAGAGACCAGCACTGGCTACCAGTATCAAAGAGGATCACCTTCAAAATCCTCATCCACGCACACAAGGCCCTCCACAACACAGGTCCCGCCTACCTCAATGACAGACTCACCTTTCACACCCCCATCCGCAACCTTCGCTCCGCCAACCACACCCTCATCCGCCGCACGACCGCCGGAGGAAGATCATTCTCTCACCTCGCCGCAAAGACCTGGAACTCCCTACCACTCCACCTCCTCCTGACCCAAGACCTTCTATCTTTCAGGAAACACCTCAAGACTTGGCTTTTCGACCAGTATCTCTCCCGCCACCCCCCCAGCGCCTTGAGACCTTACCGGGTGAGTAGTGCGCTTTATAAATCCCTGATTGATTGATTGATTGATTGATGTGTGTGTTGGGAGTGTACTATGGTGTCCTCCAGCATTTGAAACCAAAATATAATTTGTGGCAGCAACTGTACCCTCGATAGTCCCCTAAACAGGCATATGGATTTCCAGCAACCAAACAGTGAATGCACAAGGACTGTTTCGGAATCCTGTTCTGCCTTCATTCAAGTGGGCCACAAGTATAACTTGCAGGGCCACAGGTATTATGCACCAGAGGAGAGCAGAGGGTGATAAATTATCCAGCAAGGAAAGGGAAATTAATAGGCATAATCCATCACATTTTCATACTATTACTTCATTATTTTGTATTATTTTTTATACTATTACTTCATTATTTTATAATTTTGAAACATGGTAATACTATCTGGGAAAAGATTTCAACTCATTAATACCAGTTAGTACTAGTTTAAAAACCACATGCTGAAAAAAAAAAAAAAAAAGTTTACCAGTTAACCTTTGCAAAGGGCCTTTAATTGTGTGTGAACCCATTTTACATTTTAACTTTTGATCCGTTTGATCTAGAAACATTTTTTTAGTCTCTGCAGATTATGTGGCAAATGCTGCAAATCCATTATTATATGAAAAAAGCATATGCTGCAGAATCAAATAATTCAGTGGTCCTGGCTATATGTACCACCGAAACAGAGGGTTTTTGGGACAAAATAGGTCCATCAGCAAGGAGACGGTGGACACACAGGAATTATCTACGTCCCCTGTTTTCTGCCATTTGCACACACCACAAAGTGTTATAAGTAAACTCACTAGACCTGTAAAGCAGGTTTTGGCATTCAAGTAGGATTTTACACTGTCATGTCAAAAGGATGCTCTTCAGAAGAGTCATCTCATACCATTCAGGGCAGCTTATTGTTTGTTTCTGAGAGACATTTCAAACCCTTTTCACGCCTATCAAAGTGTGATTTACTGGCTAGCGGAAGTGGGAGAGCAAATCCAAATTTAGCCCTATGGAATTTCAGGCAGCGTAAAGGTAACTTTCTAAAAGCTTCTTTTCCCTTATATTTATTTAAAAAATGATTTTGAATAGCTATTATATATAGTTGTTTATTTTTCTACCTAGTCCCATTACTGAGATACAGTATTAGAAATGCAATATGTACTCTTCTTTGCTACATGAGATAGTTATGCCTACCACAATCAAAAATAGGTTTTGGATGCTAGTCGAACTATGAATAAGCTAACATAAAATTTCTACATGCTCTATCTTTATATTCCATGCAATCCTGCATTATGGTCTCAAAGCCTACATAGGGGTGACAAATTAACAATTAAAAAGGAGATTTTGGCCTGTCAAAGGTTGCATTGCTATGTGTACGTTGCTGAAGTCAGGCTGCACTGGTTGGTCTGAATCCATGTTTAGACTGTGACTGGAGTGGATGGCACAATAGATGCTAGAGTCCACTGGTGACATTTAACTTCCAGGCCCGGGTACTTCCTGTACCATATAGTAAGAATGTACAGGTATGTTAAATATATTGATCAGGAATATCCAATACCACCATGTTTAAAGGGAGAGAGCACAGCCACCCTCCCACTGGTTAGCAGGATTAAAGTGCACAGAGTTCTAAATCTAGCCAAAATAAGAGGTTCATCAAAAGGGAAAAAATCCTGGGCTACCAAGTAGAAAAGACAGATTTCCCACAGTACCCATATAGTCTGTGAGGATGCATGGTATAGATGTCATCTGTGTGGGCTAGGACGTATGTGTGGCTGGTGTGGAAACAGGTAAAGAATCATCACGCTACATACCTTAGGGTGCACAAGCCCTCAGGGAACAGTGAAATGCTGGCACGCCATGACAGTGGAGGGGACTTGCCATCCTAGGCAGCTTGGACAGGAGTTCATTTGAATAAAACAAAGACCCTCATTATGAGATTGTCAGATGTGTGAAGCAGCGTGGTGCTTGTAGACTGTTGGAAATCCACATCTTCTTCTTAGTCAAAGTCTGATGAGGGAAAATAAGTGTCAGCCCCCCAAAATTAGTGTTGTGGGCCCCACATGATACCCCAGGCTAAATTACACACTGGCTTTAAGCACCATCAAAGGATGGTGCTAACAAACCTTTATTTGTGGAAAATACATCCTTCCTGCTGTTTTTTTCCCTATTTAAAGCAAATTTGTGGTAATATTGTAATTACCAATTGTGATTATATGCTTCACAGAATAATGGTAGTACTTCAATGTGTAAAATGAAGGAACTTACAGCACCCTGTGGTGTTTAAGATCAAAATGGAAATCATACCCTTATGTGTTAGTGTTAGATCAGTACAATTTATTATTTTATAGATGGCACGGTGTTTGCAAAGCAAAGCGGGTTGTAAAGATGAGATCACAGGAATCAACTCACACATGTTCCGCTTGGACAGGAGTCCTATAAGCTTCCTCAAGCCTGAATAATCTTGAATTTGTCAGAAAGCCTAAGAAGGTGCGCCAGTTGCGAAAGGTTGACAGACCAATGTGTCCTGCCTGTTGGCGAGCTAGATAGCATACGTATTGGTAACTTTCTGTATTACCATTTGACTTCAAATGACGATGCACCTGTTTGAACTTGATCAGTATTACTGATTAGAAGAGGAGAAGATAGACTTTCAAACAAGCCAAAGATTATAGAGAATGGTAGAGGTACAGTGAACATGATCTGAACACACAAGGATACGAATCTGGGTTTTAATTATCTAACAGGTTATCAGAGACCACATCATGTAAACAGCGAAAACAGGATGGCCAACTTTCCACTATCACTTTGCAGAGCATGTTGTGTGCTTGGGGACACTTTTCACACATGCACAAATGGGAAGACATTTGTTGAGGAGCTGGGGGGGGTTAAGGGTCTTGGACCACAGTTTTGGGGTTTAATTCCATAACCCTCCTCAACATCAGGCCACTATATAAGAGGAAGTTGTCGAGGGGGGACATAAGGGTTGATAATGGATGTATGTGTGGTGCAACGGAAAATAAACTGTTGTGTTATGAGAGGTGAGGAACTCAGAGAGTGAAGGCATCCTGTAGTTGATCTGAGTAGGACACCGGATGGCGATTTTCTTACCTCATTGCATTTCGGGCCCTTGTCGGAAAGGATTAAGTGAATTACCTGTCCAAAGTATTTCTTCAGTATATGACCTAAACCACAGGTGTATGCTGCCCCCCTACTTTGCGACTGTGTCTTGTATACGGCTGACATGTCTCATACTCACATGGGCCTGGCTGTATTTGCACCAATTTCAGAGGCTTTCAACTAAGTTATATGACACGTGCAGGAGTCACCGTCCTCTTGGCTCAGACCCTCTACTGACTTGCAAAGGTTGCTGGAAGCTCTGAAAGATTACAGTGAAAAGAGTCATCTCATTTTCAACACCAGCAAAATGTAAACTATTGCGTGGCATTGGGTTAAACCATCTTCAGGTGGTACTGGGGACCCTGCAGTTACTCACAGCTAAAGCGCATGCATATCGGGTAGGTGGAGTTTGATGTATATTTCAGCAGGCCTGCTTTAATATTTCATAAAACTGGATGTTCGTGGAGGAAGGTCCCTTTTATTAAGGTCTAGCTTGACAGATAATTATGTGGTGATCACTAAAGAGGGTCTTTGTCTCCGCTCACTTGTTGGGAGCCAGGAGCACCTGTTTTGACTGGGCAGAAGATGTATTCTTCCACATAAAGGTTCCTGCTGTCCACACAGCTGTGATCATTTTGTTTATTTATCCAGCTGCCTGAGCTTGAACTTTCAGAGGCACACACTCACTGTAGTGCTTCTAAAGTCTCTCAGATGTCTAGATACTTCATGGTGTTAGTTCTCTGGAAGCATCCCACATGGGATGAGGGCAGTCACTAATCTACATGAATGTTTAGGTCTGGCCTGAAAGAGCAACTTTCACCAGACCTTTTAACCTTAACCAATAGTATTCTGCAGTCCGTTGCATCCACACAAATACATAGCCATTCCCGTGCTATTTCTCATCCTATTTAACATTACCATACAACATTCCTTTCAAGCCAGACCTGTTGGCATTGCCGATGCTTGGTCCTCTATTGAACGGTGCTGATTGAGGTCATGACTAACAGTTATTAAAGCCGAACTGTACAGACAACGTACTCCTGGATATAACCATGAGTAAAATACTAAGGCAGCCAACTAATGTTGGAACTGAAGTCCATTTGAAAGTGGGAGTAATGTTGGTGCTCTGAAGAGGCAGGGTCGAAGCTCCGTGAGTAAGATTGGGGGGGTGAGATTCAGACTTTTGAAACAATCAGGCTGCTACATAATGTTAAAATACAATATACGACAAGCAATGCGCATGAGAGGTGCTTAAAGGGCAGTGGAAAGGGAGAGGAACGCTGGTTGGTAGCGGTACTAAGTGAGAGAAAACACAATATTTTCTAAAGAAACATTTTTGAAGACTTTCAAAACAGAGAGAGGGAGAGAGTGTAAGTGTGTTTTTGTGTCGGTGTATGTAAAAAAAAAAATCCAACAAGCACTTCAACAAACCCGACTGAAATCACCTGCACCCAACTATTCACCAGAAAATACTTTCATTAGGGGGGTGTAACACCCCAAACACCCCCTGAAGCTATGTCCCTGTGATGAGGGTACAGTTCTGTGCCCTGGGCCCACAGAAGTGCACATGTCAACAACTTACACCCACGAGCAAGGAATTGTGCGTCACCCAGGAGCAACCCAGGAGCAAGGGATTGTGCGTCACCCATGAGCAAGGGATTGTGCGTCACCCACGAGCAAGGGATTGTGCGTCACCCACCAGCAAGGGATTGTGCGTCACCCAGGAGCAAGGAATCGTGCGTCACCCAGGAGCAAGGGATTGTACGTCACCCAGGAGTCACCCAGGAGCAAGGGGTTGTGCGTCACCCAGGAGCAAAGGGTTGTGCGTCACCCAGGAGCAAGGAATTTGTGCGATTCCTAGGAGCAAGGGATTGTACATCACCCAGGATCAAGGGATTGTGCGTCACCCAGGAGCAAGGGATTCTGCGTCATTCACGAGCAAGGGATTCTGCGTCACTCACGAGCAAGGGATTCTGCGTCACTCACGAGCAAGGGATTCTGCGTCACCCAGGAGCAAGGGATTGTGCGTCACCCAGGAGCAAGGGATTGTGCGTCACCCACGAGCAAGGGATTGTGCGTCACCCACGAGCAAGGGATTGTGCGTCACCCACGAGCAAGGGATTGTGCGTCACCCAGGAGCAAGGAATTTGTGCGACACTCAGGAGCAAGGAATTTGTGCGACACTCAGGAGCAAGGAATTTGTGCGACACCCAGGAGTCACCCAGGAGCAAGGGGTTGTGTGTCACCCATGAGCAAGAGATTGTGCGTCACCCACGAGCAAGAGATTGTGCGTCACCCACGAGCAAGGGATTGTGCGTCACCCACGAGCAAGGGATTGTGCGTCACCCGGGAGCAAGGGATTGTGCGTCACTCGGGAGCACGGGATTGTGCGTCACTCGGGAGCACGGGATTGTGCGTCACTCGGGAGCACGGGATTGTGCGTCACTCGGGAGCACGGGATTGTGCGTCACTCGGGAGCACGGGATTGTGCGTCACTCGGGAGCACGGGATTCACTTGGGAGCAAGGGATTGGGCGTCACTCGGGAGCAAGGGATTGGGCGTCACCCAAGCGCACGGGATTGTGCGTCACTCGGGAGCAAGGGATTGTGCGTCACCCACGAGCAAGGGGTTGTGCGTCACCCACGAGCAAGGGGTTGTGCGTCACCCACGAGCAAGGGGTTGTGCGTCACCCACGAGCAAGGGGTTGTGCGTCACCCAGAAGCAAGGAATTTGTGCGACACTCAGGAGCAAGGGGTTGTGCGACACTCAGGAGCAAGGGGTTGTGCGTCACCCAGGAGCAAGGGGTTGTGCGTCACCCAGGAGCAAGGGGTTGTGCGTCACCCACGAGCAAGGGGTTGTGCGTCACCCACGAGCAAGGGGTTGTGCGTCACCCACGAGCAAGGGGTTGTGCGTCACCCACGAGCAAGGGGTTGTGCGTCACCCACGAGCAAGGGGTTGTGCGTCACCCACGAGCAAGGGGTTGTGCGTCACCCACGAGCAAGGGGTTGTGCGTCACCCACGAGCAAGGGGTTGTGCGTCACCCACGAGCAAGGGGTTGTGCGTCACCCACGAGCAAGGGGTTGTGCGTCACCCACGAGCAAGGGGTTGTGCGTTACCCACGAGCAAGGGGTTGTGTGTCACCCACGAGCAAGGGGTTGTGTGTCACCCACGAGCAAGGGGTTGTGCGTCACCCAGGAGCAAGGGGTTGTGCGTCACCCAGGAGCAAGGAATTTGTGCGACACTCAGGAGCAAGGGGTTGTGCGTCACCCAGGAGTCACCCATGAGCAAGGGATTGTGCGTCACCCACGAGCAAGGGATTGTGCGTCACCCACGAGCAAGGGATTGTGCGTCACCCACGAGCAAGGGATTGTGCGTCACCCACGAGCAAGGGATTGTGCGTCACCCACGAGCAAGGGATTGTGCGTCACTCGGGAGCAAGGGATTGTGCGTCACTTGGGAGCAAGGGATTCACTTGGGAGCAAGGGATTGTGCGTCACTTGGGAGCAAGGGATTGGGCAAGGGATTGTGCGTCACTCAGGAGCAAGGGATTGTGAGTCACTCGGGAGCAAGGGATTCACTCGGGAGCAAGGGATTGGGCGTCACCCAGGCCCAAGGGATTGGGCGTCACCCAGGCCCAAGGGGTTGTGCGTCACCCAGGAGCAAGGGGTTGTGCGTCACCCAGGAGCAAGGGGTTGTGCGTCACCCAGGAGCAAGGGGTTGTGCGTCACCCAGGAGCAAGGGGTTGTGCGTCACCCACGAGCAAGGGGTTGTGCGTCACCCACGAGCAAGGGGTTGTGCGTCACCCACGAGCAAGGGGTTGTGCGTCACCCACGAGCAAGGGGTTGTGCGTCACCCACGAGCAAGGGGTTGTGCGTCACCCACGAGCAAGGGGTTGTGCGTCACCCACGAGCAACGGGTTGTGCGTCACCCACGAGCAAGGGGTTGTGCGTCACCCACGAGCAAGGGGTTGTGCGTCACCCACGAGCAAGGGGTTGTGCGTCACCCAGGCCCAAGGGGTTGTGCGTCACCCAGGAGCAAGGGATTGTGCGTCATTCGGGAGCAAGGAATTTGTGCGACACTCAGGAGCAAGGGGTTGTGCATCACCCAGGAGTCACCCATGAGCAAGGGATTGTGCGTCACCCACGAGCAAGGGATTGTGCGTCACCCACGAGCAAGGGGTTGTGCGTCACCCACGAGCAAGGGGTTGTGCGTCACCCACGAGCAAGGGGTTGTGCGTCACCCACGAGCAAGGGGTTGTGCGTCACCCACGAGCAAGGGGTTGTGCGTCACCCAGGCCCAAGGGATTGTGCGTCACCCAGGAGTCACCCATGAGCAAGGGATTGTGCGTCACCCACGAGCAAGGGATTCTGCGTCACCCACGAGCAAGGGATTGTGCGTCACTCAGGAGCAAGGGATTGTGCGTCACTTGGGAGCAAGGGATTCACTTGGGATCAAGGGATTGTGCGTCACTTGGGAGCAAGGGATTGGGCAAGGGATTGTGCGTCACTCGGGAGCAAGGAATTGTGAGTCACTCGGGAGCAAGGGATTCACTTGGGAGCAAGGGATTGGGTGTCACCCAGGCCCAAGGGATTGGGCGTCACCCAGGCCCAAGGGATTGTGCGTCACCCAGGAGTCACCCATGAGCAAGGGATTGTGCGTCACCCACGAGCAAGGGATTGTGCGTCACCCACGAGCAAGGGATTGTGCGTCACTCAGGAGCAAGGGATTGTGCGTCACTTGGGAGCAAGGGATTCACTTGGGATCAAGGGATTGTGCGTCACTTGGGAGCAAGGGATTGGGCAAGGGATTGTGCGTCACTCGGGAGCAAGGAATTGTGAGTCACTCGGGAGCAAGGGATTCACTTGGGAGCAAGGGATTGGGTGTCACCCAGGCCCAAGGGATTGGGCGTCACCCAGGCCCAAGGGATTGGGCGTCACCCAGGCCCAAGGGATTGGGCGTCACCCAGGAGCAAGGGGTTGTGCGTCACCCAGGAGCAAGGGGTTGTGCGTCACCCAGGAGCAAGGGGTTGTGCGTCACCCAGGAGCAAGGGGTTGTGCGTCACCCAGGAGCAAGGGGTTGTGCGTCACCCAGGAGCAAGGGGTTGTGCGTCACCCGCGAGCAAGGGGTTGTGCGTCACCCGCGAGCAAGGGGTTGTGCGTCACCCGCGAGCAAGGGGTTGTGCGTCACCCAGGAGCAAGGGGTTGTGCGTCACCCAGGAGCAAGGGGTTGTGCGTCACCCAGGCCCAAGGGATTGTGCGTCACCCAGGAGCAAGGGATTGTGCGTCATTCGGGAGCAAGGGATTGTGCGTGTGGCACAGCTTGTCTCGGTTCCGACTACACTCATTTAGACAAAGTTGGAAGACCTCGAAGGGTGACTCGTTAAAATGCAAATTATGCAGTAACTCTGGCAAACCCTTGTTTAATTTAATTAGATTTCTCTATGGCTGCTAAGTGAAAGGACAAAAGTGTTCCAGCAACCATCTTGTGTAACAGAAGGAAGGAGGGTTTGTCAGGAGCCCTTTTAAATGGGCGTCCAGGCGCTCTCTGTCCAGCGTAGTCTGTGCATAGTGAGGGTACTTTCTAATTATGCGGTGCAGGGTTCGGGTGCGCCATGATTAGGTGGAAGGTTGGGCTTGAAGCCCATAGCCCCTTCAGGAGCTCAGCAGCGGCTGTGTTTAATATTCTGATTGCATGAGTGGTTGCCTCGGATTTCAGTTAATGCTGTAATGCAAGCATTCGATGCCACCTGGTAGCCGGTGGTGGTCTGTGGCTGACCGGTGGAGCCATGATTACCTTGAACCTATATTTATTCTTCCTTGTGTGTTTTATATTGTGTAATGCCCAGTCCCAGATGAACAATAAAGGGGTTATGTGTAATCTACGTGCCTGGGCTGTGCCCGGGGTGCCCCCTCTGGCCTCCTGTGGTAACACAGCCTCGGTGCCCGTCTGTTCCAGTGCAGCCCTCTAGCGCCCCCTCGTGCTGACACCGTGCAGCGCCGTAAATAGCGCCAACACTCGCAATGGAAGTGGGTGGGCGACGCCCCACGTCAGCAAATAATTGTGTATTTTACCTTCGTCTCTGGCTTGAAATTGCTGCCTCCTCAGACGCAGGGTCACGGACACAAAGTCCACATCCTGCCCTCCATATGCCTTCAGCCCCCCCTCGGCGGGGCTAGGGAGCAGTGACGGAACTGGAAACACGTTACTCTGGAACCCCCTTCACTGGGGGTGAAAGTGTGACACCAAAAAGAGTCATTGGGGTCACGATGCACAGCCTGACGCTCAGCTTACACATCTGGTTTGTAATTGGCAATAACGAGAACCAGAGCAGCTCATCTGGTTTGGCTTAACTGGTTGCAAAGAATGCATTTTAAAAGCTTCCATGGGGTTAAAGCACTTACTGCAGAGACCTTCATCTGCCCCGTAACTGTCAGGGAATGATAATGAAGGAAAGATAACTCTGGTGGTCAATGCACTTGCTCGAGAGATCTCTGCTTTGTCTAGTTACGGTTCTGAATCACTAAGTGGGGTTCAAATGTCTCCTGCAAACACATTCTGGAACATGCGGGTGACATGTAGATATACGAGTGCGTTAGAGCTTTTGACACAGAAATCCTTTTATTGCTTGCAGTGCATAGAGGTCAGTCCTTCTAATATAGCACAGCGAGCTTTGAGCCAGCGTCAGGGAGCTGCATGCACCCCAAGGCATGGGTTTAAACCCCTGCTCTGTTCCTCAATACCATATTATTAGAAGCCGCTAAAAATGATTTATTTGGGTCGTAATCAAGTCTTCCTAGGAGAGATAATCCCAAACCACGCGTGACGCGTCACATTTTATATCTCGACTTTCTGTTTCTCGCTGCGATGAAGTCTTAGCAGGTAACCCCTGCTAGGAAAGACAATGTGCGATATCCTAGAACTAGAAGCACTCAGTGTCATATGGAACACTCTGTATATTGATCTACACACTTGTTTGATTTAATGTCAATGTATAATGTGGGTTGATGTAAAGCGCTAGGACACCATATAATGGGATAAGTAGCGCTATGAAAGAAATAAAGAGAACGAGTGAGTGCTTTTAAATTGTTAATCGTATAACTACTCGTACAGATACATCTGACATTCTTACGGTATAGGTATGTCTCATATACACAGGGATCGAGCAGAGGGAAAAGTTGGCCCAATCATAGTTTCTCTTAAGTACTTGTGAAGTGACAACAAGCTGTTTGCCTTTTGTTTATCTAGAGAGAACTGACAGATGGAGAGTAATCTGCTTCTGGGGAGGTGGTGGGTGTGTGCATGTCAGTGTGATGCTGTGTGTATATCCCAGGTACTCTGTCATATGACAATGCTACTGGAGCGTGTGGTCAGCATAACCCCCCCTGGTGGAGAGCCTTACGGGCTTTACCCAGATCAGAAGTCTTCAAACTGTGGGGTCCATAGCTGCTCTTACTTGTAAATGCAGATGACCGGGAAACCTTACTGGCTCGTTTCAAGGTGTCTCCATTTCCAGGCAGCAATTGAATTGTCAAAAATAATAATGTGGGAATTGGAATACTGAGTGCCTTCGGGGCAGGGGCTGTGGAGTCGGATTTAGAGGTGGATGAGAAGATCAAAATATTCTGCATTTTTTCATCTTTTCCATAGAAAGAGTATTTTCATTTTGCTATTCACTTTGAGGAATCTGAGCTTTTCTGCACAAACAAGTCCCACCTCATTCTGGTTTTAAGCTTTTAGAGTTACTGGCAGACTGGTTAACCAATGGGGGCAGATATGCAGACCAGGGCAGGGCCGGCTTTGCACTGTTGGCGCCCCATGCGACCACCTTGGTAAGCGCCTCCCCACCCGATGACCTGTTCTTCCACGGATTACCTCCCTACCACCCTCCAATGGCGCCCCTCATCTCTCAGTACCCCCTCTCACATTCATCCTATCTGTTTTCTGTCGCTATTCATATCAGTGTAGTGTGTCAGAGCACTTTATCACAGATGTGTGTCAGTCTATACGAAACGCGACCGAAGACGAAGCGGAGTGCAAGGCGTAGGCGCTACTTGTCATCCACGCCAGTAGGCACTATATTCTACAAGCGCTTGGTCTGGAGCTGCACAGGCTCAGGATTTAAAAACATTCTCTTTAATAATAAGAATGTATTTCTACTCAAACAAACCCTTTTTAGCAACATTAGATAATTAGAGCCGGGAATAAATCATAATATTTTAACCTATGCCTTGCAGTTGGAAGCAGCTCTTTCATGCCAGTTCTTAGCTCACTGTGCTATACTAGGATTCTGATGTATGAACTGCAAGCAACGAAATACTGTGCTAACGCAGTAACCCACTGAGCTATCTATTCAAAATACAATTCTGTGATTTGCATGGTGCACGTCCTTTAGGGCACCTTAACCTTCGGCATTTCTCTACTTTGAACTAAAACTGCCACTGGAGAAAACTCCAATCTCTGCAGCAGAACAGGAATCACCAGCACTAGCTGGACATTGTTATTGTTGCTGAAAAGTGCTGGTCAGACAATGAACTCTACTGCACTTTAAACTCATATTTTATTTCTAAACACAGCACCCCCTACCCCAAGGTAAGCACCAGGTGCGGCTGCACCAGCTGCACTGCCCCAAAGCTGGCACTGTTGCAGCGGGCTGTGGAGCGGAGTCCCACAACAAGATTTTTCCAGTGCACCTTCCACATGGAGTTTTGGGCAATGGCGGTAGGTGACATAAAAAGACAGTGGAGTGCTACATACATTAAAAGATACATACATTAAAAAAAATGTGGTTATGATATACATTAAAATAAAAATCTAAGAAAGAAAAAATAAAAGTTTCCCTTACCTTACTCTGCAGCACGTCCTCGTTTCTCTCCGGTCCTTGCTTCAGTCTCCTGTGTGTGTGAGGTGACGTCACACAGCCAACTACCTTATCCAATCAGGATGATGCTCTTATGCTGGTGACAATGTGAAGCGTCTGGATTGGTTGGAGCAGGCTGCCTCGGCGCTCCAAAAGGCAGTGGGGCTTGTTGCAGCTCTCCAGCCCAGCTAGGAGGGTGGGGTTGGAGAGGACTGAATTGGTCATGTCGGGCGGGCCATAGGAAGATAGCCGGCCAAACCGACATGCACACTTGAAAATGAAGAGGCCACTCCTCATTGCTGCCGATCAGCAGCAATGACACACTGGCCTAACCCGACACTCGGTTCGGAAAAGAACCAAAAATAAAATGGTAATAAAATAATTTATTACCGTTTATTTTTTTCACTTTTTCTGCAGCATTGTGGGGGAGGGGTGGGCGCATTGCCGCTGCTATGAAGGAGCCGTCACTGGTTTTGGGTTGCGTTATTCAGAAAGAACAAAACTGAACCGATTAACTCCAAATTTGACATGCACACAGAGCCCAGTTTCTTATGCATTTCCAAAACTGGTATAAATAGTTATATATTTTTTTTTTATAGTTTTACATTTATAGATGTCTGGGGGAAGCACTGCATTCAATTATTTGTTAATGAGTCAATATGGAATCTGAGTTTTTGGACCCAAACCATTTTCTGCCTCCATCATGGTCCTCGGTATGCGAGAAGATGTGCCAGAGACAAGGAATGAAGGGGAACTAGCTACGGCAGTGCTTAATTTGAGCTGGTGGTTTTCAGTGCTCGGCATGGGCTCTTAATTATCAACATGGGCACTTATGACAGTCTGCTACATGGTGATGCTGTCTACTTTGAAGGTGAGCCCAACAACAGCTGTTTATTAATTCTATATACATTAAAATAACTAACACCTACCACCCAAGTTATTCTTCTAGCTTTAGGGTCCCAGGCCCAGCTCTCCCTGGGTGCTTCATCGCTCTTGCTCCGGTCTTCTCCTTGCTTTTCCCTCTAATTCTTCGAGTGCCATCTCCTTGGTTTTCCCTCGTTCTCACTGCTCTCTCCTTGCCCCCACCTCACTTTTTGTGTGCCTGCTCCTTGCTTTTCCTTTGTTTTCACTGCTTTTTCCCCACTTTTTCGCTTTTTTGTGTGTGCCTTCTCCTGGATTTTCCATGGTTCTCACTGCTCTCTCCTTGCTTTTCACCCTTTATTGAGTATGTTCTTTTGCTTTACTTTCATTTTCACTGCTCTCTCCTTGCTTTTTCCTACATTTTCTATGTGCCTTCCCCTTGCTTTTCTCTCATTCTCACTGATTTCTCCTTGCTTTTTCCCCCACTTTTTGTGTGCCTTCTCTCCGCTTTCCCTCGTTTTCACTGCTTTCCCCAGGACCTACAAGCTCCTGGTTACCCTGTCGGGTGATTAGCACCACTTTACAAACCCTGACTGATTGATGGAATAGTCTGAGTTGTCACACTTGTAAGAGTGTGCTGGTTTGTGGTTGTCATTGGCGGTGTTGGCAGCAGTAGTGGGTGCACCAAGCTGTGGTGATCTCCTAACAAGGACCCTGGAACTTATTATTTTACAAACTACGCACTGTTGTTGTCTGGCGTGTTGTGGAGAGGGTGAGAGAAGCATGAAAGGAGGTCGCCTGCTTCTAAAGGCCACAGCTATCAGGAATACTGCAATTGCAATAGGGACCAGGAGTATGAGGGGCTCACAGCACCCCAGTTATAGAGAATAGTATTTTTGGTCAATTGCATTTACTCTTTTACAGGTCTTACATTTAGTGTGGATTATAAGCAGCAGAAAAACACCCCTGAAATGATCTCATAATCCACGACCCCTGGGATCAGGCATGCCTCTTCGGCTCCCCCAGCCTCTCCCATAAAGTTTTGGAGGTGGGGGCGACTTCAATGGAGCGATGCAGTGCAAAAAAGATTGATCATGAAATGCGTGGACCAGATCTGCATAGGTTATGCAACTTGCAAGCTTAATGGATTTCCTTCCACAAAATTCCTAGGGAGCAGAAGGTGGGGGGTCCTGCTGGTGGAACCCAATGATGCTGTAGTTTTATTGCTGTACTACATGATTTTTGTGAGGGTGGGAGCAAACCTGAAGCATTCTTATCCCTCCTAACAGCTGCCAGAACCGTAAAGAGAACTGAGATATAGAAACTCATAGATGGTGACTAACAAGAACCCCATAGCAGTGCTCGCTTCTAGGTTAATCATTGTATCGGTTATTGAGTATTGATCATGCAGAGACGGCTCTCACTGTTATTGAATAAACCCTGGAATTGGTCTCAGAGGGATGGTTCTACTCCACGCGCTGAAAGGGATGGAATGTATTCCACTTACCATAGAAATAAATGGTCACCTGCCTGAGGTTGGTGGGGTGCAAACACTCCGTTCTGTGACTGTTTTGTCTGTGGTGTTCCTTATGTGACAAGTGTCCATGCGTGAAAGAGTAAATGATGTGGCATAATGTAGAGGTGCCCGTGCCTGCGTGGCACTGCCCGTGGCCTCATGTGATCATTGCTCAAGCTCTCAGCAGCACCGGATGTGGCTTCCTCTGATAGCTTCTCAGTAGTACTGAATGTGGCGTTGTGTGTTGTGTGCCCACACATGCAGCAGCTCTGGATAGGGTTTCATGTGGTAGGCACCCAAGTATGTAGCAATACCTGAAGGGATTTCGTGTGGTAGATGCCCACCCATGTAGCAGTCCCAGATGTGGGTTCATATGGTAGATACCCACTTGTGTAGCAGAAATGGACGTGGTTTCATGTGATAGGTGCTCACACGTGTAGCAGTACCAGATTTGGTTTCATGTGATAGGTGCTCATGTGTGTAGCAGTACCAAATGCGGGTTCATGTGATAGGTGTTCACGCGTGTTCCAGTACTGGATGTGGCTTCATGTGATAGATGATCATGTGTGTTGCAGTACCGGATGATGTATCATGTGATAGGTGCTCATGTGTGTTGCAGTAGTGAGTAGCAGTACCGGATGATGGTTCATGTGATAGGTGCTCACGTGTGTAGGAGTACCGGGTGATGTATCATGTGATAGGTGCTCACGCGTGGAGCAGTACCGGATGATGTATGATGTGATAGGTGCTCATGTGTGTAGCAGTACTGGATGTGGTTTCATGTGATAGGTGCTCATGTGTAGCAGTACCAGATGTGGGTTCATGTGATAGGTGTTCACACGTGTTGCAGTACTGGATGATGTATCATGTGATAGGTGCTCATGTGTGTAGCAGTACCGGATGATGTATCATGTGATAGGTGCTCACATGTGTAGCAGTAGCGGATGATGTATCATGTAATAGGTGCTCACGTGTGTAGCAGTACCGGATGATGTATCATGTGATAGGTGCTCAAGCGTGTAGCAGTACCGGATGATGTATCATGTGATAGGTGCTCACGTGTGCAGCAGTACCGGATGATGTATGATGTGATAGGTGCTCATGTGTGTAGCAGTACTGGATGTGGTTTCGTGTGATAGGTGCTCATGTGTGTAGCAGTACCGGATGATGTATGATGTGATAGGTGCTCATGTGTGTAGCAGTACTGGATGTGGTTTCATGTGATATGTGCTCATGTGTGTAGCAGTACCGGATCATGTATGATGTGATAGGTGCTCATGTGTGTAGCAATACCAAATGTGGGTCTATGTGATAGGTGTTCACGCGTGTTGCAGTACTGGATGTGGCTTCATGTGATAGATGCTCATGTGTGTTGCAGTACCGGATGATGTATCATGTGATAGGTGCTCATGTGTGTTGCAGTACCGGATGATGTATCATGTGATAGGTGCTCATGTGTGTTGCAGTAGTGAGTAGCAGTACCGGATGATGGTTCATGTGATAGGTGCTCACGTGTGTAGGAGTACCGGGTGATGTATCATGTGATAGGTGCTCACGCGTGGAGCAGTACCGGATGATGTATGATGTGATAGGTGCTCATGTGTGTAGCAGTACTGGATGTGGTTTCATGTGATAGGTGCTCATGTGTGTAGCAGTACTGGATGTGGTTTCATGTGATAGGTGCTCACATGTGTAGCAGTACCAGATGTGGGTTCATGTGATAGGTGTTCACACGTGTTGCAGTACTGGATGATGTATCATGTGATAGGTGCTCATGTGTGTAGCAGTACCGGATGATGTATCATGTGATAGGTGCTCACATGTGTAGCAGTAGCGGATGATGTATCATGTAATAGGTGCTCACGTGTGTAGCAGTACCGGATGATGTATCATGTGATAGGTGCTCAAGCGTGTAGCAGTACCGGATGATGTATCATGTGATAGGTGCTCACGTGTGCAGCAGTACCGGATGATGTATGATGTGATAGGTGCTCATGTGTGTAGCAGTACTGGATGTGGTTTCGTGTGATAGGTGCTCATGTGTGTAGCAGTACCGGATGATGTATGATGTGATAGGTGCTCATGTGTGTAGCAGTACTGGATGTGGTTTCATGTGATATGTGCTCATGTGTGTAGCAGTACCGGATCATGTATGATGTGATAGGTGCTCATGTGTGTAGCAGTACCAAATGTGGGTTCATGTGATAGGTGTTCACGCGTGTTGCAGTACTGGATGTGGCTTCATGTGATAGATGCTCATGTGTGTTGCAGTACCGGATGATGTATCATGTGATAGGTGCTCATGTGTGTAGCAGTACCGGATGTTGTACCATGTGATAGGTGCTCATGTGTGTAGCAGTACCGGATGATGTATCATGTGATAGGTGCTCAAGCGTGTAGCAGTACCGGATGATGTATCATGTGATAGGTGCTCATGCGTGTAGCAGTACTGGATGTGGCTTCATGTGATAGGTGGTCATGTGTGTAGCAGCACTGGATGTGGTTTCATGTGATAGGTGCTCACACGTAGCAGTACCAGATGTGGTTTCGTGTGATAGGTGCTCACACGTAGCAGTACCAGATGTGGGTTCATGTGATAGGTGCTCACACGTAGCAGTACCAGATGTGGTTTCGTGTGATAGGTGCTCACACGTAGCAGTACCAGATGTGGGTTCATGTGATAGGTGCTCACACGTAGCAGTACCAGATGTGGTTTTGTGTGATAGGTGCTCACACGTAGCAGTACCAGATGTGGGTTCATGTGATAGGTGCTCACACGTGTAGCAGTACCAGATGTGGTTTCATGTGATAGGTGCTCACACGTGTAGCAGTACCAGATGTGGTTTCATGTGATAGGTGCTCACACGTAGCAGTACCAGATGTGGTTTCATGTGATAGGTGCTCACACGTGTAGCAGTACCAGATGTGGTTTCATGTGATAGGTGCTCACACGTAGCAGTACCAGATGTGGTTTCGTGTGATAGGTGCTCACACGTAGCAGTACCAGATGTGGGTTCATGTGATAGGTGTTCACGCATGTTACAGTACCGGATGATGCTTCATGTGAAAGGTCTCTGCTCTCTTTTGCAGGAAAGCTTTTCTTTCATGTCTCATTGTGGAGCTTCTGCGCATGCGCACTGAGCTGAAGTTCACCATTTCACTTGTTACCCTGGGTTTTAGGCCTTCAGTTTCCGTTGTCATTCTCCCGTCACTGCGCCCCCCGTGTCACCTGTAATGTCACTCAGCTCTGTTCAGGGCGTCCCCACTCGAGCATTGCTGGCTCCTCTCGCCGTCCAAATGCGAGGAAATGTGCCCGGATCAGAGTTTTATATGGAAGACATTTTAATCAGGTACAAAGAGACCTGTTTATGAGCTTTCGATTCTTTCCAAAATTGTCATTACTGGGCCATTTAGAGCACTTTATGGCTTCTATTGAGACACGTCTTTCTCACATTTACCTCTTGTTTCCGGGCTCTTTGTAAATGAGTTTTAAGGCTCGCGGGGGCTTGTCTCACAAGGGCGCGTGAAGGGCAAAGAACATTCCTTCTGCACTGAGGACACTGTCCGTCAGTGCATCACTCTGAGTGACGTGTTCTGAGGACTCGTCCACTGAGGCACCCCCGTCCCGGGGACAACAGCATGCTTGAGACGAAGGAAGGAAGAAACTAGTGAAAAGAACAAGCATTGGCAAAGCCAACAGGTCTCGCCTTTACAAGAGCTTTTGGCTTTGGCAATGTGTTTTGCTATGTTGTACACCAGTCTGGCTGCTGTCCAGCATGGCTAAAGGTTAGCGTTGTGCACTGTCGTTGAGTGGAGTTGGGCAGTAGACTGCCATAGAGTTGACTGGTTGGAGTAGAGTGTCCTAGAGTGCAGTGGGGGAGTAGAGTGTCCTAGACTGCAGTGGGGGAGTAGAGTGCCATAGACTTGATTTGTTGGAGTAGAGTGTCCTAGAGTGCAGTTAGGGAGTAGAGTGTCGTAGAGTGGATTTGTTGGAGTAGAGTGTCCTAGAGTGCAGTGGGGGAGTAGAGTGTCCTAGACTGCAGTGGGGGAGTAGAGTGCCATAGACTTGATTTGTTGGAGTAGAGTGTCCTAGAGTGCAGTTAGGGAGTAGAGTGTTGGAGTAGAGTGTCCTAGAGTGCAGTGGGGGAGTAGAGTGTCCTAGACTGCAGTGGGGGAGTAGAGTGCCATAGACTTGATTTGTTGGAGTAGAGTGTCCTAGAGTGCAGTTAGGGAGTAGAGTGTCGTAGAGTTGATTTGTAGGAGTAGAGTGTTCTAGAGTGCAGTGGGGGAGTAGAGTGTTCTAGAGTGCAGTGGGGGAGTAGAGTGTTGTAGAGTGCAGTGGGGAAGTAGAGTGTCGTAGAGTTGAGTAGAGAGTAGTAGAGTTCAGTGGTCCAGTGACAGAGAATGCGGTGCCACAGAGTGCAGTGTTGTAGAGTGGAGTGAGGTGGAATAGGGTGGAGTGGCTTGAGGCAATAGGGTAGATTGGACTGGGGTAGGGTGGACTGAAATTAAGTGAAGTGGATTGGAATGATGTCAATTGGACTGGAGTGGGGTGGATTGGATTGTAATGCAGGTGATTGGATTTGAGTGGGGTGGACTGGATGGGATGGGGTTGATTAGGGTAGAGTGGGGTGGATTGGATTGAATTAGAGTGGGTTGGATTGGGGTGTGGTGGGCTGGAGTGGGGTGGATTGGATTGAATTAGGGTGGGTTGGGGTGTGGGGACTGGAGTGGGGTGGATTGGAGTGGAGGGGGATTGGATTGTAATGCAGGTGACTGGATTTGAGTGGGGTGGACTGGATGGAGTGGGGATGATTGCGGTAGAGTGGGGTGGATTGGATTGAATTAGGTTGGGTTGGGGTATGGTGGATTGAGTTTGGTTTGTTGGAGTAAGGTGGATGGAGTTGGATGGATTGAGGTTCAGTGGATTAGTGTGAGGTGGATTAGATTAGGGCGGTATGGATTGGAGTGGATTGGAGGGGGTGGGTGGATGGATTGGAGTGGGGAGAGTTTTGGGAGTGAGGTGTTTTGGAGAGTGGTGGATTCGATTGGGGTGGATTGGGTGGGATTGAGGTGGAGAGGAGTGGACTGGATTTAATAGGGGTTGATTTGAGTGGGACGGATTATGGTGGATTGAACTGCAGTGGAGTGGGGTAAATTAGATTGGTGTGTGGTGGAATAAGGTGGGGTGGATTAAGATGGATTGGAGTGGAGTGAGTTGGAGTGGCTGGCGTGGATTGGATTGGGATGAGACGATGTGGACTGGATTGGAGCAGCGTGGATTGGAGTGGTGCAGTTTGGAGTAGGGTGAATTGGAGTGGCGTGGATGGGAGTGCGGGATTAGAGTGGGGCAGATTGTTTTGGATTGGAGTGGAGTGGTTTGGGGTGGATTGGAATGGAATAGGGTAGATTTGATTGGGGTGGAATGGTGTGGGGTAGATTGGAATGGGCTGGATTAGAGTGGAATGGATTGGAGTGGGGTGCAGTGCATTGAGATGGGGTGGACTGGAGAGGGGTGTAATGGATTGAGCAGGGTGAAATGGTTTTAGTGGGGTGGATGGATTGGAGTGGATGGATTGGAGTGGGGTGGACTGGGGTGGGGTGGAATGGACTTCGGTGGAGTGGGGTAGATTGGAGCGGAGTGCATTGTATTGGATTATAGTGGGGTGGATTGGACTGGAGTGTGGTGGAATGGATTGGCTGGGAAGGTTTGGGCTACATTGCTGTGGGGTGGGGTGGACCGGATAGGGGTAAAGTGGATTGGAGAGGGTTGGATTGGAGTGGGATATCCTGGATTGGATTGGGGTGGAGTAGACTGGACAGGATTTGAGTGGTGTGGATTTGAATGGGGCAAATTTTGGTGGATCGTACTGCAGTGGAGTGGGATGAATTGAATTGGATTGGAGTGGGGTGGATTTAGGTGGTTTCAAGTGGGGTCGATTGGAGTGGGGTGGGGTGGATTAAGGTGGGGTGGACGAGAGTGTGGTGAATTTAGGTGGATTGCGTTGCAGTGTGATGGATTGTAGTGGGGTGGGTGGATTGGATTGGAGTGGGGCAGATTGGGTTGCGGTGGATTGGATTGGAGTGGGTTGGATTGAATTGGAATGGGGGTGGATTGGCGTGGGGTGGATAGGAGGGCTGCGGTTTGTAGTGTGGCGGATTGGATGGGGAAGATTGGAGTGGGACAGATTGACCTGGGGCAGATGGAAATGGGGAGGATTGGAGTGGGGCGCATTATTTTAGATTGGAGTGGGGCAGATTGTTTTGGACTCGAGTGGGGCAGATTGGGTTGCGGTGGATTGGATTGGAGTGGGTTGGATTGAATTGGAATGGGGTGGATTGGAATGGGGTGGATTGGGATGGAGTGGGGTGGATTAGATTGGGGTGAGGAGAGTAGGATGGATTGGAGTGGTGTGGTTTGTAGTGTGGCGGATTGGATGGGGCAGATTGGAGTGGGGCAGATTGACCTGGGGCAGATGGAAATGGGGAGGATTGGAGTGGGGCGGATTATTTTAGATTGGAGTGGGGCAGATTGTTTTGGACTCGAGTGGGGCAGATTGGGTTGCGGTGGATTGGATTGGAGTGGGTTGGATTGAATTGGAATGGGGTGGATTGGAATGGGGTGGATTGGGATGGGGTGGATTGGGATGGAGTGGGGTGGATTAGATTGGGGTGAGGAGAGTAGGATGGATTGGAGTGGTGTGGTTTGTAGTGTGGCGGATTGGATGGGGCAGATTGGAGTGGGGCAGATTGAATTGGGGTGGATGGAAATGGGGAGGATTGGAGTGGGGCGGATTATTTTGGATTGGAGTGGGGCAGATTGTTTTGGACTGTAGTGGGACAGAGTGGGCAGATTGTTTTGGATTGGAGTGGGGCAGATTGGATTGGATTGAATTAGAGTGGGGTGGATTGGAGTGGGGTGGATTGGGATGGAGTGGGGTGGATTAGATTGGGGTGAGGAGAGTAGGATGGATTGGAGTGGTGCGGTTTGTAGTGTGGCGGATTGGATGGGGCAGATTGGATGGGGCAGATTGAATTGGGGTGGATGGAAATGGGGAGGATTGGAGTGGGGCGGATTATTTTGGATTGGAGTGGGGCAGATTGTTTTGGACTGGAGTGGGACAGAGTGGGCAGATTGTTTTGGATTGGAGTGGGGCAGATTGGATTGGAGTGGGTTGGATTGAATTAGAGTGGGGTGGATTGTGGTGGATTGGAGTGGGGTGGATTGGGATGGAGTGGGGTGGATTGGGATGGAGTGGGGTGGATTAGATTGGGGTGAGGAGAGTAGGATGGATTGGAGTGGTGCAGTTTGGAGTGTGGCAGCTTGGATGGGGCAGATTGGAGTGGGGCAGAGGGGAGGATTGGAGTAGGGTGGATTGTTTTGGATTGCAAAGGGGCAGATTGTTTTGGATTGTAGCAGGCAGATTGTAGTGGGACATATTAGTGTGGGGTGGGTTGGGAGGATTAAAGTGTGATAGATTGGAGTAGATTGTGTTGGGGTCAGTGATATTTTCTGGGATCCAGTGAGGCGCCAGGTGACTGGTGTGTGTGCGCCCTGACATTATCCTTCGTTTCAATCCCTCTGGGGTGCCAGGTTGGCCTCTGCCGGCCTCAGTGAGCTGTTCTGGTCAGCTTGTCGCAGGCCCAGGTGTTGTTGCAAGTGTGTGCAGGTTGAGCTGATCTGAACGGCTGTCTATTGTATTTAGTGCTGTATTTGGGGGGATACATTTTGGTGATGTATCTTGGTATTATATTTTCACGCTGTATTTTTGTGTGTAGGATGTTGATTTATTTTGGTGCTGTACTTTGGTACGGTATTTCGGTGCTGAACTTTGTTATTGTATTTTCCTTCTGTATTTTGCTGATGAATATTAGTGATATATTTTGGTAATGATTTTTGGTGCTGTATTTTCCTACTGTATTTTCTTTCTGTATTTTGGCGATGTATCTTTTTTGCTGTATTTTGGTGATGCATTTCGGTGATGTGTTTTCCTGATTAATTTCGGTGAAATAGTTTGGTGATGATTTTTGGTGCTGTATTTTGGTACTGTATTTTGGTGATGTATTTTTCTGCTGTAATTTGGCGATGTATTTCCATGCTGTATTTTGGTGATGCATGTTCATGCTGTATTTTGGTGATCTATTTCAGTGATGCATTTCAGTGATGCATTATAGTGGTATTTTTAGTGCTGTATTTTGGCAATGCATTTTGGTGATGTGGTTTGGTGATGTATTATAGTGGTATTTTTAGTGCTCTGTTTTGGTGATGTATTTTTAGTGCTGTATTTTGGTGATGCATTATGGTGGTACTTTTGGTGCTGTATGTTGGTGCTGACTTTTGGTGCTGCATTTTGTTTCCATATTGTGGTGACGTATTCTGGTGCTATGTTTTGAGTTGATGTTGAGGTAGCAATGCTCTGCCATCATATGCTGTGGTGCCATGCTGTGGTGCCATGCTGTGTGCATGAGAGTGCCAGGAGGCCTGTCCAGCATGGGGTAAAGTGCTGCTAAATTCATTAGGAAGGTCTGAGTGGGAGGCATTGTTTGATGTGGATCCTGCTGAGAGGTCTTTGATACTCGGGTATCTCTCCGATTGTAAATGTGTTGGTTGTCTGTGGAAGGTGCGTCTAGTCTGCTTTGCTGTAATGCTGTGACGTGATGCTTCAGCAGTGAGTAGGGTTGGGGCTTTGTGATAACAGACCACAGGTGCACAAATGCCATGTTGGATGCACGTAGCTTGGTGGGTTTATTGCGTCCTGTTGGAGGATGGATTGAGCTGTGGGCCCAGAAGAAACTTTACATGCATATAAAACTTTTTTACATTTTCACCTCAAAGCCAATCATACTGTGTAATATCAATCTTTCGGTGAGGAGTGTTCCTTTGCAGTGTTATAATTACCTAAGAAACACAGATAGGATAGGAGTCAATTAATGATAAGCAAACATTGAATAAAGCAAGTTTATCCATTGACTTTAGCTCTGACATTGGTTTCTGTAATCTGCCATTCACAGGTGGGCATCTCACCTCTCTAGTGATCCTTATAATATGAAACAGCAAATTTAAGGATTTAAAATCGCGATTTTATTAAAGACGAGAAGGCTAGCATCATCCCACTACACCCTCCTGGCTGGGTGGAGGAGAGTTAGGACTGATGGGGGAACCCACCAGGTGGAAAGGGAGAACATCGGAGGCACCTCAAGAGCAGGACACAAGAAAGTCAAAACATGCTTACAGGCTTACAATATAAAGCAGAGCTATCTCTCAGGTTACTCAAAGGTTTTGTTCAGTCCTCCGATCCCCTATTTGCCACTGGCATGAAACGGAGCCTACAAACCGTGACCTTGGCTACCTGAAGTGTTACATCTGCTCAGACGTCAGACCCGGAGCTCAGGATGCAATGATCCAGGGCTCAGACTTACATCTGACTCCACCCATTCAGAACTTTTCCTCGCACTCCCTTGCCTTGTAGCCAAGGCCCAGAACGGGGTGGCCTCCCACCTGCCTGATGCACTCCACATGCCTTGACTCTGAAGATGCAGCCAGCAGAAAGTCCCACACCACCATGGAATCCATCAGTCACCTCAGTCCTCTTGCTCTCTACTCAGATCCTCCCTGCCCAACTATTTCACTTAAGGGCCAGGTGCCACTGTTCAATATCCCACCCTGAAGGCCCAGATACTACCCAGTGATCTCAATAATCCCCTCTTCCCACCAAAAAAAGGGTCAGCCGTTCCTCATCACCTGGGACGCCTCCACATCAAGTAATGAGATTCATAACAATCCCTGCATCCCTCATCTCATCTCGTTTTAGGAGGCTGATACCCAAACAGCACCAAAGAACCCATTGGAGCATGGTGCTGAAACCAATGAAGCTGCAATAACCCCGATTTCAAAATTGCAGACACCGAGGGAGACGATTCCACAACTGTTAGAGGTGGACCACAACAAGGCAAGGATGGATCACCACCAGAAGCTTAGGGAGACGAACCGTAGCTCAGAGAGACCATTCCATGACCTCCAGGTGTGGTCCACAAGAAGGCAAGGGTGGGTTACCACCAGAAGATCCGAAGGTCAGGGAGGCAGACCGTTGCCCAGGGAGGCAATTCTACGACCGGCAGGTGTGAACCACAAGAAGGCATGGATGAGTTACTACCAGAAGGTCAGGGCGACAGACCGTTGCCTAGGGAGACCATTCCACATCCGCCAGGTGTGAACCACAAGAAGGCATGGATGGGTTACTACCAGACGGTCAGGGAGACAGACCGTTGCCCAGGGAGACCATTCCACGACTGGCAGGTGTGAACCACAAGGAGGCATGGATGAGTTACTACCAGAAGGTCAGGGAGACAGACCGTTGCCTAGGAAGACCATTCCACATCCGCCAGGTGTGAACCACAAGAAGGCATGGATGGGTTACTACCAGAAGGTCAGGGAGACAGACCGTTGCCCAGGGAGTCCATTCCACGACTGGCAGGTGTGGCCCACAAGGAGGCATGGATCGGTTACCACCAGAAGGTCAGACGGTCAGGGAGACAGACCGTTGCCCAGGGAGACCATTCCACGACTGGCAGGTGTGGACCACAAGGAGGCATGGATGGGTCACCACCAGAATGTCAGGAAGACAGACCGTTGCCCAGGGAGGCCATTCCACGGCAGGTGCGAACCAGAAGAAGGCAAGGATGGGTTACCACCAGAAGGTCTGGGAGACAGACCGTTGCCCAGGGAGGCCACTCTACGACCGGCAGGTGTGGACCACAAGAAAGCAAGGATGGGTTACTACCAGAAGGTCAGAGAGACAGACCGTTGCCCAGGGAGGCCATTCCACAACTGTCAAAGGTGGATCACAACACGTTAAAGTTGGGCCACCACCAGAAGGTCAGAGAAACAGACATCTTCACCATCATGACAGTTTGGTCCCAGAATTTCATATTTCACATGCAGGGGGCGCTGGATGGCACTTCAAGTGCACAAGCCAACAGGCACCCTTGACGCAAGGGTGACTACAGAGCCGGTCCCACCCATACTCCATGGAACTGATACATACCCCAGCCTGGGATGGTCGTTGCTTTCTCCCATTTATGCAAATCTGCAGGAGGGTGTGCATGTTTTTTCTGTTAAAAAATCCACAATCTGGGAATCACTAATAGATTCTTTATATATTGTTTGGGAATATTCATGGTCCTGATGAAGACTAGTTGGCCTGCATGGATAGTACAACGATAGCGGTTAAGTGATGCAGATGTCATTAGTAGTCTCAGGCGTCCATCGACAGCCCTTCTACAGTGCAGGTTAATGTTCAGCTTATTAGGGTAGCCATCACCAAATTACTTTGTAGAGTTACATCCTGGATAATTGTATTTCCTTCTTGTCCCTACAATATCCAAGAGCTCCCATATTTCCTATTGGGCCTACCAAGATGTAGCATCATTCTAGGAGCCGCTGGGGGGCGGGGTGATGGACTTTCTACAGTATCCTACAGTATACAAGTAGCTCCCATCAGCTGCTGATAAGAAGTCCTTCTGGTCCTTCCTGGGGCTATGCGCGACCGACGCAGCCAACAAGATGTTGCTGTAGAATTCAAGACTGTGTTTCATTTTTCTTTTTGGGAAGTGAGTTGCCCACCACTCACCAGCCCCCTTGGTACCACCATGAGCTGCGTGCTGAGGTCTCGCTCCCGTGAGGAGGAGATGACACTGGTTTTGTAACATTGAGTACACCTGGCAGGCCAGTTAGCGTCTCTCTGATGGTATTGTGGAATACTTCATCCACTGAGGACACCCGAGGTGCAAACTCTTGCATCGCTGCGGGTCCCATGAGAGAAGGAGGCGGCGATAGGCCGCGACTCTTCAAGGAGCGTCGGCTAATGGAGTCCTGCGTTCGGACCCAACATGGAGATCCACCTGGACAGAGTAACTTCACCCATGACGTCATCGGTGAGTAAGGCCAGGAAACCACTTCCGGGTGAATATGTATGCTACATAAAGGATCATGCAGATTAGAACAGCTGGTGAATGATCATATAGCATTTTTGATTATGGACTTTCTGAGGAGCCTCATGTACCCCAATTCATCACCAGTTCTCATTGTTTTGCTTTGTAACATCAAAAATACAGGCTCGAAAGTCCCACCTCAGACTCCAGGGCTGGTTTATGGCTTCACACTTGACCTGAGGTCCTTGGTAACTATGCAAGAACAAGTTTCTTTTGGGCGTGGCACTGAGTTTTACATTATCCTGAGGTAAACAAGTGCGTGTCTTTCGAACTCAGCATAGCACAAGCTGAGGATACCCTCCCCCCCACCCCCCCCCCCCTGCAGTATTTCTACATGCTGGTTGTGTTCCTAGATCCCAGGAGGCTCTGTGTCTTCTGGGTCTTTCAGCAAAATCAGGTTGCACTCTGGAATGTTTAAGTGATAAAAGCAAAACTACATGTCCCAGAGTGCAAAGTGCAGTTGGCTAGAAGACACCGGAGCTGGACGAGGTCCTGTGAGCAAACCTCTGCTCCTGGCAGTGAAATGTGAAGACTGAACACTGCAAGCATCTTTGCCTTCCTTAACTGAAGCCATCTCCAAAGATGGTCGAGCCAAAAGCCCACAAAGGCGAGGGTGAGGACAGCTAAAGGAAGGGTTAACATTTAAACAAAAAAAACCTATAAATAATGAATGCAGCTTAAAATAAGATGAGTGATTAACTTGCCACTGATGAAAGTCGCTTCAGGGAGGTATGAATAGCTGATAGATGCAAATGTTGAATTAATGAGCTTCTCGGTTCCACAGGTGCCACCCTGTCCTCCAGCAGGTGGGTCACATTACCAGGCATTTCTGCATCCAAGGAGGGCATGTAATGCTGGGGGCAACAGTCCCGGGCCCAGCTCTCCAGCGACACTGTGTGCCTCGGCAGGTAGCTCACCTGGTTGAGTACTTGCTGTAGATATGAAACTTGAAACTAAGGCTTCCAGGTCCCAGGTTCAGCTCCTGGCATGCCTCAGCATTTCATCTGTTTCAGATCCTAACATGACTATCCGGAGGGTGGATTTCTAACTGGCACGAAGAGGAAGGGCAGGTGCAGCTGCCCCTGGGCTCTGTTCAGATACAGGGGTAGGACAGTCCTTGAAATAAGTGTTGTGGGATGTCCCTGAAACCCTAGGAACCATACCTCACTGAAACAAGCATCATTTTAGACTTTACTTTCATGGGGGATCCAGGACGAGAAATCAGGGCTGACTTAGAGATTGGTGAGCTTGAGAAAGTCTGATAGAGTACTCACTCAAGTAATCCAAATAAATGTGCTATTCACTCGGTTTTATTACTTTTCAAAATAAATGATGCATCTCCCTAATGGGCATGCCCATAGGTCCACCCGAGCATAATTTTCTGTGGCATAACTCTGCATTGTAATTATGGGCCCCTCCGACGCAGTTTTCAACGTCAGAGTGATGTGCAATGGGTGTTGCTGTGGGCGTTCCATCGCAACATCCATTGCTTTTGATGCTGCCCCAGATTTACAAGAATTTGTTACCCGAGGCTGTGCCAAAAACTAACACCACCCGAAGGGTGGCATTAACATGGCACAACGAGGAGAAATACTTTTACTTCTCCTCATTTTTGCATTTTCCATGTGTGCTGCATTCTGAAGCACACATAGGAAGAGCAAAACTCCATGAATAATTGTTTATGTGCAGGAAGATGTTCCTTCCTGCACATAAACCATCATTCAACAACAAAGATTTGCTACTTCTATGTGTGCTGCATTCTGCAGATGTGCCAAACCACCATTAGTGATTGTATATGTGCAGGAAGGGACACCTTCCTGCACTTAAACAACCATTCCCTTCAACTTAGATGCAAGGCTGCCTGCGTGTCTCTGGCAGCTACATTTTGTACCATTGCAGTGGGAAGCACTCTATTTGTGTAAATACGGCGCATCCCTGCATTTCGGTAGTGACGCAGCACGGTGCTGGAAATGTTGCGGCATGTTTACAAGCCCCTAGCGCCACCTTGCGCCGCCCTAGCATAATTTTTTTTATTCTTAAGGCGGCATTAAGGATGCCTGTCTCCCCCACCGTATTTACAAAGTGGCACAATGCTTGCATTGCACCACGTTGTAAACCCTTGCGCCATGTGTGCCTGCGCCAGACATAATGTATGCAAGGGGGCGTTCCGCCACAGGAAGGCCCGAAAAATAGCGCAGTAAAATTTACAAAATTTCACTACGCCATTTGTCCCATAATTTTTAGCACCTGCTCAGAGCAGGTGTTAAATGACGCACCAATTTTAATCAATGGCCTCCCTCTGCTTTGCTGCACTTGTGTCAACATTTTTGACGCTAGTGCACAAAGCACAATAGCATCAAAAATGCTGACACTATTGTTCTAATGACCATCCGCCATGGTGCGTCGAATTGTAAATTTCAGCGCAACCATAGTGTCGTTAGGTAGAGAAGTGGCACTCTGGGACCAATGCGCCACTTTCTTGTAAATATGCCCCTTAGTGTTTATCTCTTGGTAAGGGCAACGACTTGGCAGTTGAAACAATCTTGTTCTGGCTGAGAAATAGACTGGTGTCCTTGAAATGACGCAGTGCATGTTATGTGCTTGTTGTGTGCAGTGCATGTTATGTGCTTGTTGTGTGCAGTGCATGTTATGTGCTTGTTGTGTGGAGCACATGGGCCGGGGCACTTCCGCATCCGGAACAAGATGGAGCCACATGCTGCAGCATGGCTGGTTCACTATGAAAATGTATGGTGCACTCCACAACCTGGACAGTGTCTGCATGTGTGCAGGGGCTTGAAGGGATGCCAGGCTCATAGACGAAGGGCCAGCCATCACCGCCCAACCCTGGAGGTCACAGGCAAGGGGAGGGCTTGACCGGTCCCTATCGTAGCCAAGGAACCAGTGCTTAATTTGTGCTTGTTGTTTCCTGAGCACTGGCACTTATTTTTGAGGGCTTATTCTTTTGCCTAAAGCATTTGCTGCGACCAAAAGACACACATGGGAAAGACGGAGGAAGAGAAAAACTAAAAAGCGTCACAAAGGGAGAAAGCAGAAAGCTGCAAGAGTGAGCTGAAGGGGCAGGGAGTGGCTGTAAATGGATTAAAGGGGCCCAAGATGGCTCCAGGATTACACTGCCTCAGTATTCCGTGCCTGCGCATTTTAATTGCAGCAGCCGCCTGTTTGAGAGGGGGGCTTTGGGCACCGGCACGTATTTATTTACAAATTAAGCAATGCAAGGAACTCATGTGGGTTCATGTAGTCGACACAGGAAGAACTCCTGGCTCGGAGAGGGGAAGGAATCAAGCCTAACAACAGAAGGGGCAGTCTGTCACAAGTGTGGGTCAGAGCGTGAGAAGTCTGTGTTGTCGCAATCTGCACTTCTCCCAGAGTGATGGGGCGGAGCGCACACACAGAGAAGATTCCTCTGGGTCAGATGCTGGAGGTTGCCAGTTGGCACAGTGGGCTCTTTTGTCTTCCCTTGCTGAGGCCGCTGTGTGCCAGGGTCTCTCTATCATGATGAAAAGTACTAAGAACCAGTTAGATATGAGTTTCATTACAAGATGCCCTTGGGTGGCGTCCTGCTGGGTAACAGAGTTGTACTATGTCATGGCACTACGATGACCTGGAAGGCTGGTGACTCTTGGAGCTGTGCCAGACTGGGGTCGGGTTGACTTCCCATCTTGCTTCTAATAAAGTCTGCTTTTAACATTACCATCTGGGACTCTTAAAAGGTGTCAGGCAGAGGGTGCCCTCTTAGTCCCAGGTTGGCTCCTCTCCCTGGCAGCTGGTGAGCCAGGAGGTACGTCCTACTGTGCAGGCAGGATCTCATACATCCCTTAGGTGCGAGCAGCATCTGACTGGGTCTGATTCTGCTCTGTATGTATGTTTGTGTGTGGTGTGTGTCTGTATGTGTGTGCCTGGGGTGTGTGTCTGTATGTGTGGGTGTCTGTATGTGTGTGTATGTATGTGTGGTGTATGTGTGTGTCTGTGGTGTGTGTCTATGTGTGGGTGTGGTGTGGGTCTGTAGGTGTGTGTATCTGTGGTGTGTGTCTGTATGTGGGTGTGTCTGTGGTGTGTGTCTGTGTCTGTGGTGTGTGTTTGTATGTGTATATGTGTGTGGTGTGTGTCTGTAGGTGTGTGTGTGTCTGTATGTGTGTGGTGTGTGTCTGTATGCGTGTGCGTCTGTGGTGTGTGTCTGTATGTGTGGGTGTGTATATGTGTGTGTGGTGTGTGACAGCAGGTGTGTGTGTGTGGTGTGTGTGTGTATGTGTGTGTGTGTCTGTGGTGTGTGTCTATGTGTGGGTGTCTGTATGTGTATGTGTGTGTATGTGTGTGTTTCTGTGGTGTGTGTCTGTTCGTGTGGGTGTGTATATGTGTGTGTGGTGTGTGTCTGTAGGTGTGTGTGTGTGTGTGTGCCTGTGGTGTGTGTCTGTATGTGTGTGGTGGTGTGTCTGTATGTGTGTGTGTGTGTGTGTGTGTGTATGTGTGGGTGTGCATATGTGTGTGTGGTGTGTGCCTGTAGGTGTGTGTCTGCAGGTGTGTGTGTGTGTGATGTGTGTCTGTATGTGTCTGTGGTGTGTGTCTGTATGTGTCAGGGACGCCCCCACTGACGTCAGGCGGGACGTGCTGTGCGTGAAAAGGAAGCTTGCACTGCACCCTCCTGCACCCGTCCTCTAGTGCTCGTGCAAAGGAGTTTATCGACACTGCTCCTTTCTGGGGAGTGCACTGGGAGGGTAGAGGGGCCCGCTCCGCCCTATCACTAATACCCGCCATTCACTTCTGCACCCCGTGTTTTGCATAAGCCCTCCTCTGCTTCCCTTTTGGAAGCCCCAGCACACCCCTTGTACCGCTACCCCCATCTTTGGCACTGCACCCTTCTTGCCCTGACTTGTACCCTGCACCTCCTGCCCTCACACTGCACTCCACCTCCCATCCTAGGCTGCCCACACCTGGACCCATCACTACTCCCTTGACGGGGCCGAGCATTTCAAACTACAGGTAAAAGGCGCCCCCCAAGCCTCCCCACTTATGGCACATGTATGGCATGACTGGCATCAGTGCAAGCTTTCCAGACACAGAGAAGAGTTAAAGGGAGTGCCTCAAGCACTTGCTGCGAGCAAAAGGCGCATATGGGAAAGAAGGGGGAAGAGAAAAACGGAAAAGCGTCACAAAGGTAGAAAGCAGAAAGCTGCAAGAGTGAGCTGAAGGGGCAGGGAGTGGCTTTAAATGAACTAAAGGGGCCCGAGATGGCTTCAGGTTCACGCTGCCTCAGTATTCAGTGCTCTCACATTTAAATGCAGCAGCCCCGGGTTTAAGAGGAAGGCTTTGAGCACAGCACATTTTTATTTACAAATTAAGCGCTGAGCTGCATCTATGAAAACGTTCAGCTTACTTTACTGTGGCATAAAATCAACCCTGCAGTAGGAGGCCAGATTGTCCAGAGGTCCTGGCCACACTGTTAGTTGTGTACAGCAGCTGAGGGCTGATACAACGTGTGACTGAGCAGAAGAGTGTACAGAACACTCACCATTTATAGATGCTAAACAAGACAAACAACCAAAGAAAAGAGACAGGGACATGGACAATAGAGGGTTTCATTATGCTGTTCTCATCCATATTGTTGAGGAAATAAATATATATATATTCCCATGTATGTACCTATAGATATGATACTTTAGTTCCAATTCTCTCCTCTGTTATCTGAATCCCAGTAAGCTATTTATTATTTTCTCTTACCAAGATTCTGGCCCCTCTCATTCACAGAATGGTTCCACTCCTCCACATTCACTGCCTCAAGACTTCCTGGTGACATCTGACACCTCTGCCAGCCCTGCAGACAAACCTCTCCAAACCATGTTGTTAAGTTTAACTCAGTCTCACACTTTAAGTTCAGCCAGTCAGCAACCCAGCCCCTTTTCTTTGGGGTCCACCTGTTGTCTGTTCACTTGTTCATGCTCACACTGCATTATGTATATTTTTACTCTATGGACTTGAAGTTTTGTATATGCTGCGTTTCTTTTGTATATGGTACCCATGTTTGTACTATGTCCCCTTCTGGGGTTTTGCCGTGACAGCACTTATTAACATATATAACTGCCTGACTTATATGCTTCAGGGCAGAAGATGCCAGCATGTAAGACATAACGCTGGGATGTGCGTCTGCCTTCTGCCTTGGCCTGCCAATAAACCTTGGTACCTCAACAAACATTTCATCTGCTCCGGAGCCTTGCCTGGTGTTGTTTTTTCTTTGCGTCACTCTGAGGAGGGTTGGAAAAGTAGTGTCCCTAATACATATTCCCTACAACAAAGCATCGCCATGAAAGTACAACAAATAAACCGTACTGTGTGAAATGCTGCCAGGAAGATTTTTTACATTTAGAGTATAAGTTTTCTCTTACAGCTGGTAGAAAGCTTTTGTGTCATGAAAAGGCATCTAGGTTTATTATTGTTCCTCAAATAACACAGGCCAGGTTTTTCATACTATCAATGTTCAAATAATCCTTGTTCCTTTCCTTGAGGTTTGTAAGTTCTCTTGCGTCAGACAAGGTATTAGATGTAATAAATGTATTCTCTGACAGAGCAATCCAGTGATCACATTTACAATTCCAAAGTTTACATTCCAAAGCTGTGAAGTATGCCTCTACTGATTTTTTCCAGCATAGAATGCAATGCTTTTGTAGTTCTCTCATTATCAGCCTAAAACTTCCACATTATGGCTCTGAAGATAACATATGAGTAGATGACAGCCTTTCACACCCTTAAGTAAGAACTTGTTTTGCTGCTGTTGTTGTTTTTGTAACAGACCAGAAGAGTGATGGTTTTCGGTTTGACTTAATTAATGGCAAGCTGTTCCAGGCAGTTGTCAGGGAAAACCACTTTTCATTGCTATGCACGGGGAAGGGAAAAAAGTCTGCTGCCATTGCATACAGATACAGGGGCTGGAAGTAGGGGTGATGGGGAGCACTGCAGCACCCCCAGAAATAATCATGATGGAGGGCAGAAGGTGAATGAGTGATAAAGATGCCTTTAAATGTTGTGTTTATCTTGTCACTTTTGCTGTGTGTTTGAAGACAAAGGTCAAATGTCAATCTATGTCTTCTGACAAATTCCTGCTTATTTAGAAACTGGAGGGGCACTTTTATTTATCTGGCTGCAAAGTGAGAGGGATTTGTAGAAGTGACCTATGTGAGGATCCTGCTGGGGTACAAGGTTTATTCTAAGTATTCTGCAGCACATGTAGAAAGACGAAAAATCCTTAAAGGATTGTTTTTGTGCAGGAAGGTGTCCCTTACTGCACAATCCTGCATTCAATGCCGACATCCCTGCACCATGGTGCATGGCAGCCCCACCTCCTCTGAGTTCACTGAATGCTCCTTGTGACGTGTGAGTGGCCTGCTGAAACCCATCCAGCAGCAATCCAGGGTTCCCTACATGCACAGAACGGGGGCAGACATCCAGCAGCAATCCAGGGTTCTCTACATTTACACAACGGGTGTACACATTCGGCAGCAATCCAAGGTCCCCTACATGCACACAATGGGTGCACACATCCAGCAGCAGCAATCCAAGGTCCCCTAAATGCACACAACGGCTGCACACATCCAGCAGAAATCCAAGGTCCCCCATACATGCACACAATGGGTGCACACATCCAGTAGCAATCCAGGGTTCTCTACCTTTACACAATGGGTGCACACATCCAGCAGCAATCCATGGTTCCCTACATGCACAGAATGGGTGCACACATTTAACAGCAATTCAAGGTCCCTCACATGCACATAAGTAGTGCACACATCCAGCAGCAGCAATCCAAGGTCCCCTAAATGCACACAACGGGTGCACACATCCGGCATCAATCCAAGGTCCCCCATACATGCACACAATGGGTGCACACATCCAGCAGCAATCCAGGGTTCCCTTCATGCACACAATGGGTGCACACATCCAGCAGCAATCCAAAGCCGCTCACATGCACAGAACGGTGCACACATCCAGCAGCCATCCAAGATCCCCTACACGCACACAATGGGTGCACACATCCAGCAGCAATCCAATGTCCCTTACATGCACACAACGGGTGCACACATCCAGCAGCTATCCAGGGTTCCCTTCATGCACACAATGGGTGCACACATCCAGCAGCAATCCAAGGTCCGACACATGCACACAAGTAGTGCACACATCCAGCAGCAATGCAAGGCCCCTCACATGCACACAATGGGTGCACACATCCGGCAGCAATCCAAGGTCCCTCACATGCACACAATGGGTGCACACATCCAGCAGCAATCCAAGGTCCCCCATATATGCACACAACGGGTGCACACATCCAGCAGCAATCCAAGGTCCCCTACATGCACACAACGAGTGCACACATCCAGCAGCAATCCAAGGTCCCCTACATGCACACAACGGGTGCACACATCCAGCAGCAATCCAGGGTTCCCTTCATGCACACAATGGGTGCACACATCCAGCAGCAATCCAAGGTTCCTCACATGCACACAATGGGTGCACACATCCAACAGCAATCCAAGGTCCGACACATGCACACAAGTAGTGCACACATCCAGCAGCAATCCAAGGCCCCTCACATGCACACAATGGGTGCACACATCCGGCAGCAATCCAAGGTCCCTCACATGCACACAATGGGTGCACACATTCAGCAGCAATCCAGGGTTCCCACATGCACACAACGGGTGGACACAACCAAAGCAATCCAAGGTCCCCTACATGCACACAACAGGTGCACGCATCCAGCAGCACTCCAAGGTCCCCTACATGCACACAACGAGTGCACACATCCAGCAGCAATCCGAGGTCACCTACACACAAACAACAAGTGCACACATCCAGCAGCAATGCAAGGTCCCCTACATGCACACAACGGGTGCACACTTCCAGCAGCAATCCAGGGTTCTCTACATTTACACAACGGGTGCACACATCCAGCAGCAATCCAAGGTCCCTCACATGCACACAACGGGTGCACACATCCAGCAGCAATCCAAAGCCCCTCACATGCACAGAACGGTGCACACATCCAGCAGCAATCCAAGGTCCCCTACACGCACACAATGGGTGCACACATCCAGCAGCAATCCAATGTCCCTTACATGCACACAACGGGTGCACACATCCAGCAGCAATCCAAGGTCCCCTACATGCACACAACAGGTGCACACATCCAGCAGCAATCCAGGGTTCCCTTCATGCACACAATGGGTGCACACATCCAGCAGCAATCCAAGGTCCCTCACATGCACACTAGTGCACACATCCAGCAGCAATCCAAGGTCCCTTACATGCACACAATGGGTGCAAACATCCGGCAGCAATCCAGGGTTCCCTACATGCACACAACGGGTGCACACACCCGGCAGCAATCCAAGGTCCCTCATATGCACACAATGGGTGCACACATCCGGCAGCAATCCAAGGTTCCCTACATGCACACAACGGATGCACACATCCAGCAGCAATCCAGGGTTCCCTACATGCACACAACGGGTGCACACTTCCAGCAGCAATCCACGGTTCCCTACATGCACACAACGGGTGCACATATCCGGCAGCAATTCAAGGTCCCTCACATGCACACAACGGGTGCACACCTCCAGCAGCAATCCAAGGTTCCTCACATGCACACAATGTGTGCACACATCCGGCAGCAATCCAAGGTCCCTCACATGCACACAACGGGTGCACACATCCGGCAGCAATCCAAGGTCCCTCACATGCACACGTGTGCACACATCCGGCAGCAATCCAAGGTCCCTCACATGCACATAACGGGTGCACGCATCCGGCAGCACTCCAAGGTCCCTCATATGCACACAATGGGTGCACACATCCGGCAGCAATCCAGGGTTCCCTACATGCACACAACGGGTGCACACATCCGGCAGCAATCCACGGTTCCCTACATGCTTACAACGGGTGCACATATCCGGCAGCAATCCAAGGTCCCTCACATGCACACAACGGGTGCACACATCCGGAAGCAATCCAAGGCCCCTCACATGCACACAACGGGTGCACACACCCGGCAGCAATCCAAGGCCCCTCACATGCACACAACGGGTGCACACACCCGGCAGCAATCCAAGGCCCCTCACATGCACACAACGGGTGCACACACCCGGCAGCAATCCAAGGTCCCTCACATGCACAGAACAGGTGCACACTTCCAGCAGCAATCCAGGGTTCCCTTCATGTGATTAACGGCATCTGTTGCTGCTAGCTGGACACAACCTCCTGCTAATGTTACTCGGGAACAGCATTTCAACATACAACAGCCAAAGTGATGACGTGGCCAATGGATATTTCTCTGCCTTGCAGAACGATGGCATATGTGTCCCCAGAATTCGCAGGAGCAGACCAAAGGGCGGTGGGCATCTCCTATCCACATGAACACATCCACAGTCTCCGGGGGATGCGGTTTCCAGGCTCGCTGCCTGTGCCAAGGGATCCGAATTTCATCATGCACCTCCAGCAGTCAGACATGCGCTTCACTGGTGCCCAAGACCACAGCAGGACAAATGTTGTGCTCCACTGGTGCCCAAGACCACAGAAGGACGAATGATGTGCACCACTGATCTGCAGGACCACAGCAGGACAAACGGCAGGTGCTCCACTGATGCCCAAGACCACAGCAGGACAAATAACACGTGCTCCACTGATGCCCAAGACCACAGCAGGACAAATAACACGTGCTCCACTGATGCCCAAGAACACAGAAGGACAGATTATGTGCACCACTAATGCCCAGGACCACAGCAGGACAAATGGCATGTGCTCCACTGATGCTGAAAACCACAGCAGGACAAATGACGAGTGCTCCACTGATTTCCAATAACAGAGCTGAGATATGACTTGTGCTCCACTGATGCCCAAGACCACAGCAGAACAAATGATGTGCTCCACTGATGCCCAATACCAAAGCAGGACAAATTACATGTGCTCCACTGATGCCGAAGACCACAGCAGGACAAATGACGTGCTCCACTGGTGCCCAAGGCCACAGCAGAATAAATGACATGGGCCCCACTGATGCCCAAGGCCACAGCAGGACAAATGTCATGTGACCCACTGATGCCCAAGACCACAGCAGGACAAATGGCATGTGCTCCACTGATGCCGAAAACCACAGCAGGACAAATGATGAGTGCTCCACTGATGCCCAAGGCCACAGCAGGAAAAATGACATGTGCTCCACTGATGCCCAAGGCCACAGCAGAACAAATGACGTGCTCCACTGATGCCCAAGACCACAGCAGGAGAAATGGCGTGTGCTCCGCTGATGCCCAAGACCACAGCAGGACAAATGACACGCTCCACTGATGCCCAAGACCACAGCAGGACAAATGACGTGTGCTCCACTGATGCCCAATACAACAGCAGAACAAATGACGTGTGCTCCAGTGATGCCCAAGAAAACAACAGGACATGTGACATGGGCTCCACTGATGCCCAGTACCACAGCAGGACATATGACATGTGCTCCACTGATGCCCAAGGCCACAGCAGGACAAATGTCATGTGCTCCACTGATGCCCAAGACCACAGCAGGACACATGTCATGTGCTGTACTGATGCCCAAGACCACAGCAGGACAAATGACGTGCTCCACTGATGCCCAATACCAAAGCAGGACACATGACATGTGCTCCACTGATGCCCAAGACCACAGGAGGACAAATGGCATGTGCTCCACTGACGCCCAAAACCACAGCAGGACAAATGACGTGCTCCACTAATGCCCAAGGCCACAGCAGAACAAATTACATGTGCTCCACTGATGCCCAAGGCCACAGCAGGACAAATGTCATGTGACCCACTGATACCCAAGACCACAGCAGGGCAAATGTCATGTGCTCCACTGATGCCCAAGACCACAGCAGGACATATGACATGTGCTCCACTGATGCCCAAGACCACAGCCGGACAAATTACATGTGCTCCACTGATGCCCAAGACCACAGCAGGACAAATGGCATGTGCTCCACTGATGCCCAAGGCCACAGCAGAACGATTTACATGTGCTCCACTGATGCCCATGGCCACAGCATGACAAATGTCATGTGCTCCACTGATGCCCAAGACCGCAGCAGGACAAATGACGTTCTCCACTGATGCCCAAGACCGGAGCAGGACAAATGACGTGCTCCACTGATGCCAAGGACCACAGCAGGACAAATAGCATGTGCTCCACTGATGCCCAATACCACAGCAGGACATATGACATGTGCTCCACTGATGCCCAAGACCACAGCAGGACAAATGACGAGTGCTCCACTGATGCCAAAGACCACGGCAGGACAAATGACACGCTCCACTGATGCCCAAGGCCACAGCAGAACGATTTATATGTGCTCCACTGATGCCTAAGGCCACAACAGGACAAATTACATGTGCTCCACTGATGCCCAAGACCACAGCAGGACAAATTACATGCTCCACTGATGCCCAAGGCCACAGCAGAACGATTTACATGTGCTCCACTGATGCCCAAGACCACAGCAGGACAAATTACATGCTCCACTGATGCCCAAGACCACAGCAGGAGAAATGACGTGCTCCACTGATGCCCAAGGCCACAGCAGGACACAGTACATGTGCTCTACTGACGCCCAAGGCCACAGCAGGACATATGACATGTGCTCCACTGATGCCCAAGACCACAGCAGGGCAAATGACGAGTGCTCCACTGATGCCCAAGGCCACAGCAGGACAAATGACATGTGCTCCACTGATGCCCAAGACCACAGCAGGACAAATTACACGCTCCACTGATGCCCAAGGCCACAGCAGAATGATTTACATGTGCTCCACTGATGCCCAAGGCCACAGCAGGACAAATGTCATGTGCTCCACTGATGCCCAAGACCACAGCAGGACAAATGACGAGTGCTCCACTGATGCCAAAGACCACAGCAGGACAAATGACACACTCCACTGATGCCCAAGGCCACAGCAGAACGATTTACATGTGCTCCACTGATGCCTGAGACCCCTTTCGGACAAGTGACATGTGCTCCACTGATGCCTGAGACCACAGCAGGACTAATGACGAGTGCTCCACTGATGCCTGAGACCACAGCAGGACAAGTGACATGTGCTCCACTGGTGCCCAAGAGCTTGATGTGGACTATAGAACACGCTTTAATGGAAGCACCTTTTCAGAAGAAATGCAATGATGCCACCTTAGGGCACGTATCTGGCATGCATAAAGATTCATGCTTTAGATCAAGATTGCAATTGTGCAGATTAATAGGCCTGATGTCTGCTGTACTGAGTCATTGAGATGACAGCAATGAGTACTTTGATTTACCCTTGACTGAATATCATGAATTTTAACGCAATTAATTGGAGACATCACTTAAGAGAACCGATAGAGCCTCTTTTCCTCAGTTCCCAGTTTCTGACTTGCACACACCCACGGGGGGACAATGTGCTGCGCAGTTAACGCAGGTCTGTTCTCCCGAAGGGGGGGCAACTCCAATGGTGACTTGATATTCTTTCATCATTTATTGTGTTTGACCATTAAAACTCTTCTGTGTGGGGTCAATAATGCTCGTTACTGTGTGGGGTCCAGTTGTGTTCATTGCTGTGTGGAACCACTAATGTTGGCCACTATCTCTTGTTAATGAATGAGGCAATCAAAGGTGGGTGATATACGGGCTATTAATACTGGTTACTGTTTGAGGTCATAAATGCTCAATTAATGTCTGGTGATTAATGTCAGCCACTATTGCTTGCTTAGGAGGTAGGCAATGAAAGCTAATTCTGCGTGGATCATTAATATGGGTGGGTGAAGTATTCCGTTCCACACATGGGACTGGTGGAATTGTGGCCGCTCCGTGTTACTCTTTAATGTGGAGTTCTGGCCAAGTTCTGCGAATCACCAGGTGGAAGAATTTTTCTTCCACGAGGCTCCAGAATATGCGAGCTGGTTTGCGATATTTGACGTCCCCTAGCGCGATTTTCTAACACACATGGTCATCTGGGTTTGCGAGCGGACACACAGGGCAGCCGTTTGAGTAGATTTGCTGCCGCTCAAGTAGCAAAATTATTTTGAATGGCCGTGCGATTTTGCTCTACTCGTGGTGCAGTTTGCGCTGATTTTCAATGTTACTCGCACTAGTGGCACTAAATTGAAGCGTAAGCTGAAAACTTTCCACCCGTTGGTGAAATCCACGGAATCTCGCAGAGGTGTTCTGTAACTCCGTGGAATTCCGCAGAGTGAAACTCCGCAAGTTCTGCCCACCCCTAGTTATTAATGCTTGGTACTCTCTGGAGCCATTAATGTTCATCACCGTGTGAGCCTTTAATGGTATCCATCGTAGCTTATCACTGAGTGAAAATGAAAGCTGATTATGGGGCCAGTAATGGCTGCTACTGTGTGAGGCCGTTATCATGTGTTACCGTGCGGAGCTACGAGTGCTCATTTCTGTGTGTGGCCATTAATCCACATTATTGTCAGAAGACATTGTGAGAAGCCAATTAATTGGACCATTTTTGCACCATACCCAATGAGAACATGTTTATGGAAGCAACATTTAGGACATGGTATTTGTTAGGAAGTATGGTGGCATGCAACTTTGAGTCTTTGTATATAAGACACAATTGTGAAACATAATTTGATCTTTATCATGAATGTCACATGATGAAGGGATTAGGGAGTATTCCAGAATTACACCCATGATGTGAAGGAGTGACATGAGCTAAATTTGATTGAATGACATACCGTAGAAAGGAAGCCCTTGCCAGAGGAGGCTAACTTGCAATAAAGGAAGATTCTTTCTTGGGGTAATGAACCAATGTATAAAAGATATGTTTATGACATAAGAACAGGCATAATTTTAGGTAGGACAGAAAATAGCATCAAACAGAAATATTTGTAAGGTGGTCTCTTATCAAAGGTGTGAAGTTTGAATATCTCTAGACATAATGGGAAGAGAGTATAAATATTTTGGAAGACAAAAGAGTGAATGGCAGGGGACAGATACTTTTTGAAAATAGAACAGATTGAAGGGAGGCATATACTCAGTTTGATCTACTTGTCAAGATTCTGACTGACTGAGCGCACAGTTAGCCTGCTTGTCCTACTTTGTGATTTGTATTTACAGGATTTTATATGTCAGTTTGCAATCTCATTCGTTTGAGAAACGGGAAGCCGCGCCACTTACTTCCCCGCTCAAACAACATTTCACCCAGGTAACAAAGAACATCCACTCTCTGGGTATATATGTGGCTGGGACTTTCTGAAAAAAATGGCGGGAATGAAAATGACATGGAAGTTAATGAGAGAAGGAGTATGCTTGTGTGTATTCAGCCATTTATGTGTTAATTACAGAAGCTTATGCAAGAACACAATGCCATGTAAGTAAGATTCCCTGACGCCAGGCAGAGCTCCCCAACAGGCCTTACATCATCATAATCTCGAGAGCTCCATTGAAGAGAAGGGAGTGGCTCTGGGCTTATAATGGCTGGTACCGGCCCGGAGCTCCAATATTCCCGTACCCATCTTTCTGTTTCTCCATTTTTAATTTAGAACATTCTATCCTTAGGGGGTGGGATGTTCTTACAGCCTTATATCCCTTCTGCCTCAGGCTATACCAGTTGATAAATTCCCTCTCCCTTGATATAACTTGGAGTCAGGGCCTTTAACAACCATATTGGCCCTGGGCAGCGGGAGGGAAGGCTAGTTTCAAACCCCCAGTGGCCAGTTGATTGTGGAGCTATTACTTTCTTTACCTTGTACTATAGCAGTCGCGAATATAGAAACTTAACAAGAAAGCAGCACATTTGGTGTTAGAGTTTCAAGCATCGAGTGGACCAACCGGGAGGAATCGGGATGCTGGTGGTAGAAGTGTGAGACAGTAATCTCAGTTTATGAAGAATAAGTCTTTGACTTTCTTCACATCTTCACACCCACTGACATTTGTGGTGCGACCCTTAGATGAACAATAAAATACTGTTAATCATGTCTACACAATCACCTTGCAGAGAAAATATACAGTTTTAAATTAAATTTGCTCAAAATATCTTTACAAATCCATGATAAAGTAATATGTTGTATCATAACTCCAATCCAAATTAAAAAAAATACCTAAACATCAATGCACTATTCTAACAAATACTATAAAACAAGGGAAAAGATATACATTAGGAGGTTAGCGTTTCAAATTACAATTTTAATTCAAATTTGGCAAACATTGTGGAAGGTGTGTACACGAGGCAGGGCATATTTACTATTCTAACTCCAATCCAACCAACACTGGGGAAACTGTACAGTTACAGAATTCATGTTTACTATTCTAACTTCAATCTAGCCAACATTGGGGAAAGTGTATACATGAGGCGGGTCATATTTACTATTCTAACTCCAATCTAACCAACACTGGGGAAACTGTACAGTTACAGAATTCATGTTTGCTATTCGAACTTCAATCTAGCCAACATTGGGGAAAGTGTATACATGAGGCGGGTCATATTTACTATTCTAACTCCAATCTAACCAACATTGGGGAAACTGTACAGTTAGGGGATTCGTGTTTACCGTTCTAGCTCCAGCCTAACAAACACTGAATAAAGAGCATCCATCAGGGTGGGTTCAATTCACTATTCAATCCATCCATCGGGGAAAGTGCATACGTTAGAAGGGATCGGATTTAAATTCCACATCAGTGTTGCCAGTGGTTGGGTGTATCAGGAGACCAGGGACAGGACCATCGTTCAGGATGTGTCTGAAACCAAGTCCAAGTGCCTAATTTGTGTCAGTAATTGTAGATGGTGGTCACTCGCACTGAGATTAGGGGACCAGAACTTATTTTCATCATCAGTGTTTACTCGAGAGTGAGAGAGGGAAAGGCAGAAAACGGAGAAAGTAGGAGAAAGACAATGATAGTAAAGCGCGGAAAGAGAGAAAACAGGAATAAAAATACAGTGCAAGAGGGAGATAAAGAGATGGAAAGTGTTTTTGGTGGAAGAAAGAGGTTTGAGGTGGAATCAGGACCAGGCGCTCTTGCGTTTTGGCAAACCCGTTCGCGCCGGACCCGAGTCGCTAAAAAGCTTAGGGCCCCTGTTCTTCTTTTTTTCTTCACAAATAAAGCACTGACCTGTTTGCTCTGGCAAAACACCACAAATACCGACTTAATATATTTTATTTATAAGGCACGTTCATAGGAAATTGATTTGTAAGTCAGTGTCCTCTGTGAGCAGGACAGACTGAGATGAGCGAAGAGAGAGTCCGGTGACCAGCACTTTCATGAACTTTTTGCAAGGGGACGTCATTAAACAGCTCTGAAAGTGAATGCATTTATTAAAAGTCTTTAGGTGGTTCTTATTGTAATAATTAAAAAAATGGTACTCAGCAGTGAAGTGGGTGCCAGGTGGATTGTTCCACCATACGTTTATCCATGATTGAAAACAGTGACCAACTGTGTAAGAGTCCCAAACAAGACAGGGGGAACAAAGGGGGGGGGGGGGGGAGCAAAAAAGAAAAAAACCTGGATGTCCACCAGTGAGGAAGCATTCTGAAGCTACAGAACTGGAAGTCATATTTTAAACTCAATGCATTTTTCAGAAGTGTCAAACATCCTGGCTCACCCTTTGGTATTAATTTAGATATTTCTGATCCTAGAGGTTTGTGTGCTTCAGCATGTGAGACAGCCAGCTTACAAACCTGGCTGTGTCTGGGCAGCAGCTCCTGCCCCAGGACACCATGCAGAGGCTGCATGAACACCACGACCACCTCCCAGCAGAACATCTTTGGTCAAATTCACAAAAAGTAGTAAATCTGCACCTTTAAAAGTACTCCTACAAATGGAAGTAAATTTGCTATTTTTTCAAATTCACTAACAGTCCCACTGGAAAGTTGCACCAGGGAATGTCAAGTGACATCCTCCGGACTCCCATTCCCCAAAGCAGAGTATGGTGCACCATGGAAATGGGGATGGATTTCCGTGGGGAAAACATGTTTCCCTCTTGAGAAACCATTTCCCCCTCACATTCCTCCGTGTTCAAGGTTATCTATCCGTCTTGGGAGAGAGGGTACTCCAGCCCCCTGAGGTGGTCACAAACTTACAACACTGGCCACGCCTTGCACCCGCTTCCCACCTAAGATTAACTGAAGGCACTTAAAGCTGTAAACCTTGGTTTGGGCCAAAATGCCTTAGCCAATCAAGGACAGATCCATCCATAGTCATACAGCGCACTGAGGCCCCTTGCTGCTCGGCGTGACAGGGAAAGGGCGGGAGTGAGCTATGTCTAACATTATAAGGCTCATTCCTGCTTTTTTCCAGCATCAACACTCAATGTGCTGCCTCACGCCAACGCAGGTTCCTGCGCACCACGGTGCAAGGGAGCTTGCTTTGGAAGCAGGATTGTTTTGTGCAGGAACGGGCACCTTCCCCCCTCAAAAACAATCCTCTGAGTTACCTTCTCCTTTCTATGTGTGCTGCAGAACGCAGGACACAGAACAACGAATGAGGAGGAATACAGATATTTGTCCTGGTTACTCCTCACCGGGGGAGGCGTAGTACTTTTACACATTCCCAGGCCTTTCACCTAGGGTAACTCTGGGAATGTGTCAAAATCCATGGGTTTTGTGTGGGTGCACCCAAGCACCATCCACAACGCCTTCCCAGGGCAAAGTAACACAACACAGCCATTTGTCTGGATTTCATTAGTCTGGATTTGTCAAGCCATGCAAGGTGTTCTTGCATGGTTTCATAAATCACACTTTAAGGGCTGCGTCGCGCTGTCACCGTGTTGCGTGGTGCAAAAGCGATGCAACCCTTTAATAAGTCTGCTACCACGCCCTTTCTTTCTAATAGCTCTGATAATGCTGTCAAGTGTAAGTTTGAAAAGACCTTAAGTTTCATTCTATTACAGTACTTCTGTTGACCTCGTACTGCTATTTTTAATACAGAAAATGCTTAAAGAAATTCTAGAAATATGTTCCAGGAAATCAAAGGCTTCCAAGGTCAATACTGAGTTTGAAATTTGACTCTTAGATTTCCAGCACCAACAAAATTCTGTCCAGGTTCTGTTTTCCCCTCTTCAGTGGGTTCAGGGTGGGACTCTCTGTTGCTGCTGTGCTGCTATGTTCTAAGTACCATAAACCAGGATTCAGGGGGCTTGTGACCTCGCCTGACCTTTGGCTCCCATTATGTTTGTTTTGGCGTTCTGTTACTTCGAAAGTGCTGCGCAATTTCCTCAAAAGTGTCCTGCCTTCTAAAACTTTAGACACGGGATTTTGTGTATTCAGTTTTAAAAAATGTAACTCTCTCTCCGACCCTGATCAAAATCTCCCGCCTGTGGGGCTTCCTTGTGGAAATTCGCTGTTCTTTGAAGAGCTGGTCCTATGCAGATTCGGGGTTTTATAGGCCGTATGCGTCACATTTCCTAAGCTAAAATACCGGTTGGCTTGCTGGATACATACAGGGCCTAAAGCAGGGCTTTAAGTAAGATGAAAAAACTGGGAGGGTCTCTCACAGGGGCGTGGTTTAAAAACACCTAAACTAAACATCTGTTTTCAGCACAGTGTCCCGTCCAACTGGTATTGTCCTGTTGTTAGTTGCATAAGATAAACAAGTACAGCAATGGCTTTGTGATTTATAATCTTGAAGATGCTTCTGTTCTGAAATGATGAGACGGTGAACGAACTATAATGAGTCTCTTTGAAGTTACATCAAAAGCAGTGAAGGGTGGAGCTGCTGCGGAGTTAAGATTTTTGTTTGTTCATCCTGAGGGTGAGGGCAATAATTGAGAGCCGGATAGGGACCCGTCTCGGCATCTGTTTATAGCTGAGCACCGGCAGGACCCGGCGCACTTACAGCCCTGGTCTAAAGGTTCTCTTGTGGACAATATGGCTGAAACGTCCATGAGGCGGTAGCATTAACTGCCACCACCAGGTGGCGCAAATCTTGAGCAGATGCGCAAAAATGTCCCTTTTATTAGTAGACAGCAAGTGCTCAAGCAGCAAAGTGGGATTTTGTCTGGTGTGTGAAATATCCATGCACTTTTGTGGATTAAAATCTCTCAAAAGCCCTTTTAATTGCTTCTCAGCAAGGCGCTTCATTGGGAAAAGTACAGATGGTGCTAAAAATATGATAATATTATTTATGGTGTGGGAGACTGCGGCAGGAGGCAGAGCATTGGATTTCTTTGCTTATGCAGAGAGCTAGAGGGGGTTGTACTTCAAATTCTGCATGCTCTGGCACAGATCATTGTGTCATGAGGGTATTTATTTAATAATAAGACTATATTACTCGCTTGTTATCTTGGCAAGGGGCTGACAAACGGGTTCCTGGCTCCTGGCCCATTTGTACTGTAAATCTTTATCTCTGGCACTCCAGTCTGGTTTCTCCAACTCTCGGCCTTTTAAATTATGTATTATAGAAAATGTGCTGTGTCCCTGTGAGGAAAGTGTATTTTTATGTGGCATGGTTGTGAGACCTCACCATGTAATAAACTCACCAATCCATTTTGGGTCCAGTTAGGCTTTTGTAAAACATCACCTGAACTCCGGGTAGCTGCGTCTTCAAGCAGTCAGGCTTTAGCAAAGAAACAAGTCCAAAGCATTTAGAAGCCAAAAACAACTGGACGAGAAAGAGACACAAAGGCACAAAGGAAATCCAACATCACTTTATAAGCATAGACCTTATTTTTAATAAATTTTGAAACACCAAAAGGAACAAAATCCATCAGAGGGTTCTTGAGCTAGAAGTTATGAATACAATTATAATTCACTGCTTTCTACTCAAATTGCAATCAAGCATTGGCAAATACTGCGGATAGCAGTTAGTTTGACTACTTTGCAAATATTTTGTAAAGTTGTGTTGGTCTACTCCAGTCTGGTTTGAGCAACCAAGTCCAGCAGGTAGCGAGTCACCGAGGCCAATAAGGTGTGGAAGGACACTTAGCTTGCAGTCAAAGCTGTCTCCAGTCCAGCTCCATGTTCTATGGGCAAACCACCATGGACTTCAATGGAGTGGTCCTGATGCAAGGAATACAGGATGCTGAAGATGTTTAAGGATACTGAACCGGAGACAGGGATATTCCTGGGGCCTCCCCTCGGTCGGCAAACATGATGAGGTACCTTAGGCCACAGAGGTCGATGTCTCTCAAAGTCTGGATATAGTTCAGCCATAAATCAGTTGTCACTAGTCTACTGGTCACGGCAAAACCAGTAGTTCCCTTTCAACTGAGGCTTGTGTCCGTCTTGGGTAACCAAACTGCACTCTGACAGCTCTCCCAGGTCAAGAAGGTTCAGGTGCAACTTTTGAACATCAACACTGGGGCCCTCACTACGGCTTGAGAGGTCTTTTTTCCAGACGCCGAAGCCGCTGCAGTCAGCATACCGCCGGTGCTTGCGGTATGCTGGCCGCCCCATTAGGAGTTTTTCACTGGGCCATCGGGCGAAAACAGTGTTGGGAACCCTGCCCAGCTTTAGAATAGAGTGTTTAGTTTCAGCATATTGAGGTGAGTGGCCATTAGATGTTTCATATCCTAGGGCCATGGATGAAACATACCCCCTGGGTAGTTATGGGCAGTAAGAGTCATAGATATTGAAATGCACCACTATTGTTTCAAAGTTTAAGACTATTTAATTCCTTTTGGACACCAGATTTGTTGACTTTCTAAATCCAGGAAGTGGTAAATGGATTAAAAATCGAAATCATTGATATTATTAAATGTAATTACTCTTTACAATCTCCAGTCGAGTTATCTTTTAACATAGACTAATTTAGAGAGGGGATTTAGAATAAAACAACAAAAATGCACCATGAGGATTACAGCTCCTGCTCCCCCACAAACATCTTCTGATGTCTCTACGTGTGCAATGTGTCTCTGCACACACAACGTGATAAGTGGCATGGTAATGGAAAGTTGGCTGTCCCCTGGGCCTCGCAGCAATGGTCTAGTGCTTTGAGGCCCAAGATAAAAAGCTCCTGTGCGCTGGGCTCCCCTCCCCCGGGCCTGGCAGCACTAGACCATTGCTGCAAGGCCCAGGGGAGAGGGCTGCCATCCCCTGGGCTCCTGTCCCCTGTGCCTCGCAGCACTAGACCATTGCAGCCAGGCCCAGTGGAGAGGGCTGCCATGCCCTGGGCTTCCGTCCCCTGCACCTCACAGCACTAGACCATGGTTGTGAGGGCTAAGATAGTGGGGGCCCCTGCCCTAGTTATCTTAGGTGTGGTATTGGGCTGCAAGGTCCTGAGGAAGGGCCCCTTTACTGGGCCCAATTGCTAGTGCTTCACCTGACTGTACTATGACTCTGTATAGGGACCCATGACAGGGACACAGCCACCAGTAGTGCAGCAGGTGCAGTGGCACAGAGCCCCAGAGGTACTTATTAGACGGCCAATTTCCTTAATGTTTTACTGTAATTACTTTGCAGCAAGCAGATGGGGTGAGAAACACTTACTTTGCAAGAAGTCCCAATGCCACCCTTGCAATGCAAATAGCCTCACTTAGCAGTCATGGTTGGACACTCAGGGTAGGGGTTGATCAGCCAAGGGCTTCGCGTGTTGACCAATGGCCATGAGGCCAATGTGATGGGGTCTCTCTCAGCTATCAGTAGTACAACAAGTGCAGCAGCACCAGGGCTTAGGGATGTGAGTGACCCAATGCACCCAAATGATCGCTCTGTTTTACTGTCCAGCATCATTTGTTTCCATTAGGGGTAATTTGTATGCCATTGTCCACCTCACTCTGTCTCTTGCAGCCATTATCCAGAGCTGCAAGGCACATCAACCCCTGAGCCTGCAGCCATGGTCCAGCGCTGCGAGGCCCAAGTGAGGAAGCCTCCTCCCCTGGGCCTCACAGTACCGGACAATGGCTGCCAGGCCAAGGGGAAGAGCCCCTCTGAAGAGCAGAGCTCTCAGTTGTGTCACTGTGGCCCTGCGGGGTTATGGGCCCACTGCATCCAAATTGTGGCTGTATTTCACTGCCAAGTCAGTGACATGTTCAGGCGAGCAACAATTTACCTTCCTTGCACTAGAGCCAGTTGCACCATTGATACGCCATTGGCTCTCCGCACTTGGGACTCTCAGCCATGGTCCTCCACTGCTCCACTCTGAGGCGTAAAGAGGAGGGGTGCACTCTGGGGGGTGGGACCCGGGCTTCCCTGGGCCTACAGCAAATGCCCATTGTAGTGAGGCCCCTGGGATAAGGATGCTCTCCAGATGTTGGTGTTAATAGAGCAGCAGATGCTGTAGTGCAACAGCCCAGGAGTCCTGGGTCCCAATTTACCTAAATTATTACTGTAATTTACTGTCCAGCCAGTGGATGGTGGAGCGGAGGGGGGAGAGAGTGACCCTCTTATCTTGTTGTCCCTCGCAGCGCTGGTCAGGTGCTGTAAAGTCCAGCGTAGGGTGGTAGGGTGCAGAATTGTCCCTCATTTCAGATGTTTGTCTTGCATCCTCCAGAAAGCTCCTGCAGGACGCCAAATGTCCAACTTTGATTTGCTCCTCAAGGGACTGATGCAGGTAAACAGCAAGGCTAATCAATGGGGATATAAAACACTCAGGGCAACTGCAAAGCCTGGAGTCACCCAGCCTAGCGGGATGTCCCAGCACTGACTTGGAGATCGAGGAATTTCCACCTTATGTAGGTGCGAGAGGCGGGCATTTGTTAACATGGTAACTGAGAAGGAGGACATGGAGCACAGGAAGTGACCTACAGAGGCCACTTAAGTACAATGTGCACCTTTAGATGTGCTAGAAAGGAGGGGTAAGAAAACCAAAGATGAAACAGCCGTAAGCAACCAGGCACCCGCCTTAGAATCTTTAGTCTCAGATCATGGCGAGCCAGCCCGGGTGATATCGGAGAACAAGCATTTTCAATGCAACGGGTCTCGCATTTGTTCGAGTTAGAACTATTAGCGCTGTAAAGCAAAAAAAAACGCAGCGCGATCGCGCTATGTAAAATGCAGCGTGATCGCGCTGCGTGGAAAATAAACAGATAAAGTATTCTGGACTCCAGGCTGAAAACATGGATCCTCGTATGTTTTTGGCACTTTACCGGTGCTGTGTAGGTGGGCTAAACACCGGAAAAGGTATGACGTATGCATACCTTTCACAAATGAACACAAGCGGATTTTAAAAGGCAAGCCCACGAACCAATGTAAGTGACTGACGTGCCATGGGCGTAGTTTGAAGCCCAAAGAGAGATTACCGAATGGACGGAGTAGTTCGTGCTCACCCATAAAAAGACCTTAAGGAGAAAATAATTTCCACAAAATCAACCTATTTGGTCAGGTAGGACAACCAAGACTGAAAGACAGGACTTCTTTTTTCAAGACAGATGACTTTATAACTATACCACATCCTTCAAACACACACACATCTCACAGTTCGTGTGATTTGTGGGTCACAGTCACGGCAGACTACACAGATTTACCGGGGAGGGCCAGTGAACAGCGTAAACCAAGGTGGAGCGGTAAAGGCCTGTGTCCCACAACATATAAACAACTCTCGCCCGGTGTTAGTTGTGTCATGACAGGCCATGGGATGGTAGTGAATCCTGATACAATGTGGGTTGCTTTAGATGAACCCCATATCCGGAAGAGTAAAGTACTCTGCTGGGAAGTAACACGTCAAAAGCATGTTGTGCCCAAGCCAGAGAGTTTGTGACACCCCCTCCTGTGCAGGAGAACATACAGGCCGGTCAGAAATGCTGAACTGTGGGGCAGGCACTTCACCAGGTCCGTATTATTGCCTTGTTACATAAGTGCTAATAATCAGGCCACTGGAATTATGCGATTGTGCGGCTGTGGCGATTTTCACATAATTATAGATTTGCCACATAATTCATCTGCCGCATAATCTACAGATTTTAGCAAAAAAAAATGCTTGCAGCTCAAACGGTTCAAAAGTTAGTAAAAATGCAGCGATACGTGTTGCCGCGCAGTAGAAGGCTCTTTGCAGATCTGGACTTGTCACCTTTTTGTTATTGGTTGAATTGGGTATTAAAATGGTACTTATGAGGTGCAATCAATGTCAAGACAGTGTTGACAAGTTTATTAATGATGAAATAATGAAGCAATACTATTACAAAATGTGCCGCATTATGCTGCATAATTTGCCTTTTCTTGCCACATAATTTACTTAGCCGTGTCCCATAATTTGCCCCCCTACTGCAGCATAATTGCAGTGGCCCTGCTAATATTGCACTTGTAATGCGGTGATGCCATAGCATTGAGAGACCAGCGCCTGTCCGCAGCCAGCGCCGAGTTAAACGCTGTTTGCGCAAGTTACTGCCTGTCAGAGGTAAATGCCCGGTAATACGAGCCACCCGGTGCGGTAATGGATTACCGCCTGTGTCTTCCTCTACTTTTGTTTTGTAAAGCTGCTTATAGCCACATATTTACATTTTATGATCGAACGCCGTCTTTTATCACCCGGTTTCCTATGAATATATTTCCAGCTCCATTTGTCTCTAAAGAACCTCATGAAATTCATGAAAGTAAAAAAGAGAAAACATAATTATTTCGGTTCCTCCTGCCTCCCCAGCTGCCTTTTTGAGTCTGGAGTCAGACTCCTTACAGCCCCCGTTAATGCCCCACATAAATAAATACCTGCGACATTAATACTCTCGTCACCAGGCGACAGCAGCCCCCACAGGGGGCCGGGGAGACCCTGCTCCTGCAGAATGTGCCTGGAAGCCGCGGGAGGGACATATAGTGCCTCGGAGCAGTGCACGGTGTAGGGAGCACTTCCATCACTGTGGAGAGAGAGGCAGCAGGCCTTCGACTGCACCCTCACACGGCACTTCACTAAAGTGCCAGGAGCGGAAGTGACGTCCCACGCCCTTTGACCTGCACTTTCACTTTCACTCACACACACACATTCACACATACATACAGTCTCACAAACACTCTCACCCGCAGGCACGCACACAATATACATTTAAAAGCATTTTTACTTGCCCGAGCTGCATAGAAGGCATATTCCAGGTAATTATGCTCCGTTTTCATTACACTAATGGTGAACAATATATTATTATTCACTATTAGTGTGATAAATAAAATGACAGGAAACAAAGTGAGCGAGCCCCAACCGACGTCCTTAAGGGGGAGCTGCCACTCTGTTCCTGGTAATTAATGTACTTCCTGTGGGGCCAGGGGTCGCACGGGCAGTGCCAGGGGCAGCAAAGGGCAAGCCAGGGGTCGCAGCTGCAACCCTTAAAGCCCTCCATGTGCACCCCTAGGTTTATTCAAGGACTTTACACATGTTATGGGTTGTATGCACTGCTTAATTTGAGCCGGGTTACCGGTGGGGCCCTTCGAGACTCATTTTAGGTGATCAGCACGTTTCCCCCTCATCGTTGCTTGAAATTAAAAACTAGAAGTGCGGGGACTGTATGTGCTTGACTCAGAGCAGTGCCAGTCTCCGATTAAAGGTGTCAGACCTTTCTTGAGAAGGAACAAAGTGCCGGTGCCCAGCACCTGCCAGCCCTCGCCCCTTTTTAGCACTTTCATCAGACACTTGGAGAGCAAAAGAGGGGAAAACACTCAAAGGGGAAAGAAGTGGGAGACAGAAAACTGTCACCAAGGGAGAAAGCAGGCACCCGCAGGAGTGAGACAGGGGTGCGGGGGCGTCCCCCAAAAGATGAAGGAGGCGTTGAGTATGCAGCCTTGGCATTGGGCGGGCGCCTGGGTGGAGCTCTGGGCCCCAGCACTCAGTGCTTTACAAATTAAGCACTGGGTGGATGTCGCAATATCAAGTGAGAGAATACAGACCTGGGACAACAGAGTGCAAGCTGTGGGATACTAGTGCCTAGAGCAGGGGTCTTCAAACTGGAGGGAGGGCCCCCCTAGGGGGGGCCTCAGGTGATCCCATGGGGGGGGACACGGGCTCTGGCCAAAAGAAGCATCACACAGATAACAGTGGGTTGTTTTAAGCAGAAACGTGATACTGCATGTTTAAAAAAAGGCAACAGTTCTTAACTGCAATGTGTAAATACATCTAGACTTATTTAAACATTGCATCTTTATAAAAATAATTGTGAACAATTCTTAGGGGGACCCAATGATTTATATTTTTCCACTGGGGGGGGCGCAGCATCAAAGAGTTTGGAGACCACTGACCTAGAGGAAGTAAATAGACATAGGTAGGCGTGGATTGGCTATTCCCAGGGCCACTAGAGGTATGTAAATCTTTTTTTCATATTTTTAATTAAGGATTTGCTGCATTTGTAACAAACTCCATCATCTGCTGCATAATTTCCACGTTAATTATTTAAAAAATGGATCAAAAGTTGTTAAACTGCAGTGACGGGTGTTGTGCACAGTGGAAGGCTCTTCACAAAAGTTGACTGGTCATCTTTCAATAGCTTATCGCTGTCCTTGAGTGTTAAACTGCTACTAACGAGCTGGAACCTTTGCCCAGACAGTGTAAATGTGTGAAAAATACAAAATATTACAGTAATGCCGTCACAAAATGTGCCACATTACGTTGCATCATTTCTTTTTTCTTGCAGCAGAGTTTAGTCTCCCCTGCCGCATAATTTGGTCTTTGCTTGTCACATAATTCCAGCAGTCCTGGCTGTTCCTCTCCATATCTTGAAGTTATGTATGTCTTAGAGAATACAAAATCTAAACTCACCTATAAAGTACCTGATGCAAGGCTTTAAATTGGATGACAAATATGTGTGTGTGTGGAGGGGGGGGGGGGGGAGAGGGGCGGGGGCTGGAGTATGGCCTAAAACACACAACTTGAAACTCTTTCCATGTGATGTGAATTTTTATAATTAAAGGCATGACTTGAGAGTTGTAAATAAAATCCGGAGCGCCTATAATACTTCCGGATCAGTGCCTCTCCGTGAGCTTTTTACAAAACATATCATACAGTAACGGCCAAGCACTTACATCAGCCACCCGTGTCCTTTGCCAATGGTTGTTCTCAGTATCAGATAAACGAACAACGGCTTTGTTGTCAATAATTGGAGCTGACAAACGTTTCACTTTGAAAATATGAGTGAATGAAGTTTCCGTTCTGAAAATATGAGTGAATGAACTGAATGAAGTTTCCGTTCTGAAAATATGAGTGGCTGAACTGAATGAAGTATGAGTGAATTGAAGGTCTGTGGAGGGGGCGTGGTGTTCGGGGTGTCTCGGGCACCCCCCTCTGCTGCAGTCTCCCCACTGCACACCTGTGCCCGTTTCTCCCCACATCTGTCTGAACTCTCCCTTTTCGGCGCTCTCTCCTCACTCCCTCCTGCACGCGGCCCCTGGCACCGCCTTCTCTTCACCATGCCCACTGCAGACGCAGGGCACCTGCGCCCCTGGAATCAGTTCCTTTTACTCCCCTTCTCCCTGGTTATATCTCACCGGTGGTTACAGACGAACAAGCGCAATTAGCACGTGGCCTTTGCATTGCGCCATCTGCAGAGAGGCCAAGGATTGGATGAGCGCCCATTCTGAACCCGTTTACGACCCCCGGGCACACATTGGCACTGCCTCCAGCCTCAACGTCAGAGCTCTCAAGTGTGGCCCCTAGGAGCACCCGTAGAATCTGAACTCGAACAGACACCTAGAGGCCACGCAACCTCCACTAAGCACTATACAGAACTAATATGCTGCACAAAAAACTACAAAAACAAAACCGTTTAAAAAGCAAATGTTCTTACAGAATGCAAAATGAAGTAAAACGCTGACTTGGATTACCTGAACTGTTTTCACAGTGCTTGTTCACCTGATCAGCTCTTTTTGTCTGCAAAGTTAACATTTTTCCATAGGCAGGGCCACTAGAATTATGCGATTGAGCGCCCATCGCGACTTTCACATAATTCTAGTTTTGCCACACTCGCCACATAATCCATCATCTGTTGTATAAAATGGAGATTTCAACAAAAAATATTTGTAGCGGAAACGGTTCAAACTGCAGCCAGACGTGTAGCTGCACAGTGGAAGGCCCCGTCCAAAGTTGGACCGGTCACCTTCTGTTGTTTGTTGCTATGTTTGGGTATTAAACCGGTACTTATGCAGTGCAACCAATGCCCAGGCAGTATTACCAGATTTTAAAATGACAAAATAATGCAGTAATACTATCACAAAATGTGCCACGAAGTGACTCATAATTTGCCTTTTCTTGCCATATAATTTACTTAACCCTGCCGCATAATTCAGCCCTCTCCTGCCGCATAATTACAGGACACGAAAGGTACCCAATTCAATGTCTGTTTATAATTACTGCCGAGTCTCAGACCTGGAGGGACCCGGCCCACTTCAGAATATCAACTGCCCCCATGTCATGCAGGCAGGATTTGGAGTCAATATTTGGCAGGTTCACGATGGTACCTTGAGTTGAGACTTTGGCCCTGGTAGAGGGCGGTGAAAACATCTGTGCTCTGTGGAAAGCCCACAATCTCATTGCTAGCACGTGCCACGGATGAAATGTGTTCCCTGCTGTACCGTGCTCCCACTTCCACCTACCACACAAATAGGGTCATTTAAATGCAGTCTGTAATATTGGGCACTAAAACGCCTCGACGCAAATATATTTGTGGAGGTTGCGTGCTGTGGTTAGCACTCGATGTAGAAAACCAACCTCAGGCCTACAGGGCACTGCAGTCGATTTATAAATGCAAAGTCATAATCTACCATGCACAACAACCCATACTTATGTAGAGGATTTTAGTCCCAGAGAGGAAGCCCTGCATGTAACAAAGGTAACTGATGTTGTTTGTAGTAATAGGTCTCAGTACTTCCCAGTTTGGGAGGTGTAGAAGCTTCACATACAGGTGAATTAGGCGCAAATGGAGATAGTTCTGGTGAAATGATTGCTCCTCTGCAATTAAATGTTCTTTGTTGGGCAATCATGTCTTGCAGCCACTGTGCCCGCTCATTTAAATACTGTTATTACTAAAATGTTAAATGTTGCTGAAGTAAACAAAAAACAACCCCGTGACACCGGAGTAACCGGCGCGAGACGATGCAAGACATTTCCAACAGGCTGGACTCGCCGCGATTACCTCTGCACTGGTAACTGTTGAGCCGTCTAGAGTTAGAGAGAACTTACCCTGATTAGATGATGGGGAGAAATCCAACACCTTAAACTAACCATTAACCAGACACACATCCTTCTGCAGAGACATCACGATCAGGGTCCCCGGTTTTATGGTATTTTTTTCAACGTTTCCGACTGCATTTATCATATTTATTTTTTGCCCATCTTACTTGTATTTATCCATATTTATTTATTTTGTGTTCTGTGAACAGACGAGGCGATAACTCATATTTCCACATTTATTTAACTGATAAACGCACACCCATTCTTTGAGGCCTGTCAGGTTGTAGCACATTGCAAAGCTAAAATGATCAAATTGCACCCCACATTACAAACTTTAGCTTGAAAGCACAAATACATGTTCAGAGATGCAGAAATGTAAGCATTTCTCATTCAGTTTTGTAGCTTTCCATGCTGTGGCTACTGTCCTGACATTCAGTAACCTCACTCAAGAGAAGCCAATTATCTGAATGTTATCACTTTTAAAAATAACCAGGGACAGGAAACACAATGTTTTCTGTCTGTATTTATCTGTAAAAATCAGTAAAAACGGAAAGCAGGGAGCTCTAATCATGATCAAAATGTGTTCCTTCCCATCAGAGGAAATGTAAAGGTCTCTTTCCTTGATAAGGATATATCTTACCAAAATGGCAATCTAATGTTCAAGAACATCATTCCTGACACAGCGCGTGTCCCCTATTCAGACCCTCCTGCCCTTCTACTCCGATATCACAGAGCGGGTTGGGCGGGGCAAAACATAGGTCCATGCACCAAAATAAAAGTGGCCTTCATTAGTGATCCAGATAGGTTAAAACGTGGCAAATCAGGAAAATCAACAGTAACAAGCATTGGCAATGCCAATAGGTTTCGCCTATCCGAGGTCTATTTATTTTGGTTATGTGTCTTAGTTATGTTGTAAACTAGTGTGTCTGGTGCTGAGTGTAGCTAAAAGTTAGTGGTGTAGAGTGGTTTGGGGGTGAGCCTGTGTAATTTGGAACAGGGTAGATTAGTTTAGATTGGAGTGGCCAGGTTGGGGGAGATCAGAGTGAGTTATATTGGCGTATAGTGGAGTGGGGTACATAGTGTGTTGGGTTTGGGTAGATCGCAGTGCGGTGTGGTATATTGTGGTAAGGTAAAGTGTTTTGTGGTAGGTTGCACTGGGGCGGGATGGAGGTTAGTAGATTTGTTTGGAGTGGTTATATAGTGGGTTCGATTGGAGTGTGGTCATTGTCGTATATTATGTGGGTTAGCTCAGAGTGTGCTGGATTGTGGTGAGCTGGCTTGGTGATTATTTTGTTATTTGAAAAATTGGTAACAGTCTGGGCACTAGCTGCACCTCACTAGTTCAATGTTAACACCCAAATCTAGCAATAAGCAACAGAAAGGTGATAGGTCCAGCTTTGCAAAGAATACTTGGCAAGACGTGTGACTGCATTTATAGTAACTTTTCAACTGTCTGAACTAAAAACAATTTTGTTAAATTGGAAAAATCTCTATATTATGTTGCAAATGATGAATTAAATGTGAAATGCAGTAAATCTATAAATATAAAAAAATCACCACACCCGCACAATTGCAATAAACGAGAGGCCCTGGGTATGACTCAGTGAAGCCTAAATGTTATCACCAAAGCACTATAATGACCATGTGACAATATCATGTAATTTAAAACGGACAAGCTGTCACCTACTTATTAAGATTCCTTAGTGTGTTGAGCGCACATCGCTAACAGCTTGCAATAGCTTTCTCCCGCTGAGCCCCCCCCTCCAAAATATAACCGTATGTAAAGTAATTAGTGTTCATGTAAAGCGCTGCAAGGCCCTTGGTCCGATGTCACGCTATATAGAATTCAATATTAAAAGGAGGGACAAAAGCCAATACAAGAAAGCCCAACCCACACCGCGCACAGTAACCCCAGGTCGCAGATTCTTCTTCTGTTATGTACAGTTTTCTGTGCTAGTGATGGTGAAGAACATTAAACATCAGCGTTCCCTGTCTGTGTCTCATTTTAGTAATTCTAAGATTCATTCTCCCAAACAGATTTGGGCAGGTTTTATACAGTTAAAACAACTGGTGTTGTAATAATAAGCCGCAGGTGAGAAAAGCACGTATTTGTCAATAAAACATGTGAATTTTTAAACAGCCACATTCCTAAAGTCAAGATCTGCTTCAGAAAGAATGGAACATTCGAGTAAGATGGGCCAATACCGAGTGAAATAGCCCAGCGGGTAGAGCACCCGCCAGTGAGAGCAGGCAGAAAATAAAAATTTGCATTTAAAAAATCCAATCACCACCCCAGTGCTCAGAATATATATGTTAAAAGCAGCTAGCTACCTATAGCTTCAAATAATACAAAAGGGTATGACCCGGGCCACTGGAATAATGCATCAGGATCAGTCCAAACCATAGGGCAAGGCTGAGTAAAATATGTGGTGATAAAAAGCAATTTATGCGGCATAATGCATACAATTTTGTAACAGTATTGCTTTATTATTTTGGTATTTGTAAAGCTGGTAACAGTCTGGGCATTCGCTGCACCTCACTGGCCCGTTTTAACACCCAAATATAGCAATAAGCAACAGAAAGGAGATCGGTCCAGCTTTGCAAGGAATAAGCAGCACGACGTATGGCTCCGTTAATAGTAACTTTTCAAAGTTTGAACTAGAAATACTTTTGTTAAATTGCAAAAATCTGAATATTATGAGGCAAGGTGTGAATTAAGTGTGTAATGTGGTAAACCTATAAATCTTCGAAAATCACCACACCTGCGTCTACTCAATAAACTGGCTGAAGTCGAAAGAAAACATATAGATGGTGGGCTTGCCTTTTCAAATTCGCTTGTTGGTTTTGGTAACTGATCAATGGTTTGCAAACGTAATTGCAGTATCAAACATAGATACAGATTTACTCCAACCCATGACTGAAGTAAATCTCCAACTGTATGGGGGAGAGGATGTGCCTTGTAAATGTTTGTAAATCCCCTCAAACTTGGTGTTCACCTAATGTACAAGGTATCACAGCCCTGGTGCGCTCCCGCCATCCCAGTGACAGCCTCAGTGGTACACAACATCAAACTGGCTAAGTGTCAATTACCAGCTTTGTGCATCAGTCCTAAAAGATGTGGTACATCTTTGTGAAAGCTGAACCAAGAGCTCTTGTGGAAGTCAAGGCTAGGGCTCTGGTGGAAGTCGAGGCTAGGGCTCTGGTGGAAGCCGAGGCTCGGGCTCTGGTGGAAGCCGAGGCTAGGGCTCTGGTGGAAGCCGAGGCTAGGGCTCTGGTGGAAGCCGAGGCTAGGGCTCTGGTGGAAGCCGAGGCTAGGGCTCTGGTGGAAGCCGAGGCTAGGGCTCTTGTGGAAGCCGAGGATAGGGCTCTTGTGGAAGCCGAGGATAGGGCTCTGGTGGAAGCCGAGGCTAGGGCTCTGGTGGACGTCGTGTCTAGGGCTCAGGGTGGATGTCGTGTCTAGGGCTCTGGTGGAAGCCGAGGCTAGGGCTCTGGTGGAAGCCGAGGCTAGGGCTCTGGTGGAAGCCGAGGCTAGGGCTCTTGTGGAAGCCGAGGCTAGGGCTCTTGTGGAAGCCGAGGCTAGGGCTCTTGTGGAAGCCGCGGCTAGGGCTCTTGTGGAAGCCGAGGCTAGGGTTCTGGTGTAAGCCGAGGCTAGTGCTCTGGTGGAAGCTGAAGCTGGGCTCTTGTGGGCGCCGTGGCTAGGGCTCTTGTGGAAGCCGAGGCTAGGGCTCTTGTGGAACCCGAGGCTAGGGCTCTTGTGGAACCCGAGGCTAGGGCTCTTGTGGAAGCCGAGGCTAGGGCTCTTGTGGAACCCGAGGCTAGGGCTCTTGTGGAACCCGAGGCTAGGGCTCTTGTGGAAGCCGAGGCTAGGGCTCTTGTGGAAGCCGAGGCTAGGGCTCTTGTGGAAGCCGAGGCTAGGGCTCTGGTTGAAGCCGAGGCTAGGGCTCTTGTGTAAGCCGAGACTACGGCTCTTGTGGACACCGTGGCTACGGCTCTTATGAAACGCAAGAACACAGCTTGTGAGGAAGCTGTGGCTAGGGCTCTTCTGAAAGTGAAAAATACAGCTCATGTGTAAGCCGAGGCTGGGGCTCTTGTGTAAGCCGAGGCGAGGGCTCTTGTGGAAGCCGAGGCTAGGGTTCTGGTGGAAGCTGAAGCTAGGGCTCTTGTGGACGCCGTGGCTAGGGCTCTTGTGGAAGCCGAGGCTAGGGCTCTTGTGGAAGCTGAGGCTAGGGCTCTGGTGGAAGCGAAGGCTAGGGCTCTGGTGGAAGCGAAGGCTAGGGCTCTGGTGGAAGCCGAGGCTAGGGCTCTGGTGGAAGCCGAGGCTAGGGCTCTGGTGGAAGCCGAGGCTAGGGCTCTGGTGGAAGCCGAGGCTAGGGCTCTGGTGGAAGCCGAGGCTAGGGCTCTGGTGGAAGCCGAGGCTAGGGCTCTTGTGGACGCCATGGCTAGGGTTCTTGTGGACGCCATGGCTAGGGCTCTTGTGAAATTCAAAAACACAGCTTGTGAGGAAGCCGTGGCTAGGGCTCTTCTGAAATTGAAAATTAAAGCTCATTTGTAAGCGAGGCTAGGGCTCTGGTGGAAGCTGAGGCTAGGGCTCTGGTGGAAGCCGAGGCTAGGGCTCTGGTGGAAGCTGAGGTTAGGGCTCTGGTGGAAGCTGAGGTTAGGGCTCTTGTGGAAGCCAAGGCTAGAGCTCTTGTGGAACTCGAGACTATGGCTCTTGTGGAAGCCGTGGCTAGGGCTCTTGTGAAACTTGAGAACACAGCTTGTGAGGAAGCCGTGGCTAGGGCTCTTGTCAATGTCAAAAATAAAGCTCATGTGAAAGTCGAGGCTAGGGCTCTGGTTTGAAGCCGAGGCTAGGGCTCTAGTTTAAAGCCGAGGCTAGGGCTCTAGTTTGAAGTCGAGGCTAGGGCTCTTGTGGAAGCCGAGGCTAGGGCTCTTGTGGAAGCCGAGGCTAGGGCTCTGGTGGAAGCCGAGGCTAAAGCTCTGGTGGAAGCTAAGGTTAGGACTCCTGTGGAACGCAAGGCTAGAGATCTTATAAAATCAGACAACGGATCCTGTGGAAGCCGTGGCTAGGACTCTTGTGGAAGCCAAGATTAGGGCTCTTGTGAAAGCACACCCTGAGGGGGGGTCACGCACTCAATCAGGAGCTCTCAGGCCAGAGTACTGTGCTGAGGGGACCCTCCGGAGCTCGGGGTCCCCCTGCACTGTGGGGGCTTCGGTGACCTTTGTTACACCATTATTCAAGATAGGAGACTTCTACACACTCCCAGTGTAAGATGATCCCTTTTCTTTAAGGGAAACGAGCTCCATTAAAAAAATTGCTTTAATTAAAAAGAAATCACTGACATGGTGATCTGCTGACCCCAGAAGGCCACAATCGCTGTGATATTTGGCAATTCCCAATGGGTTGCAAATTGCAGCCCACTGCATGAATATAAACAGGTAGCAGTGCTTAATTTGTGCTTGTTGATTCCGGTGCTGAGGGCCGGGGCTTATTCTTATGCCTCAAGCATTTGCTGCGAGCAAAAGACACATATGTGAAAGACGGAAGAAAGAAAAACTAAAAAAGGGTCATAAAGGGAGAAAGTTGCAGGATGAGCTGGAGGGGCAGGGGTGGCCGTAAATGGATTGAAGAGACCCGAGATGGCTTCAGGATTATGCTGCCTCAGTATTCAGTGCTGGCAGATTTAATTACAGCAGCCTCGTGTTTAAGAGAAGGGCTTTGAGCACTGCCACCTCTTAATTTACAAATTAAGCACTGACAGGTAGGTTCCTTTGCGACCCACTGGGAATTGCTAAATGTGTTTGGGGCACATTAGTACTTCGCTGTTTGTGATTTCCTAATTGCGAATTGCAAAAATTTGAAATGAGGAAATCGCTAAATATTTTTGTACATGTGGCCATGGAGACTTCCAGACTCTTGGATACTATTCTGAAATTCCAATTTATTCCATATCATGCCAGGTTTTCTGGAAGTCAGTCTGCTTTTCTCTTTAAAACTCAAGTACTTGAAATCCCCTTCTCACTGCTTCGTCTCCACCCCCACAGGCCAAGGACAGGTGGAGGAATTCATCACACCTGTGGCTAGCAGGTGCTAGCCTGCTCACACCTGAGGCACGTGAGCCACAACATAACATACCATAGGGATGTTGTCTGTGTGAAATGTGGCATGTTATGTACAATATGAAAGGTGTAAGAAAGACGGGCAGCAGTGCTGGTTACGTTTGTGCAGGATCGTTCACGAGCACGCACCTACAAAAAACATTTAGGGCCCAATTTATATTGCGGCGGAAGGGTTTTTGTGGATGGGATATCCGTCACCGTTGTCCACTAAAATCTAAATGAGGCCCTTTGTGTCATAGTTGAGCCTTCAGTATCACCCTCCTAGTCCCGAAATGGAGCCTCTCGAATGAGAAATTTACATTTATCTTTGGAGTATTTTGCTCACTGGCTCTCAAACACCTCTAAGCCTCTTTGCTTAGGACCTGATTTATGTTTTGGCTGTTGGCCCGTCCTCCGGCAGGGTGACTTCGTAAATTACTCAGTACCCTTGGCAGAGATGCTGACCATCAAATTCTGAAATGCCCATTGGCCCAGCAGATATTTAAAGAATTGGCAAGAACTGCCATCAAGGCAGCTTGTGCCCGTGCATTATAACTACGGAGGGAGAGTTTCCTCCCACGGGAAGGGGGTATTGCATTGCAGAATGCAGAACGCATGGAAACAGGAGCAATCAAGGCGAAATAAAGTTATTTCTCCTTGTCCACCTACCTTGAGGAGGTGCACAGTTGTGAAACATTCGCAGGTTTAAAGATCCTTGTGAATTTGGGAATGTGTTGAAATCCCTGGGTGTTGTGTGGGTACACCCACCGCAACGCTTAAGGAACGCATCCTTGACCAATGCTGAGTTGTGCACTGCCTTGCCTTACTCCGTATCTATGAGGGTGGCTTTGCGTGGCCTCACAGATATGATTGAAAGGTCTGTGCCACGGGAGCATTAGAAAAATGTAAATGAGGTCTCAATACTGGAGCCTCAGACCATGAGGCCTCAATACTGCAGCCTCGGACCATGAGGCCTCAATACTGCAGCCTTGGACCACGAGGACTCAATACTGCAGCCTCGGACCACGAGGCCTCAATACTGCAGCCTCGGACCACGAGGACTCACCACGAGGCCTCAATACTGCAGCCTCGGACCACGAGGCCTCAATACTGCAGCCTCGGACCACGAGGCCTCAATACTGCAGCCTCGGACCACGCGGCCTCGGACCGCGAGGCCTCAATACTGCAGCCTCGGACCGCGAGGCCTCAATACTGCAGCCTCGGACCGCGAGGCCTCAATACTGCAGCCTCGGACCGCGAGGACTCAATACTGCAGCCTCGGACCGCGAGGACTCAATACTGCAGCCTCGGACCGCGAGGACTCAATACTGCAGCCTCGGACCGCGAGGCCTCAATACTGCAGCCTCGGACCGCGAGGCCTCAATACTGCAGCCTCGGACCGCGAGGCCTCAATACTGCAGCCTCGGACCGCGAGGCCTCAATACTGCAGCCTCGGACCATGAGGCCTCAATACTGCAGCCTCAGACCATGAGGCCTCAATACTGCAGCCTGGGACCATCTGAGGCCTCAATACTGCAGCCTCAGACCATGAGGCCTCAATACTGCAGCCTGGGACCATCTGAGGCCTCAATACTGCAGCCTCGGACCGTGAGGCCTCAATACTGCAGCCTCGGACCATGAGGCCTCAATACTGCAGCCTCAGACCATGAGGACCGAACCCCCAAGTTCTGAAAAATATTTGTGAAAAGCCCATAAAGGCACATAGTGGGGAAACCCTAACCAACAGAGTCATGTAGGGGTGTCGCAAAGGGACCCACATTACCTAAAAAAAATATATATATACATATATATATATATATATATATATATATATATATATATATATATATATATATATATATACACACACACACACATTATGGAATAGATTATGGTGGTACAAAGCATATACAGTGGAGACCCCATGTGGTACTCTGATAATGGTGCGGATACTGCAGTATCACGAATACTTAGAAAAGGAGGCCCACTCATCAACTCCTGGCCCGTGTCCAGCACCTGTCAGCAGGTGATGGTCGTTTCATTGTTCAGCCCCTCAGCTGACAGGCAAAACAACATCGAAATATTCATCGCACATCTGGACAGCCTAGATTATGCATTAGCAATTTAAATATCTTCAATCTACAAACAGTCTCAGTAATGAAGTCTATTTGTGTGATTAGCATCATAGCCCAGGCTGGATAATAAGGCATCTCTAGCTAATCTGGGAGAATTATCAACCCACCCTGAGGAGGTGACTGGCTGCCTATCCTCCTGCTCTGACAGCTGGTGATGAAGTCCAGGTTTGAACAGCAGCAATGGCTCCTGCCAATCACTGAATGACGCCCCACAGAGATCCGCCCACTAACAGTCTATTCGCAAAGAAACAAAGACACGTCTGGATATACTGCCACACAAAGGATGAAAAATGAATTGAACTGTCAGCCACAAACAGACTGGATGAAGATTAATGAGTTGTACCCAAAATAAATATCAAGCAGTGACCATAAATATGCTAATGGGTTTATCAACATTTACCCTTTAGTGGCAAAGCCCGGACGCCAAATAATTTCTGGTATTTACTAAAGCCACGAAATCCACTTTGCGTAGCTTTGCATAGTTTAGTAAATAAAAGGTAACCCAGCACATGGGGCTGCCTTGCGTAACTTTGTGACGCGAAGGCGGTCCATGGTGAGCATTGGTGTTCGCATTGCGCATTCCTAGTATTACATAGATTTGTGAGCCCTACAATGCCTCAAAATGCTACGCCTGCCGCGACGAGGTGTAACAAGAAGAAATATCTTTATTTCGCCCTAAAGTTGCCTCTTTCCTCGTGTGCCGTTTGTGCAGCACACATAGAAAGCATACGATGCCATTAAGGGTTGTTTTGTGCAGGAAAGGTGCCCCTTCCCGCACAAAAACAATGCTGCCAGTCACGCGTGCACCTTTACGCCATAGTTCCTGCAGTGCCAAAGGCAGCACACAGAACGCCAGCGGCCGGTGATGGGCAGAACTGTGCCACATCTTGGTAGATCTGGTGCCGTTCTGATGTCTGTCTATCATGCAGCGCCACGTGAAAAATCACTAAATCTGCCCACATACATGTATAAACCAAACTTTAAAAAGACAAAGTACCACCAACGCTTAAAGGGACGTCATAGTCAGGTGAATTAAACGTGAGTTATATTTATTTGGGACAAATACAACTGGTGAATTTCAGTGGTTTGGTTAATTCACCTCACTATGCAGTCCCTTTAACCTTTGTTTTTTCAATGAATTTCAACGTTTTTTTAAAATACTTAACTATAACTGTAACTTCTGGGAATTTCTAGGGTGTGCTTTCATGTAAGTTACTGTAAATATATGAAAGACAAACCTATTGGTTTTGTCAATAAACATTTCAAGGGCACTATTGGATGCTCTTGCTAGGAGCAGTGAATAATAAACAAGGGTATCTCGCCCCCAGCACAGACACAGGTTAAATTTATATTGAGGGCTGCAGTGGGAGTTCCAGGACACCTGTAGCTCCACGGGTCCTCGTAAACATGGAATGGCGCCATGCTAGAGCAACCAATATGTTTTACATTTTTTACGTCTTGGGTTATCCTGTGAACAGCTGGGGCACCAGACAAGATATTTTACATTGGGGGATGTTGGGAGGATCCAAAAGGCCCTGGCTGCACCCTGGACGTGGACCCATTTTTTTTTTTTTTTTTTTTTTAACACTAGGGTGCCCAGCTGCCCAACAGGGGAAGCCACAGTATTGTTTTCTTTGGGGTCTATGGGGGGGGAGCCCCAAGGGCACCACAGGCCCACTGACTCCCCTGACATTACCCATCCCTGGTGCAGTGAGAGCCGTAATTGCTCCCATCCAGCAGGAGCAGCTTTTCTTTCTGCTCCCATCAGAGGGGAGCAATTCTGTGTTTCCCTGTCCACAAGAGAGCAGGCAGGAAAAAAATTGGTGCTCCCACTGGGAAGGAGCAGCTTTCTTCTCTCACCAGATGGGAGCACAGAAGACTTCCCTGCCCATGCACACGAGCAAAGAAAAAATGGTGTCCGAGAGGATGGGGTCCTCGGAACACCGTTACAGAGCCGGCCCTGGGGGATGGGGTCCCCTGGTCCAAAGCCACTGCTATATACTGCAAATTGCCTCACATCTTAGATCACTCATAACATATTCTATCTCCCCATTGATACAATCAGTGCAACATCTGAAATGACATCATTGCTGACACCACTGAACATTGTAGGGGTGTGAGTTATAGTTACTTTATGGTACAATTTATAGTTACTTGAGGTAACTATAACTGGTGAGTTTCAGTGGTTCTATTCATTTAAAACGGTGCGTTTTAACTGACATTTTCACCCAGCCATAATGTTCCTTTAACCTTTGGTTATACTTAGTGAATTTCTAAGATTTTATTGAAAAAGTAAAGTAAAACGTTCTTAAAACCCCTAACTATAATGTGGATTTAGGCATTGTTTTTTCAATAGATAGATAGATAGATCGACCCTGGGATGGATGGGTGGATGGATGGATGGATGGATGGATGGACTGACCTACCGTCCCTGGGATGGATGGATAGATGGACTGACCGTCTCTGAGATGGATGGATAGATAGGTATACATGTGTTAATGCTAGCACTGGTTAGTTTGCCAGGCTTGACAAACAGAACGATTTTAAGAGTGGCTCAAAGCCTCCCAGACCAGAATTAAATAATAAAAAACCACAAAGCCTTCAAAGGGGTCTTGGGAGCCCCCACGGAGTTCTCCTTTGTCCAACACTACAGTTTCTATAGAAACAATCCAGTAAAGCAGCATTTTAACCCTACACAACTCCCCTGCAGATTGGCAATTTTTTACTTTGAAAAAACTGCGTTAAGATGTAAGGGGCGGTCCCTGGGATGCTTGGCTCCCGCTGGTGATAAGGCCAAGCCTGAGCCAAGCATCTTGCTTGAGTCAGGCTCCAGCTTTGCTTGGCTTTCCCAGTTTGTTGACTATAATCACCCCCTCAACCCACCGTTACACCACTGGTGAGATCCCCACTTCCCGTGTAATGCATAATTGTCCGGTGTTTGTATTTTACAGCAACCTGAGGGGGAGGATGAGATGCACTTCCAGTAGGCCATCGGTATATTCTGGCTTTCACACATGGGACGCCTGCTGAGCGAAGAGAGGGGTCTGCTCATAAAACTTGCTCTGGGGTGTTGTCTGTGAAGCCTCCTGACCTGTCAGGTTCAGGCCTCTTCAGGGTTAGACCGCACATAGAGCGATCAGACATTGGCCATCAGGCTTCTCAGACAGGTCAGTGTGTGGAACAGTTTTTGTGGCCTATTGTGGGCCTGTTTTATGGTCTACTGGGTCTGTTTTACTGTTGATTCCCTGATATTAAAACAAGCATTGTCTGCAGCAATCTCATGTCCGTGCAGACTTCCAGTATTTGCAAAACTCTTATAAATTGTATCTTCGTAAGTTCAAAACAGCCACAATCTACAAGCATCGGCACTTTTTAGGTCAAGCATAGCAGCGTGCAGCCACTGCTTTTCTGACATGTTGGTATGTATCTGGGCTTTTAACTACGCCCACCACTTTCACTCGTTCGTGGGCTTGCCTTTTAAACATCCTTTGTTGTCATTGGTAAATGCTTTATGTTTGTCCGGTTTTGTTACCGCCATGGGGACAACCCTGTTTTGTGGAAAAGTACACGTTTGCCGATATATTTGACTGCGAGCGAACTGCTTTTTCCTTTTGTGTCTCTCCTTCGCACTCATGCTCATGGCGGCCGTGGCGCTTTGAATTGACTCGCTTAGGTCAACTATTTTACTTTTCATTTTTGTGGTAGTCTTGAGTATATAAGCAGTATCCTTAACAGATTTGCTTCTAGTGGGCTTTGTTATGTTCGAAGAAACTGGAGTGACTTGTTAAATTTTAATCTAAGCTTGCCCCACCACCCGCCTCCTAGAAGCAGAGCACGATCCCTGCGCCCAACATATAAAAATGTTTGCGTGTTGGTGAAAGTGGAGCTTTCCCTCCTGCCTTTCCCTCGGTCTAATCACAGCAAACTTCATAAGCAAAAAGTCTGTGATCGTCTAGGGTAGGCTCATTAGAGCACTGATTACTAATGCATTTTTCACCCACAAATCTTTTGGCTCACCATCTTAGTTTCCTTCACAACAAAGCCCCTCAAGAAACTTGGGCGCCTCACGTTTTATGAGAGACGGTTTATATGTCACTGACTGGACAGCCCTTTTTAACCAAGTTCCTTGTATGCAACATTTGTGCATAGAAGAATATTTTAATTGATTTCAATTCTAGATTGAAATACCAAAACATGAATTAATTGATATTTAGCTTTAGGAAGCTTGGTTACAGGAGAGCCCACATTGTAATTGTTTTGTCAGTTGTGCAAAATCTGTTTATGCTAATGTGGATGGGGGGGGCATTTTAGTTTCCATCCTATACGGAAAGGACATGTTACTTGTAACACCAGGTGTGATCATTGGCGTAACAAAGAACCCCGCAGCCCTGCGGTGCAGTGGCGGGGCAAGCCCCAGAGGCCCACTCAGAACATTACACAGTGCACGGGCAGCAGGCCCCTGACTGGGTCCAGGGAGCAGCCCCCCTCCAGGGACTTTGCTGGGGGACTCCCTAAAGTTTCGTTACGCCAGTGGGTGTGATTAGTTGCTGACTTGCTACGTTGATCTTTTATCCTCTTCAAACTTTCTTAGTTCCTGGATCTGTGTTATTCTGTGTTGACTTTTATATTCTCCAAGCTTGATAACGACTTGTACAACTTGCATGTGCGTTTTCAATCCTCTTGTTTTATTTTTGCAGGTGATTTTATAATTTCATGATGATTTCTTGAATATGTACTCAATCCAATATGGAGGTTCTGGAGAAGGCAGAAGTACTGGAAGGAGATGTCTCTTGTAGGTCAGTACAACATGATCAACCTCAATGGGCGATGTCTTCCCCTTGGCCTGCATTGGGCACTTTAATGAACTCTGGGAGTTCGGCTCCAGTGAGTATGCCTTCGAACCAGCTGAACAATTTCATTTAACAGCAGATTTTAAGACGGCTGAACTCTTTCCCAGAAATCATTCTGCTACGGAAATGTTTCTTAGAGGTCACGCGGCCACGATAATGATGTCACTACCTTCAAACTACGTTTGAGTGACAATTACAAATATGACGTTACAGTCGCGGATGGGAAAATGCAATATATATTTGCAATAAATCTCGATAGTTTGCTTCCAAATGCAGATGCTCAGAATCATTTAGAAAGGTATGGTATTTTTATTTTTATTTTTAAAAGTGTTTCAGAACAGAAAGGCATTCGCGAGTCTGGTTTGACTAGGAATACTGCCTGGTGAGGAAAATACTCCATAAGATGCAGACCCTCTTAATGAAACGTTATAGTAACAAATTAAATCAGGTGTTAACTGCGCTTAAGAGAAGGAGCATAGACTGATAATGGCAAGTCACACGAGTTAGCAGACCCTGTGATAGGAGTTAAATTAACAGCTCTCTCTACTTGGTAACAACTTGGGAAAGAGTGGTTGTTGCAGGCACAACTGAGAAAAAGAATCCCTCCCTTGCAGGTGGGCCCGATAGTCTACCGGCTGTAACTTTTAAGACCAACTCCCTGTGGTGGGCAAATCTCCTAAGTCCATTTTCAGGTCGAGCACGCAAGTGCTCTGGTCTGTTGTAATCTATCTGTGGTCTTTTAACCACGCCCACTGCAAGCCCACCACTATCACTCATTCATGGGCTTGACTTTAAAAACCCTTTATTATCATTGGTAAATGCTTTACGTTTGACCCTCCTTGGGGCAGTTTTGTTAATGCCTTGGCCATCAACCCTATTACATGGATAATTGCACGTTTGCCGATAGGTTTGACTGAGAGCGAAACTTTTCCTTTTGTGTCTCTCTTTCGCGGTCATGGTTGCCGTGGCGCTTTGAATCGGCTCGCTTATGTCAATTCTTTTACTTTTAATTTTCAATTTATATGACAAGAAAAGTCCAGTTAGGAATTTACCACGCTTATAGCTCTAACTCGAGTAAACGCGAGACCCATGGCATTGCAAATGCTTGTTTAGTTATCTGATTCACCCCATAAAACCAGACCAGCTTACCTCAATCACCACCTCAACTTCTACCAAACCACAAGGAACCTTCAGTCGGCCTCCCAGGGCTACCGGATGCACCCCCTGAATCAAGAAGAGTGGGGGACACTCCTTCTTACACATCCCAGCCAAGCTTGGAATGACCTGCCACTACTCCTCAGAACCGCCCCCTCCGTCATGGGCTTCTGAAAGAAGCTCTAATCCTGGCTCTACCAGGGGAAACAGGCATAATTCCACCCATCCCCATTTCTGGGGCTCCTACCCTGCTCAGCGCCTGGATAACCTCAGGGGTGATTAGTTGCGCTTTACAAATCCACAGAACATAACACTAATGAAGGGCACTTTTATTTTGATACCCAGGACTATGTTCTATCCTGGACCCTGGACCTCTTCCAGGCCTTTCGAACTGTGTTACACTTGGTTGGCATACAGCCATAAAGGCAAAGCTTCTTTGAAAACAATGTAAAACGCAGGTGCCTCGGAGATTTCAGGAGGAGGGTATAGCGGCAGCATACACTCTTAGGAGACTGTCAGATGTCCATGCTTAATAATTCTTACCCCCAGCCCCAGTCGGGAAAAGTCTTTGCCAGTTCCTGGTCTTTGGAGAGAGGGCTGTGAACAGCCAAACCTACTGCATTTGCAAGTGCTTGTTGGGCTCCGTCATAGCTCCCTATGGTCCGCATGCGACATTGTGTCAGCGGGTGTAGTACCCCTAGTCACCACCTGGAGTCACCGTTGTTTCACTAAGTATTCTGTCAGCGCTTTAAAGCGCCTGGAGTAGCCCCCCCTTCAGCACAATATGCTCCGAACCACACACCCTACATGGTGTTGTTCACTATCCCCGCGACGTGTGGGTAAGCGCTTCAGTGCCCCTTCATGCATAGTAAGCGCTATACAAATGTCACAGGATAATACAACGGGCATGGACTGTATTGCTCCTGAGTGGACAACCCCTACCTCCCCCACCCCGTTCCCCATCTTTTGCTCTATGGGTTCTCCACTCCATGTTGCAGGAATCCACTTTGCTTCACAAGAGACGCCACAGACGAGTTTACATCCACTGAGAGGAAACCAAACACCAACTTAACGTGGAACAACTAATGTCCACAAAGCTGACACAAACAACATTTGCAATTCCCCGGTTTGTTTTCACCCATACATATTCCAGTTTTTATAAACGCACCCTCAATTCAAAGGTCTATAACTTTAGCGTTATTTAATTCTTATTTTAATCTCCTATCTTTTTGGGGTGCCTTTGGTCGCCGTACTCACAAGATGTGGTCACTTGAATAAAAACTGCGAAAGAAAACTTTACGAAAGAGCTTCAGAAATGGGGCCTGTATGCAGATGCAGAACTTGCTGTCCCCAAAACACCCCGTCTCGAGCTCAGAGCAATAAATGACTCTTCAAATGCAAACTGTGTTCCTGCGACAAATCACATTATGTCTGCAGAGCCCGTGTGCGTTCCGGAGTAGGACGTTCCCTCACGTCTGACTTTTATTACAAAGGGAATTTTTGTAAAGGTTTAAAATCCGAAATGAGTTCGGTGATGGATGGCGCCTTTGTGCGAGGGCCGCCGGCTTCCAAGAGTCTCACTGCGCGCGTAGGCAGGAGGGGTGGTCCTGAGGCGGCGAAACACAATATTTAATATGAAATGAAGGGCTCTGGTGTTGGACAGAAGCTGTGAAAACGTGCAGTGTAATTGCTGTTATCAATAAATATGTTTTTATCCGTACATTGTTGGCGCGGTTGTAATCGAGGCGTGGATGGAGACATTGGAAGAGTGAAGGAGTGATACCTACCAGCTCGGGTCAGTTAAACCTGCCCCCACCCCCAAGGAGATGAACGAGGATAGCTTCATCAGCAGCCCAGAGCCACCGTTGTCAAGTACCCGCAGGAGCACGGTGTGCCCAGGATAACACGTGCAGGCGGCGCGGGGACTCGCGGCCCTGCACGTGCTTTGTATCTTTTCCTGCACTTCGCTGGTTAGGGGTGTCTATCATCCTCCTCTGGGTGGGGTTCCCTCAGCTTAAACCAGCCTATAACATGGGCACCGCGCCCCCATGACCTGGCCATGGCGTGACTAACAGCTGGTGCCAGCTGATGGATGGTTGAGGGGTGCGTGCCTTTCCACCTCCGCCCCAGTGTGCACAGGCTCTCCGAGGCCCTTCACGTCCTCTCTTTAGTCAAGTGTGAGAGAAATAGATTATGTATGTGTGTCTATATATGTGTGTTTGTTGTGTGAGAGAGACTGCATGTGTGAGATAGTGTGTGTGTGTGTGTGTGCGCGCATGTGTGTGTGTGTGTGTCATATGTGCGTGTCTCTATATATCTGTGTGTTTGTTGTGTGAGAAACAGTATGTGTGTGAGAGATAGTGCATGTGTATGAGAGAGTGTATGTGTGTGAGAGTGTGTGTGTGCATATGTGTGAGTGTCATATGTGCGTGTCTCTATATATCTGTGTGTTTGTTGTGTGAGAGACAGTATGTGTGTGAGAGACTGAGTGTGTGCATGTGTGTGAGAGTGTGTGTGTGTGTGCATGTGTGTGAGAGTGTGTGTGTCTTATATGTGCGTGTGTGTATCTATATATCTGTGTGTTGTGTGAGACAGTATGCGTGAGTGAGATTGTGTGTGAGAGTGTGTGTGCATGTGTGTGAGAGTGTGTGTGTCTTATATGTGCGTGTATCTATATATCTGTGTGTTTGTTGTGTGAGAGACAGTATGTGTGAGTGAGATAATGCATGTGTATGAGAGAGTGTATGTGTGAGAGTGTGTGTGTGTTCGTGAGAGAGAGCGTGTGTCTTATACGTGCGTGTGTTTCTTTATATATCTGTGTGTGTTTATTCTGTGAGAGACAGAGTGTGTGAGAGAGATAGAGTGAGTGTGTGTGCGCGCGCGCACAGACTTAGATAAGTGGTTGGGCATCTCGTCGCTCGTTGTCACGTATGGGTCTAATTCACAAAGAAAGCAGTGCACTTACACCCATAGAGCACCTCTGCATGTGGCTGTAAATGTACAACTTTTGGAAATTCTCAAACATTCCCTCTATAATGGCCAGTAAACTGCCCCAGTCTACGTGTACTACTGGGAATGTCATATAGCAACTATTACTTCTGGAGTACTGAGTTGTACACAGGGTATATCTCGACATTGGAGACATGTAGCCTTATGCACAAATCCACCATTTTTTAGGTCGAGCACAGCAGCGTGCACGTGGTGCTCTTCTCGACATTTTGTAATCTATTTTGTGGGGTTTAACCACGCCCATCTCACACGCACCACTTTAATTCGTTTCTGGGCTTGTCTTACAAAAATCCCTTGATGTTGCTGGTAAATGCTTTATGTTTGTCCCACCTTGAGGCTGGTTTGTTACTGCCTTGGAGACTGACCCTATTACATGGATTATTGCACGATCGCCAGATACCTTAGTGTGGCACACTATTTTTAATTTTGCCTCACCACTTTGCTCATGGCGGTATGTTGTTTCTTCATCTTTCTTGGTTTCATGCATCTTGCTGTTTCTTAGCGATGTCTGTGTGGGCTTTTCTATTTAGTTCTTTTTTTGCAGTTTTATGTAGCGCAAACTCGACACAAAGGTATTGGAGCACTTAATTCATCTTTTTCGCAGTTTTATATAGCACGAACTCCCTGCAAAAGTACTACAGCACTTTACATAAGCACTAGGTACATTACACAAGGACACATTCATTATTGGAAGAAAGGGGAGATTAAACGATTTGCCCAGAATCGCAAGATGTTGAGGCGGCACCGTGACTCAAAACGTGTTCCCCAGCTTCAAAGTCGGCAGCTCTGGCCTTTTACGCCACATCCTCTCCTCTAGGGTTCTTTATCTGGTGCGTGTTGGGGCAGTCTGGGAATAACTCTTTTTTATTTATATAGCGCTTGGTAATACAAGTTCGGTAATTTCATAGCGCTGCAAAGCAGGTGCCATTCTTAACAAAATCGCTATTAATTCATTCTGCACAGATAAAGAGGTGAAAAAGCTATGTCAGGATTGTAATCTGTGACATTCTTGTTCTGTCAAGACCTCTGCAGCGGGTGCATTAACCAACTGACTTGGGTAGAGTTTAACACTAGGTGCTATCACGTGCTCTTGATAACCTCCGGAGGGTCACCAACCAAGCGCATAGGTTAGTTTTAGGTAAGAAGATAGCAAAAGGTGTTGCCTCCAAAATGGTAAAAGAGGAGTCATGACTCCAGACCCAAGCACTTTACGGCCTCAAGCTTGATAGAAAAAAACATCTAGCCTTTGGATGTAATTTTGGCCTCTTCAAATAGAGTTCATTTAGCGAAGGTATTACAGCACTTTAAATGAGCATTGGTTACATTACACAAGAACACATTCATTTTTGGTATCAAGGGGAGGTTACGTTATTTGCCCAGAATCACAGGATGTCGAGCCTCCAACCATGTTCCTCAGCTCCAAGGTTGGCAGCTCTGGCCCTTACGCCAAATCTTCTCCCCTAGGGCTCTTTGGTGCGTGTTGGAGCAGTCTGGGAATAACTTGTTTTTAAAAAAATCTAGTGCTTGGTAATACAGGTTCTGTCATTTCATAGCACTGCAAAGCAGGTGCCTTTCTTAACAAAATCACTATAATTCATTTGCAGATAAGCTGCCTCTTTTGTCATTCTCTTTGTAATCAGTCAATGTTTTTAAAACTTAGGCTGGTTTTACCAATGTAGAGGAACAATTTATTTAAAAGTTTAACACAGAAATACATGGTTCCCCCCTTTTCTTTGTGCCTAACTCTTTTGACCCCCTCATTCTCTGATTTATATGCCACAAAGGTGCCTCTTTGTGGCTTGTTTGGTGCTACCAAAGTTTAGGTATACACTCTAGGAAAGGTTGCATCCCGTGGATATCACAGCCAGTCTGTAACAATGAGGCAAAAACACTCCCAAGATGCCGGCTTTGTTGTATCCTCTCTCCTGCAGCGACAGGCCTGGGAGGGCGTTGTGGCACCTGGCATACATTCACTACACTCCAAACCAAACACATAGGTAAAAGTCATTGGTACATATTTTGACATTGGCGGTATAAACCGCCTTCCTCCGCGGTGACGGCCGCCAAAAGACCATCCCCTCGGCTACTATCCTTCCGCCAGATGATGACCACAGCCAGACTTCCCTCACAAGAACGGCGCAAATCCGCCCATGGCCATACTGGCAGATGGTGGTAAGGTGGTGCTGTTACCACCAGCACCGCCTCGCCAGTAGACCGCCGACAGCAGTATCATGACACATGATATGGCCTGGCGGTGTTCTGCTGGCGGGCGCTGCTGGCAGTAGCAGCGCCCTTTCCTGTTCCCGGACGGAAGGACCGACGAAAGACCAGCTGGATGAAGGTAAGTTGGATTTCCGACAGGGGGGGGTGGGCGGTGTTTTGTGTGTGTGTGTGCATGAATGTATGAGTGTGTGCGTGAATGCATCTGTGTGTGTAGTGTTGTTTGCGTGGGTGTATGAATGTGTGTGAATGCGTGTGAATGCGTGTAAGAATGGAAATGCGAATGCATGTCTGCATGTCAGTGTGAATGTGTGTACGAATGTGTAAGAGCATGACTGGATGCATGTGTGTATGAATGCATGTATGCCAGTGTGAGTGAGTTGGTGTATGCATGGTGCATGTCTGCGCATGTGTGCATGTATGGATGAGGTAGGGGATCGGAAGGAGGGGGAGCATGGATGGAGGGTGAGGGGCGTTTGTGGAGTGTTTGGGGGGGGGGGGGGTTGAGGCCTCCTACCAGTGACAGGGAAGGTATTCCCTGTCACAGGTAGGGCCTACCACCATGGTTTTCACAGCGTTGCTAACGCCACGAAAGCCATGGTGGTAGGCTGGCTCACAATGCCGCTGGTGGTAGTACAGCGGCTGCCGGGCTGGAGATTGAAATCTCCGGCCCGGCGGCTGCTACCGCTATGGCGGTATGAGCGGTAAATTGGCAGGTTGGCTGTAGCCAACACACCAATGTCATACTGTGACGGTAGGTACCGCAAGCCTGTTGGCGGTACTACTGCCACATTAACACCTACTGCCCGGGTCATAATGACCCCCATTGTCATTTAATTTGCCAATAGCTCTAACTCTCACAAATGCAAGACCTATTGCATTGCAAATTCTTGTTCTTTCTTTTCCTTTCAATGGAAATAAACATTTTTTTTATTTTATTTCAGTGACAAAACCCCTTCCTCTACACTCTCCTGAAGTCTTGGCGCATTCCGTTGACCTTCCTACACCTACATGGGAGTCACCACAGCCAATCACTGGAGTACATTTTTGACTATTTCCAGGGTGGGAAGGTGTTGGGTCAGGCTTTGTGAATGCCCACAAAATCTCAGGTTTGTGTGTTTTACAAACTCTAAAGGGGGACCATGCCTTCATTGTACCACCCAACCCCTTGTGTGGGGTTTACTCCTGTGAAGTTCTATGTAGGTATAGAGGGCAATTATACAGTTGTACAACCACCTATGCCTGCCATGTGTTCTTTTGCCACAGACAGTCAAATATGTGCCCGCTGTCACTTCTTAAGATAGGTGTAGGACTGTATATGGGCTTGTGAATCAAGCACCAGTGAAAATCCCAACGAAAGTGGATGTTAGACAATCTAGACATTTAGGCAAAGATCACAACCACTCACCGCGGCTTTGGGGTGACGGTTGAGCTTGTATACATTTAAGTAATATAGGGCCAGATGTACGAACTTCCGGCAATGTGACTCGCAATTTGCGAGTCACAATGCCGGATGCAGGATGGTGTCCCTGACACCATCTGCGAATCGCAAGGGGGGTCGCAAAGACCCACCTCATTAATATTAATGAGGTGGGTCGCAATTTGCGACCCCCTTGCGATTGGCAGCACTCACAGGGATGGTGGCCTGCTGGAGACAGCGGACCACCATGTCTGTGACTGCTTTCTAATAAAGTCGTTTTTTTGGTTGTTGTATTGCAGCCTGTTTTCCTTAAAGGAAAATGAGTTGCAATACACACAAAAAAATGAAATGTTTTTGTTTAATTTTTTCAGAGTAGGCAGTGGTCCATATGACCACTGTCTGCTCTGAAAAAATGTTTTCAGAGCCATTCACCCATTTGAATTGGGTGCTAACTGCGAATTGCTTTGCGACCGCGTTCGCGGTCACAAAGCAATTCTACATCGCAATGCGAATCGCAAATAGGAAGGGGAACACTCCTTCCTATTTGCGATTCGCATTCCCATTTTGCGAGTCAGTAACCAGGTTACTGACTCGCAGAATGGGAATAAGCCTCGCGATGTGCGTTTTGCATCATGCAAACACGCTTGCTACTTGTGGCCCATAATGTGCTAAGTCCTGTCACCTCCAGCTTTCGGTGCCATAATGGACTTGGCCCGGGTTATTTGTGCGACTTCGTTCACAGTAGGCTGGTACACTTGTGGTTTTCTGTTTGGAGATCTAACGAATCGTTCTTCACCGGAGAGATATTTCTTGACTGCCCGGCCTGCGATAGGGGCGGCCCAGACCCTGGCTAGCAAAGGTCAGTCCCTGGAGGCCATTGGCTTGGGTGATCTTTTTCATGATGGTGCATTAGGGGTTCCTGGCGGTGTACCACATGTCCAGGATTATCGCTGGAGTGTGCTAAGGGTAGGCGGCAGTAAAGTCGAGTGTAAAAACCTATTTATGTTTTACCCCAGCGATATTCTTAATAATTATTAATGGGATACTGACAGGAGCTGGCCCAGACTTTCCTTATTCAGCTTCCGGGCAGGAATAATGAAATATTTTCTTTGTTTACCGTCTGGGTTTCAATCAAAGCTTGACTGCATCCCTTGTCCAGGTCGCAATGCGCATGAGCAGACTATGTTGTATTTTCTTTTGGTGTGATTATCACATAATGTATGTGAACAGGTTTCTGGTCCCCTTTTGAAGCGCAGGGACCAGCGGGTGTGCCTGGCGGCTTGTCGTGTCTTGTTGAACCTGGCAGATGAAGGATGCAGGCATGTTCGGCCCCTCCCAGCCAGATGCCTGACAGGAAGTCAACGCTCCCTGGGTAGCGAACCCTCTGTGTTAATTGGTGCTCGAACTGTTTTAACCTGGCTTGTATTAATTTTTCCGTAGACGTTTTTAGCGTTTTAATTCTGTACTTTAACTGTTAATTAATGGCTTTATTCTTGTATGTGGTTTGTAAGCTTTTATGGATGATCTCAGCTGTCCATGATGAGTATTGAATGACGTGTAGGACACCATCTTCAACCTGTGCAGACCATGAAGTCTAAACAAAATCATTGATTTTACAGATGCAAAATGTATCTGTGATATTGCCATCACCTGCACAAAACAAGGTTGTTCGCTTGAGGTAGCTTGGAGTGAATACAATCGGAGTCACTAGTGCATATTTAAACCTGTGACCTGAAGGAGAAAAGCAGATGCCGCCCGAAGCACTGAACTTAGATATCCATCAAACCAAGGACAGATGCTTGAACCAGGAGGAGCCCATAACAGGGGTCACAGATTGTCCACCTCTGTCGTTATGTTAACGGGGGTACCCATGCCTCCTGGGGGGGGCTACACTCTGACCCACTATCGCTTGGACCCTGGGGACTCACTAAAAATGAGGAAAGAATGGGTAATTCTGGGCCCCAGTTCCTCGGTATTTCCACAGTCAACACGATGAACTATGGACCCCCTAAAACCCGGCCTTAAAAGGTTCCGCTCCATCATCTCTAGATCACAGTTTGTGAAAATGGACAAACTGAGGCCGCGCTCCCTCCCACTTTCCTCCAGCACACCTCAGAGCTCTGGGACATCAGTTCTTCACTCTACCCTCTCCGTGGAACCGCTTGGGCTTCTGGGGAGGGAATTTCACTTCATTCCAAACACTACATCCAACCCGGAGGTCCCAGGACAGTGGTTCACATCCAGATGCTTTACCAGGTCAGTGATGGCAATGCCAGAACTACAGGCCGGACCACAAGTCATGTGTCAACTCTCCGTTCAGTCCTAGACACAATTGTTCGCCTTCTGAATGGCGCAAAAGATCTAATCCCATCACTTCCATCCTGAAAGACCTCAATTCGTTACCCTTTGATGCTAGAATTCACTTTGGAGTCGCTTGTGTCACCCATAAAACCAGACACCTAGGCCCGCCCACCTACCTGAATAAGAAACTCAAGGCCTCCAGAAGGAGAAAGCACCAGGAACGAAGCTCTTTTCAGTCTGGAAATTCCAAGATGGAACCAGACCTTCTGGGTGTCACCCATTGTCTCTGAAAGTACTTGTCTGGAGACCAGTGACCACCTTCTCCACTCCAGAAGCATCTGCAGAGTCACCTCCCCAGAGCTCACCTGGGAAACCTCCATCTCCTGGACAGACTGTGTCCCACTCCAAAGTTTACCCCCCTTCTCTGTCACCCCGGGGCCATGTCCTTCCTGATTTTGGCACAAGGCAGGTACTTATCGCTCTCCTCCACCCTTCACGTCTCATCAGGACCTCAGCTTCACCACTGAACACCAAATGCACATGTAGAGGGGATAATAAAGCTCGGGGTAACTAATGCACCCCAACTGCAGTGTTCATCCAGGAATGCAAGAAATGGCAATAGATGTGGAGCACCAGGTTTGTATCCTTGGAGTGTTATTGAACTCATCAGCGTCTTTGCCCACTTCATTTCACCCAAACATTTGAAAACTTCTCATTTGTAAAACAAAGGCCTTTGGGTGCCACCACAGGCACTTTCAATGGGTACTTGTTCATGTCCCTCTGTGGTGAGGCCACTGCGCCATTTCCCACAGTATTACAACAACAGCTGAGTGCAGGTGCTAACGTGTGGTAACAATGTTTGTGCATTTTTACTGTGTGGCATTTTATCGTGGGGGTGATGTGCTGTGTTGTTTTGTCATGCTTTTGTCATTTCTGCTGCATCATTGCAATATGATATTTTTGTGTTGCCGTGTTGCGTCCATTTTCTTGCTGTGACCTGATATTTTAATTGTGTTGTTCTGTTGCTTTGTGTATGGTATAGTGTTATTCTCTGTTGTTAAACAGGTCAACACATACGTCTACATTTCCACCTTCTACAGTGGTAAAATAGCAATTCAGAAGGTCAACTATGTAAGACACCGGTCAGCCCAAAACTGTGGTAAATACCTACCTTAAATTACCACTTGCAGGGCTCCTGGGAATGCAGTTCTAGGACTGGATGCATGTTGTTTGATGTTCCTGAAGCGATCTGGAACCATATAATTCCCTGTGATAAACCCAGAGAAAATCAGGTGATCACAGATAGGTGGGAATAACAATACTGATAGCAAAGGGGCCAAGGAAGGAATGAGCACAGAGACTGCACGGTTTCAAAGGGGCAAAAGACTGAATGAGTGGACATGGTACACTGCATTGTTATGTACAGATGAACTCTGAAAGGGGGAAACGGATTGGATGATGATCATGCAGCGTCCTCTACATTGTTAATCACAGGTGATCTTTGGAATGAGGCCAAGGATTGGATGTTGATCATGCAGCGTACTCTACATTGTTACTTACAGGTGATCTTTGGAAAGAGGCCAAGGATTGGATGGTGAGCACGCAGCGTACTCTACATTGTTACTCACAGGTGATCTTTGGAAAGAGGCCAAGGATTGGATGTTGAGCACGCAGCGTACTCTACATTGTTACTCACAGGTGATCTTTGGAAAGAGGCCAAGGATTGGATGTTGAGCACGCAGCGTACTCTACATTGTTACTCACAGGTGATCTTTGGAAAAGGGCCAAGGATTGGATGTTGAGCACGCAGGGTACTCTACAGTGTTACTAACAGGTGATCTTTGGAAAGAGGCCAAGGATTGGATGGTGAGCATGTAGCGTACTCCACATTGTTACTCACAGGTGATGTTTGGAAAGAGGCCGAGTATTGGATGGTGAGCATGCAGCTTAATGTACATTGTTACTCACAGGTGATCTTTGGAAAGAGGCCAAGGATTGGATGTTGAGCACGCAGCGTACTCTACATTGTTACTCACAGGTGATCTTTGGAAAAGGGCCAAGGATTGGATGTTGAGCACGCAGGGTACTCTACAGTGTTACTAACAGGTGATCTTTTGAAAGAGGCCAAGGATTGGATGTTGAGCATGCAGCTTACTCTACATTGTTACTTGCAGGTGATCTTTGGAAAGAGGCCAATAATTGGATGGTGATCATTCAGCGTACTCTACATTGTTACTTGCAGGTGATCTTTAGAAAGAGGCCAAGGATTGGATAGTGAGCGTTCAGTGTACCCTACATTGTTACTAACAGGTGATCTTTGGAAAGAGGCCAAGGATTGGATGTTGAGCATGCAGCGTACTCTACATTGTTACTTACAGGTGATCTTTGGAAAGAGGCCAAGGATTGGATGGTGAGCACGCAGCGTACTCTTCATTGTTACTTGCAGGTGATCTTTGGAGAGGCCAAGGAGTGGATAGTGCTCATGCAGCGTACTCTACATTGTTACTCACTGGTAATCTTTGGAAAGAGGCCAAGGATTGGATGTTGAGCACTCAGCGTACTCTACATTGTTACTCACAGGTGATCTTTGGAAAGAGCCCAAGGATTGGATGTTGAGCACTCAGCGTACTCTACATTGTTACTAACAGGTGATCCTTGGAAAGAGGCCAAGGATTGTATGGTGATCATGCAGCGTACTCTACATTGTTACTCACAGGGAATCTTTGGAAAGAGGCCAAGGTTTGTATGGTGATCATGCAGCGTACTCTACATTGTTACTCACAGGGGATCTTTGGAAAGAGGCCAAGGATTGGATGGTGATCATGCAGCGTAATCTATATTGTTACTAACAGGTGATCCTTGAGAAGAGGCCAAGGATTGTATGGTGATCATGAATGGATGGTGATCATGCAGCTTAATCTACATTGTTACTTACAGGTGATTTTTGGAAAGAGGCCAAGGATTGGATGTTGAGCACGCAGCGTACTCTGCATTGTTACTAACTAGTGATCTTTGGAAAGAGGCCAAGGATTGGATGGTGAGCATGCAGCGTACTCTACATTGTTACTAACAGGTGATCTTTGGAAAGAGGCCAAGGATTAGATGGTGAGCATGTAGCGTACTCCACATTGTTACTTGCAGGTGATCTTTGGAAGGAGGCCAAGGATCGGATGTTGATAACGCAGCGTACTCTACATTGTTACTAACAGGTGATCCTTGGAAAGAGGCCAAGGATTGGATGATGAGCATGCAGAATACTCCACATTGTTACTTACAGATGATCTTTGGAAGGAGTCCAAGGATTGGATGGTGATCATGCAGCTTGATCTACATTGTTACTAACCGGTGATCTTTGGAATGAGGCCAAGGATTGGATGTCGAGCATGCAGCGTACTCTACATTGTTACCTGCAGGTGATCTTTGGAAAGAGGCCAAGTATTGGATAGTGCTCATGCAGCGTACTCCACATTGTTACTTACAGGTGATCTTTGGAAAGAGGCCAAGGATTGTGTGTTGAGCATGCAGCGTACTCTACGTTGTTACTAACTAGTGATCTTTGGAAAGAGGCCAAGGATTGGATGGGGATGATACAGCGTACTCTACATTGTTACTCACAGGTGATCTTTGGAATGAGGCCAAGGATTGGATGATGAGCATGCAGCGTACTATACATTGTTACTAACAGGTGATCTTTAGAAAGAGGCCAAGGATTGGATGATGAGCATGCAGCATACTCCACATTGTTACTTACAGGTGATCTTTGGAAGGAGTCCAAGGATTGGATGTTGAGCATGCAGCGTACTCTACATTGTTACTCACAGGTGATTTTTGGAAAGAGGCCAAGTATTGGATGGTGTGCATGCAGCGTACTCTACATTGTTACTTGCAGGTGATCTTTAGAAAGAGGCCAAGGATTGGATGATGAGCATCCAGCGTACTCCATATTGTCACCAACAGGTGATCTTTGGAAAGAGGCCAAGGATTGTATGTTGAGCATGCAGCACACTCTACATTGTTACTAACTAGTGATCTTTGGAAAGAGGCCAAAGATTGGATGGTGAGCATGCAGCGTACTCTAAATTGTTACTTACAGGTGATCTTTGGAAAGAGGCCAATGATTGGATGGTGATGATACAGCGTACTCTACTCTACATTGTTACTTGCAGGTGATCTTTAGAAAGAGGCCAAGGATTGGATGGTGAGCATCCAGCGTATTCTACATTGTTACTAACAGGTGATCTTTGGAAAGAGGCCAAGGATTGGATGGTGTGCATGCAGCGTACTCTACATTGTTACTTACAGGTGATCTTTGGAATGAGGCCAAGGATTAGATGGTGATCATGCAGCGTAATCTACATTGTTACTCACAGGTGATCTTTGGAAAGAGGCCAAGGATTGGATGTTGATCATGCAGCGTACTCTACATTGTTACTTACAGGTGATCTTTGGAAAGAGCCCAAGGATTGGATGGTGAGCATGCAGCGTACTCTACATTGTTACTCACAGGTGATCTTTGGAAAGAGGCCAAGGATTGGATGGTGAGCACGCAGCGTACTCTACATTGTTACTCACAGGTGATCTTTGGAAAGAGGCCAAGGATTGGATGGTGTGCATGCAGCGTACTCTACATTGTTACTCACAGGTGATCTTTGGAAAGAGGCCAAGGATTGGATGTTGAGCATGCAGCGTACTCTACATTGTTACTCACAGGTGATCTTTGGAAAGAGGCCAAGGATTGGATGTTGAGCATGCAGCGTACTCTACATTGTTACTCACAGGTGATCTTTGGAAAGAGGCCAAGGATTGGATGGTGAGCATGCAGCGTACTCTACATTGTTACTCACAGGTGATCTTTGGAAAGAGGCCAAGGATTGGATGGTGAGCATGCAGCGTACTCTACATTGTTACTCACAGGTGATCTTTGGAAAGAGGCCAAGGATTGGATGGTGTGCATGCAGCGTACTCTACATTGTTACTCACAGGTGATCTTTGGAATGAGGCCAAGGATTGGATGGTGATCATGCAGCGTACTCTACATTGTTACTCACAGGTGATCTTTGGAAAGAGGCCAAGGATTGGATGGTGAGCATGCAGCGTACTCTACATTGTTACTCACAGGTGATCTTTAGAAAGAGGCCAAGGATTCCAGCACCTACCTGAACTGATTTTTCAAGGCGAGTGATTGAATGAACAAATCACTCTAAAATGTGTCCACTCTGAATGTTATTCCCTTTGTAGTCTAGTTAAGTATTAAATTGATGCTGAATTTCCGTGCTCCAGTTAAGAGCCTGTCCATCAATGTGTTCTAGGTTCTAGCCACATAGACAAAACACACTCTAACAATTTAATTCACTTTTTTCTACCTCTTCAGATGGGAATTGGTGGCATATGCGGAGTTTGGCCACCCACCGCTTGGTTTTAGTGGCACATGCTGAGGTTGACCACCCACCGATTGGTATTAGTGGCACATGCTCAGTTTGGCCACCCATCGCTTGGTATTTGTGGCACATGCTCAGTTTCACCTCCCATCGCTTGATATTTATGGCTCATACTCACTTCTACCTCCCATCACTTGGTATTAATGGCACATACTCAATTTCACCACCAATCACTTGGTATTTGTGGCACATGTTCAGTTTTGCCACACATCGCTTGGTATTCGTGGCACATGATGAGTTTGACCACCCATTGCCTGGTATTTGTGGCACATACTGAGTTTGGCCACCCACCGCTTGGTATTTGTGGCACATGCTGAGTTTGGCCACCAATCGCTTGGTATTAGTGGCATATGCTGAGTTTGGCCATCCATCGCTTGGTATTTGTGGCACATGCTCAGTTTCACCATCTATCGCTTGGTATTAGTGGCTCATACACAGTTTCACCACGCATCACTTGGTATTTGTGGCACGTGCTCAGTTTCACCATCCATTGCTTGGTATTTGTGGCATATGCTGAGTTTGGCCACCCTTCGCTTGGTATTTATGGCACATGCTCAGTTTCGCCATCGATTTCTTGATATTTGTGGCACATGCTCAGTTTCGCCATCCATTTCTTGGTATTTGTGTCACATGCTCAGTTTCGCCATCCATTTCTTGGTATTTGTGGCACATGCTCAGTTTCGCCATCCATTCCTTGGTATTTATGGCACATGCTCAGTTTCGCCATCCATTTCTTGGTATTTGTGGCACATGCTCAGTTTCGCCATCCATTTCTTGGTATTTGTGGCACATGCTCAGTTTCGCCATCCATTTCTTGGTATTTGTGGCACATGCTCAGTTTCGCCATCCATTGCTTGGTATTTGTGGCACATTCTGAGTTTGGCCACCCACCGCTAGGTATTTGTGGCACATGCCGAGTCTGGTGGCTCAACACTTGGTATTTGTGGCACATGCTGATTTTAGCCACCCATCACTTGGTATTTGTGTTACAGGCTCAGCTGGACCACCTATTTGTGGCACATGCTGAGTTTAGCCACCCATCACTTGGTATTTGTGTTACAGGCTCAGTTGGACCACCTATTTGTGGCACATGCTGAGTTTAGCCACCCATCACTTGGTATTTGTGTTACAGGCTCAGTTGGACCACCCTTTTGTAGCACATGCTGAGTTTGGCCTCCCACTGCTTGATATTTGTGGCAAGTGCTCAGTTTGACCACCCATGTGTGGCACATGCTGGGTTCCGCCAGCCACCGCTTGGTAGTTCCCTCCAGGTTTGTGTGGGTGGGATTCTGCGAGTCTGGCTATCTGCATCCGTGCCTATAGGTCGATGTGGACCTGTATATCTGGTTGTGATGGTGGCTGTAAGTGTGTTGGTCTGTGTGTGCAAAGACAATGATGTGTGTGCTGCTGTTTGTGTGCATGATTTTCATTGTCTATATTGCCATACCGTGCATGTATATGCTATCTGATTGAACTCATGTTGTGTCCTTGGAGTGGTTTCAGTGTCCACCTTACACCTCACATCTTGCCACCAAATCAAGGACCCTCTGGGTACAGTCACCACCACAATGAAACCCATTTACAACCCAATGCCACCCTTGTCAGCCCATCTCTCAACACTGAGTCAAGTCTGCCACCCAACATAGAGGTGCCCAAGATCAACCTTCAGTCAGCCCCTCCCCCCACTGCACTGAAATCTCATCAACACATGGTCAGAGGATGAATGAATGAAAACAGACCTATGAAGTGCATTCCTACCCATGGACATCATAGAACTAAGGTTAGCCTTAACCCATCACCTTAAGAGCAGAGATCCCTTGCAATCTATGAGCTTCTGCTGTCATACACAGGCAGATACCCACAATGTCGTAGATTTCCTCAATTTTTGTGATGCAGAATTGTGGCAGGTGAACTCTGGGGGTAAATAATAAATGTGTAGTATCCCTGGAGCATTCCTGTCACACCCTACAAATATGGATGGATTGTCTGCATGACAGAAACTCTGCAGGCATAATCAATTAATCAATCACTCATAGTATTTGTGAATCGTGGCTTATCACCACAGGGGGTATCCAGACGCTTAGGGTAGTCGCAGTGTGCCCAACTACTCCTCACAGATCCAAGTCTTGAGATTTTTCCTGAAGTTGAGAAGGGTGTGTGAGGTGCGGAGGTGGGGTCGTTCCAGTTCTTGGCCGTTAGGTAGGAGAATGAGCACCCTTGCAGCGACTGTGTCGGATTCCCAAGGAATGGGCGAGGGTTGTCGAGCAGAGCTCCCTGGTTGGCTGGTTGAAGGAGAGTCTGCGGTCGATTAGCTTGTGTCCAATGTTTTGGAGGGCTTTGTATGCAATGGTGAGAAGTTTGAATTTATACCTCGTGTGCACAGGCTGCCAGTATAGACCTCTGAGGTGGAGTGCGATGTGGGTTATTCTAGGAAGGTCTAGGACAAGTCTCGCTGCTGTTTTCTGGATTCAGTGGAGGAGCTGGGCGGGAAGTCCGACGTAGAGGACTTTTCCGTAGTCTAGTCTGCTGGTGATGATGGCTCAGGTGACCGTTCGTTTTGATGGAAATCCATTTGAAGATCTTCCGTAGCATGCAGAGGATATCGAAGCTGGAGGAGGCTACTGCATTTACTGCTGTTGGAAGGTGAGTTTGCTGTCGATGATGATGCTGAGGTTGCGGGCGTGGTCAGTTGGTGACTGGTTTGTCCAAGCGTGGAGGGCCACCGTGAGTCATCCCAAGGTGAGGGGTTGCTTCCAAAGATGATCACTTCCGTCTTGTCCGTGTTCAGTTTCAAACAGTAAAATTTCATCCAGTCGGCGACGTGTCATGGCGTTGCTGAAGCTGTCTTTGGGCGTGGTGTGGTCAGTTGGTGACAGGGTTGTTGTGGAGGGCCACCGTGAGTCATCCCAAGGTGAGGGGTTGCTTCCAAAGATGATCACTTCCGTCTTGTCCGTGTTCAGTTTCAAACAGTAAGATTTCATCCAGTCGGCGACGTGTCATGGCGTTGCTGAAGCTGTCTTTGGGCGTGGCGTGGTCAGTTGGTGACAGGGTTGTTGTGGAGGGCCACCGTGAGTCATCCCAAGGTGAGGGGTTGCTTCCAAAGATGATCACTTCCGTCTTGTCCGTGTTCAGTTTCAAACAGTAAGATTTCATCCAGTCGGCGACGTGTCATGGCGTTGCTGAAGCTGCCTTTGGGCGTGGCGTGGTCAGTTGGTGACAGGGTTGTCCAAGCGTGGAGGGCCACCGTGAGTCATCCCAATGTGAGGGGTTGCTTCCAAAGATGATCACTTCCGTCTTGTCTGTGTCCAGTTTCAAGCAGTAAGTTTTCCTCCAGTCGGCGACGTGTCATGGCGTTGCTGAAGCGGTCTTTGGGCGTGGCGTGGTCAGTTGGTGACAGGGTTGTCCAAGCGTGGAGGGCTACCGTGAGTCATCCCAAGGTGAGTGGTTGCTTCCAAAGATGATCACTTCCGTCTTGTCTGTGTCCAGTTTCAAGCAGTAAGTTTTCATCCAGTCGGCGACGTGTCATGCCGATTCTGAAGCTGTTTTTGGGGGTGGCGTGGTCTTTGGCGAGGGAGAGTATCAGTTGGGTGTAGTCGGCGTACGAGATGAATGCGAGTCCATGGGAGCATAGGTTTGGTACTGGAGTGGTACCCTTGCAGTAAAAGATATTATGATTAGACACTGTGTAAAACGTTTCCATGTTTGTATGCAAGGCGTGCAGCAGACCCGCCAAGCTGGAAACCTTTGGAGAAAACCCCCACCTCAAGGAGGCGTCCATTTTCAGCAGACAATCCTGTCCACCTTTTTTTAGAAGATCCAGCTTTGTATCACAAAGTATACGTGGTCGGATAGGAGTGCCCACGTGCCAACCTATGCCCCCTTGACACAAACCTGCACTACTTTGTGTACTTAATGAATGTCCTCCAGCAAAGAAGACGTTTTGTGCGGGAAAGTAAATGCAATTAAACACTTTGCTCTGGTTTGTGTCACGTTTGTGATGCAAACTTTGTGTTGTGTTATTAAATCAGTGCCAAGGAGATCAGTCTAACCTGATGAACAGATCCACTCTTCACTGACTGAGATCCTGAGATTTGTGGAGCTTGTTGCCTTCCTGCGCTGTTCCAGAAGGGAATCCTCTGTCATGATTTGGAGGAAATATTTGGAAGGTGCAAACTGGGGAAATGAAAGCCAGCGGGACAGACACCTCTGGGACACATTGAAAATTGGGAGATTCTGTGAGCGTCACCTGAGAAGCGCTCCGAGGCAGACCTGCTCAGATATCGGCACACCTGCCTGGCAGGCGCTGCACTGATGCACCCGAGAGCCAGCCACGGAGGTGCCGCCCGGGGTCCGCACCGTTCTCGTTCCCAGTAGCCGGAAGGGGCATCGCACGCTGGTAATCATTTGCCAGTTAGGAGCCACTAATGGAAATATTTAACCTTACATTACGGCTCAGCAAATTCACAGCAACACCCTCTGTGTCCAAACTGCGAAGCCCCGAGTTAATGGCGCGCTGCAAACACGGCCTGATGGCTGCTAGCAGCTAGTAATGCGTGTACCACATGTGCCCTCATTCCCATGCACACGTGATCTCGGGCCGATGAGCATTAAGGGGCACAGAGCTGGTGCACGGGGGATGCGCAGTGGCCAAGCATATGTCACACTTCTGAAGTACAGAGATGCAAAACAGGCACATTTGGGTCATTTTGGTCAACTTGTGAAGTTTTAAACACCAGGGAAAGGGGACCTGCGTGACAGCAGTGCCCTCCCCACTGTCACTCAGGGCCGGGTTTAGTCTCCAGCATGGCTGGGAAGCTTTAGGGTACGGTTGTCCTGCCCTGGAAGTCCCACCTCTAAGGGGCGGGACTTCCGGCTGCAGGAAGGCTGCTCATTGTACACCAGTGCAGTTGTGGTGTATCCACTGGCCGCTCAGGGTTATGACAACTTTGCAGGACAGGAAGTAACTGCCACAGAGGCAGCCAATCCCTGCAGCTCTAAATCCCACCTGGTCTTGGCCTTCGCACCGCAACTTTGCTTCAGGAATATGGAGGGACTGGTGGTAATAGGGAACATTGGAGCGGAAATATGGACAGGTCACAACAGCGTGACCATAACATTGAAAGGGAAGTGTCACTTGGATAGTGAACAGAGGGGAGTGTGGATTTACAATTCTTAACTCCACCTCTGTGTACCTTGAAGATATGTTTATCACCTGGGTACCGTGGAGTTGGGTATCACAAACGTATCCAAGCTAACCTTTCGGAATTTTGTTCCCCGATATTCTGGTCATGATATTGTGACTTGTCGCAATGGTGGCTTCAATATTCCCCGGCCACATCGGGAAACTATGCTTCCCTTCATGAAGAGATTTTTACTTCAGTACTTTGTGGGTGAAGTAAATGACATCCACACTGTCTGATGTTATGTTCATGGACCTGGAAACAACCCCGGAGACCTGCAAGGCCTAAAGCGTATCTCAAGGTGAGCCCATGGTGTGGTGGTGTGGTGGTGTGGTGGTGCGGTGCTCCTTGGAGTCCCACTCTGAGCCCCATCAGACGCGGCTCTGGTCTGAGAGTACCATACCAGCGGTCCAAGCCAGGGACCCACCACAGGTCTTTCTTCCCCTGCAGGTTTTGGACATCATGGAAGAGCTGCATTTATCAGGACCTTGAAGGCTCCTAGATGGCCTACCTCTAGTAATGCCTGAATCCTCAGGGTGGGGAGAATTATTTGGATTTTTAGCCCGCTGTGGACAATGACCCTGTAACGACGGACGGAGGTATACGGACACTGTGGCTCCTTCACTTTTGTGGCCGCCGAGGTCAGTATTCTAACCAGTGGTTCAATCCAGTCCAGAGTAACAGTGGCCGGGAACAGGTGGGCTCTGTCCCTCCACTATTTTATCACAAGAACAAGTATCCTAACAACATCTCATTTTGAACGATGTGGAAACAACGCATTCCCAAGATATTTCTTGCAGAAAATGTATATATTTCCACCTGATTGCTAAGTTGGGGGACTCCATCGCCCTAGAATGAATGATGAATTCTACACAATATGAGCTCCAACCTGACTTGTTGCACTTAATAGGCTTCACTAGCGTGAAAAGCAGATTCTAGATCTGGTTATTCTCTGCTATGATGCAGCAGCAGTGGGGAACCAAGGAATTCAAGGCTCTTCCGGGAGGGTTCTCTAAGAGGTTTTCAGTGCTGCACTAGCCCTCTGCTCCGACAGAGAGCCCAGCTTTGTGCAAGGACAGGGAGGGTTGAGGGTGATGGGGGCGGGTGACATGAGGCCGGGTCCTTTTTGGTACATTTGGAACACAGACAGAAGCATGGTATGTATTGCTCCCCAATGATCCCTCTGCCCCTGTGTACCAGTTAAAAGCAGGGACAGATGATTTGCGGAGCCTTACATAACAGAAAATTATAGATGGGTAAAAAAACATCACTTTCATTGTCTATTTGATGTTACTCAGAATCCCTCATTAAAAAGGTGACCATTGGTAACTGTTTCCTGTCTATAATTCTGTATATACAGTGGAATTATATTGCTGGTTTTCTCTAAAAAGGAAAATAGTTTAGCCCATGGACCAAATCCCATATTTTTGCCATTTGCCTGCTCTGCAAGGAGGGCATTGGAAACAGGTGAAACATTGGGGTTCCACTGTGAATAAATCCAGCAGCTAAGAAGGTTCCTGTCTCATCCACATTCAGGTCCAGGCAGTTCTCTCTCATCCTTCACTGGTCCATTGCCGGTCACTCTGCCCCATAATCCAGATGCACTTCTTTGACGTATATTTGATACTAGGCACTAACGTTCTTGACGATCTTGGCTAGTGAAGAGATATAAACATTATAAGGCATGTGAGGAAAGTAGAAACCTCTACAACTGCCCCGGTCACTGTTGTTACTCCTTGTAAAAGGAAAGCACCAGTCTTAACTGGAGGTGGGCGGAATTCTGCTGAGTTACATAAAAACTCTGCAATATTCCCCGGAGTTCAGTGAGAAGGCAGAAATGGGCACATTGCGCTTAGCGCTGGGAACTTGTTCCATGCTGAGAAATCAGCATGAACTGCACTAAGTGGCTTGCCGGTAAGATCTGTTGCTCAAGTTGATTTTGCTGCCTCATGAGAAGATTTTCTACTCGAGCAGCAGCTTTCTGAACACAAACTAGTCGCAACTGCCTGCGACCGCCGGCGTTTGGAAAATCTCACTGAGTACCCATCTAGCACCCGAAAGTGATGCTAGGGGACATCAATTCTCCTCGCACTCTCCAACTTACGTTTGGAGAGCCACATAAGAGAAACAACTCTGCCATGCAGCGATCGGTGGAATTTGCCCAGAACTCAGTATTACATGTATAACGCGAAGTGTCCAACACTCCACAAACTCAGCCGCTGAGCAGAATTTATCATCCACCCCTAATCTTAACCATGCAACCCATGAGAATTCGGAATTACCTCATCCAGTGGAGCTGTGTTTATGATTCCATCAGGTTGCCAGGTGTTTGAGTGGAATGTTTCGGAAGTCTAACAAAGCCAAGGGTGCAAGGGCCGCTCCTTCCCAATGGCGGAGGAGCGTCGCCCCCTGGCCAAGAGCTAGGAGATGAAAAATAAAACAATAGTTACACTATCATTTTATTTTTCATCTGCGGGCTGAGCCAGCAGTGCAGGGGGGCTGGGCTGGGCCACGGGAGGTGGGAGGAGGGGAAGTGCACCTGAGTGCGCATGTGTGTTTAGCCGGCCATCTCAGGCCAGCCAAACAAACGTGCAGTTTGGTTTCTCCAGCCTGGCTGTGCTACACAGCCGGGCTGAAGAAACTGCACAGACCCCAGGGATGTGTCTGAGCGGCAATCCAAGCCGCTCAGACCAATCCTGGCACTGCTTTCATTCTAGGTTAGCATGAAAGCAGCACCAGGATTGCTGGGGAGCTTGTGCTGTTTTCCCAGTGAATTCTGGGGCACCACAAGAATAGTAGTGACAAGCGAGGAGGTAGGGGGCGGAACGACAGGAAAGGTACATTTTTATTGTATTCCCCTGTCCCCGTCGTCCCCCCAGCCACTGCCACCCTTGACATTTGCAGCAGCATGTATCTCCTTATATTGTTAAAGGAATTAAATGAGACATTGAATTCCTTAATTCAAGGCTCAGAACTCCTTGCCCTGGAAGCAATGCCAACACCAGGACTGGGAATCTGTGCCTGAAGGCGCTGGACACCAAACCTCAGTCAAAAATCTAAGTTGCATTCTCGTAAACGGAGTTTCACGTGGATTTAGATCTTAAATTTGTTGATCTAAAATGGATATTTAATGGATTTTAGATCTTAAAATATCCAAATAGATTTGGAACCTAAATGGATTTAGATCTTAAAATATCTACCTGTGATTCCTTATGAATCTTAAGAAAAAAAAGGAGCATGAAGAAGTTATTCCCCATTCATTTAAAACTCACTAGAATCCGTTTGACTGGTTTGCGATCTGCCACTGTGGTGGCAAACCATGGATGGGGTTCAGCAACTGGAAGGAGGTGATATCTATTCACCAAGCGGAAGCTGTCCGTGAGGTACAACGTACCCTACGTAAAAGAGGATCGTGGGCATGTCGGGGGCGAGCGGTGGTCCGGCGGACCACTGCATGTCCCTTCCAATAGAACTTCACAGCAGGCAATTATTTTTTATTATAATGTCTGACCCCTTATGGGGCAGGAGATTCGTAGAATAGATTCATATAATAAGCTCACAGTCCGTAACATTGTTCTGCCAAAAATGCCCAGATGTGCTGCAAATACTCTGCAATCTATAAAGACTTCGGGCAGCTAACTTTGCAATTTGCAACTGCTAAACGTACAGAATATTTATTACACGCCAAACTAATATTTACAGAGCAATAAATATTTCTGAGTGGGGACAGACATGTTTGTGTATTTGAATGATTTTCCTGCTGTGTCATCAGGTCTGACTTTAATGCACCCTGAAATGTGGCCGGTTGGACCCAGAAGTCCCCTTTGTACCACTTGACATTATTTTTGGCAGTTTATTTTTTTATTTGAGCCTGTAAGATTCCATACTGTTCCTCAGTTAACAGCTTGCCTTTGAGTAATCTTCTGGGTTCCTTATATATCACATTTTATTTGCTCTCATAAAGGCAGCAATTATCTATGTTCCTTGTAAATTGCATCTGAGCAAAGCTTTTCAAATACTCCAAGGAACTGACTATGCATTTCTGGAAATCGCATCTAGGTCGAGCTCATAAATATTTTGTGGGATGTGCAGATATTCTCTATGCAGGGGTCAGATGTACGAAAGAATTTAACATTTCTAAATGGACGAATCACAATTTCTACCCATTAAGAAATGCTAAATTGCCTTTTCAGATGTACAGAGGCCAACAGGAAATTGCAAAATTCGATTTCTACCTAGAAGAAAACACCTTTTGCGATTCCGAAATACCAAATCGCAAATAGGAATTCCCTATTTGCACTATCCTAAGAACATGTGCAACGCATTTCTTAAATGTAAAATGGGCATTTAGGGAATGTTATTACCATCCACTCCAAGTCAATGGTAACCATCTGCAAGTTTGAAAAGTGCATCAAAATACTTTTTTTTTTTTTAAATGCCATGTAATGCAAATGCCCCTAGGACATGTGTGCACTTTACACGTGCACCACTTTATTGGGAGTGCTTCAAGGAGTGGGCATTGGGCCCTAGGCACCCTTGGTTTTGCATTTCCTAATTTCCTATTAGGTCATCGCTAGTTTGGAAATGCAAACCCATTCGTACCTCTTGGCCTTTAGGCCCACTGGAAGGAATGGTTTCGCATTTCTTAAATAGCGATTTCTTCATAGCGATTCCACGTCTGCAGGAATTGCTATGAGGAAATCCCTATTTTTGTACGTTCCATTTCGCTTTTCATAAATAATGATTTCTTAGGATTTTATATTTAGGAAATGCAAACTAGGGTATTCGCACATAGTCATGTGGATGGTCGCAACATTCCACATAAATCACATTTGGGCTCCACCTCAGTGGCTCTTGCAGCCATCAATTCAGTATTTGCATAGAACAGCTTGGTAATCTCCCACAAAACAACACACTTTTTCCTGCTAGCTTTGTTTTTCTTACATGAGTTAATCTTGAGCTCTGCATTATTGCATCCGGATTAGACCAACATGTACAACTCATAAAGCAATGACAACCTGAAATGTAATTACTTCTACCTTGTCATTCCTGGAGCTTTGTCCTGCCCTGCGATCCTTTCTGTGTGCCACGTAAATACCTGTATGCCTGTGTGAAATTGATTATGATGAATAGTTTCAGGGATTTCGAGTTACGATTGTTATGCAAAGTTCCACAAATGAAGCCGTTACTCCACTTCAAGTAATTACATGCCGTTTGCTGTAAAAATTTACCACGAATGGTGCCACTCGCAGTAAAAAGTTAGAGCGAATGCACAAGGCCAATAGAGCGCGAGCAGCTGTTATTTGCAGAGATTTGTTGAAATGAGCCCTTGTATCACAAATGGACGTGAGGATGCATTTTACACTAAAAGGTAGAGCAAAATTACAGGTTTGTATTTTACGTAATATCCATAATTTCACTTCATTTTCTCCAAATTCTGTGCAATTACGCAAAAGCAAAATAGACAAATTTCACACTCCACTAAATCCCCCCCCTTCGTTTGCATAATTGAATAAACATTAAGGGCCTGATTTAGATATTAGCCGACAAGTTACTACGTCACAACAGTGACTACGAGATGTGTCTTTCGACGGGCGGGATATTCGTCACCGTTGTGACAGAGTAACTCCTCCGCCAAAGTAAAAATCAGGCCCTAACTGTGAAGTGGCCAAACAGTGCACAACACTATTATGCGTTCCTTTTTAGTTACAGCCCTCAATCAGCCCTTACTCGAACATTCCCACAGCTCCTGGACAATCCGGATGGTCCGAGAGACCCCCGGACGAAGCACAGAACTGATTCAACTCCACAAAGACTTTCCATACTGTCAGAAACGCAAGGAACACGCGGCATGTGGTCACTAGATCGACTCAACACTTAAGACAGGGCTAAGCAGGGAAGCACCTCTGGTGGGCTGCTTGTGGCAATTGTGGCCGAGGGGGTTGGGTGATTCGGCGTCTAGATCAAGGGAAGGGCCTTCTGGCAGAGAAGCACCAGTAATGCACGTATGGGCACCTAACGTCAGCTCACGTTGCGTGTTCGCCTGCTTTCATGGTAGTTCGCTCACTGTCCTTCGTCTCACACTTTTTAGGTCTTGCCTAAGAGTGCTCGCGCTCATCACTTAGCATTTGCCATCCTGACTATCAGTCTTGCTAGCTGCCTCCTAATAGGCCACCGTATGCCTCGCCTCAGAGCACGGACCAAGTACCAATGCATTTCATTTCATTTGTGTCCTTCCGCTGATCTTGTTGTGATTCAAGGTTCTTTTTTTTTTTAACATTTCTTTCTGACCCGCATTTGTTTTCTGTGTTTGACTTTGTTGCATGTGTCTTATTTTTTGTTTGGTACTTCCTTTTACCAATAACTTTGTGTTGCAATTCAGCGCTTTCCTTTTATAGTAATGAATTCACGGCACAGACTATTAAACTAGTTCGTGTGATGGCATGTGCTTCTTTGGCTTGTCAAGCACTCAGTTCCTTTGGTGGCCCCCACCAAGCAGCTAGAAGCAGGAGTCCAGTTTTACTCCAGCTATTGTGGGGGCAGTTCGGTTTATCGGTCACCTTTGGACAAAGAATGTAAGCATATTTAAGTATTTCACTATATTTCTTTGGGTTTGTGTTGCACATACAGTTTACTACCGCGCTCAGAGCTGAGAAGTAGAAGTAAGGTACCTGCCATGCTGTGTAAAAATGTTTTCCCCTCCAGCTGAGATGAATAAAGTTGACAACTGTACAACTTGGTGACTGTCAGCACTTTTCGATTTTGCCCAATCTCGCTGGGGAATAAACTTTCCCTGAAAAATGTGCCCACAAAAACAGTTTTTTGGCAACAGATTAGTTCTTCTTAACTTAGTCTTTTTTTAGGGGGAGAGGAGGAGGCAGGGGGGGAGTTTGCAGTTCTACTTCTCTTGTGCTTTTTACTGGGATGTATTTGTAAACTTGAGACATCTGTGAATATGCACCTCACGAGCACTGTGGCTGACTTGATGACACTGGACCTCACGGTTGCGTTGCTGGTCCCCGCCCGTCACACACGTTCACCCCCTAGTACCTGGGCATGTAAATGGTCTTGCTACAAGCATGAGAACTGGATCTCAGCCCTGAATGTTGACCTCGAGGTAATGTTCAATTAATTGTTAAACAGCTCCTGCACCAGTGTCGATGCCGCTCTGTAGTTCGCCCGGTCACACGGAAAGAGCTAATGTATTCAGCCACTGGAGCAGACTGTCCAGACTGGCAGTCGCAGTTCTGAAGGAAAGAATCTATAAATGAGATCCGCGAGAAGGGAGCTCTAGGAGGGATCCACCATGCGTCCATCAAGACCAGCCCAACATTTGGTCTTCAGTGCTAACACCGTCCTTGGACTATTCCAGGTAACTAAGCTTTCCAATGTGCGATTGTGCATAATTTCAGCTCTTTGTTGGAATTGGTTTCAAGTGCATGTAACTGATTGATCATAATTTGTAATGAGAGGAATCTAGGGCCTGATTTAGCATCTTGCTGGTGGTGATTCTCAGTCACAAACATGATGGTCATCTAATTTGCCATTTTACAATTCCATTATATCCTATGGAAATCATAATCCGGCGGACAGGCTATCCGTCACTTTTGTAATGGAGTAACCCCTCTGCCTAGCTCTAAAACGGGCCCTTAATCTCTGGTTAGACATTTGTAACTGTGGCTATGTAGGTAGTAGTTGCATCCAAATACAACTGATGGAAGACGTTTTGGGTGTCGTAGTAAAAGGCTGTTAATATCCCTCCTCCCCTTGCAATGGGTGGGCACGTTTAGGTCTTCGAGTAGAAATCTGGCTCTGTTTACGTGCAGCATCCGAAGCAGGCTCCTAGGACTGACTAATTGTGCCATCTGGTTGTACCTTCACAAAGTGGGTTGTAGAATGAGCTCCACTGCCACTCCCCGAAAGGTATGATGACCCCCTATCAATTTTGGATGGAATGTCATGGCTTGCTTTTATGGCAGGGATTTTTGAAACGCAGAATACACAGACACCATCTCTCAGTTGTTTTTCACGTTTCCCCTCTACTTTCTATTTTTCTTTTATTTTAGTAATACAATTAGCAAAGAAGCTTCTCTATTCGGGTTTTTATTTGAGAAAAACATTAGCTGTGCTCGTATCTAGTGCAGCTAAAATCAGCTACTTTTCTCGAGACCTTTTCTTCCAAGTTTAAGCTACTTGAAGTCCTGACCAGTGTTTCAAGCGGACTATTTCCTTGTAATGACCCTGGTCGGTGACATTTCAGACCAGAATATGTGTCAGACGTCATGTGTTAATCACACGGTTGTGAGGATGGAGGGAACAATCAGTGTGTCAGCTAGATTATAATGTAAGGTGCAGAGACCCCCTCCCATTGAGAATAATGACTCTGAAACTAGAAATCCTCCCTTCCAGGAAAGGTCAGACAGAGCCCTCCCTGCCCGGTCTCTGCTGTCGGCTTCGAGGCCCCCCACCCCCTGCTTGGCATGTGCCAGGAAAGGGCACACCAGCTCTTTTCCAACAATATCTCAAGAGCTGATAATTGAACAGCACAGCTTGTTCTGTAGAGCTTGAGGTTGCTTGACCTACAGGTTTGTGACTGTATTTCCTGCTTGTAAATGACTTACCAACAAATGCTTTCAGGCTGCCTGCCTCAAACCTGCTAAAATATACAAAAAAGTGATGTATTGAATGCTTAATTTATTCTCAGCCACTGGTAGTTAACCGGGGGGCCATCCCAAAACTGAGGCAGTCATCTCTGTGTTGGAAAACACTCTTCTAGGGCCAGATCCCTTCCATCTTCCAACACATCTCCCTGCCTCCCGGGACCATCTGTGGCAGATCTGCATTTAGCCACAAAAAGAATGCCAGGTAACCACCAAAATGAGGTTATTATTTAGATTTTAATCGTATGTGGCATACCTGTTAGTCTGCCCGAGTGGTATTCACCTACCTTGGTTCGAAACATCGCTGATGGTGAAGAATGCCACGAAACATTGCGAGAAAGGTGATATTTCAAACTTTTAAGACTCCTGTCGAGCAATCCCACATAATAATAAAAGAAAACTTGTATTTTTAATTGTATTACCCATTTTAATCTCACGTTATGCCAAACAATACTAAATTATAAGTTACTTGTTAACAAGGTCATACAACTAAGCCTTGCTCTGGAACTCATAGTTCGTTAAGATGACACTAGAGACCTAGTCAGAGGTATGGCAGAGAGGATTGATGGCTAAACAAAATACAGGGCAGATGGATAAAGATTAGTTTCCCGTGTTGGGACTAAAAAATTCAGGCATCTTGGCTACCCGACGGAACTTCCTTGGTTCCCAACCCAAGCAAGCGTCATCCTAGGAGCTGTCAGAAGCAGCACACCTGCAGACCCCGGAGAGAAGCTAGCATCTCAGGTGAGGCATGCCACACTGGGAGCTAAGAGGCATCCAGGCTGCAAACAAGAAAATGTAGAGAAGTAGAAAAATGAAGGTGGTTCTTCTCGCTCTATGCGCCTAGGATGTGACCCAGCATCCCCATCAACATCAGATCTGCCCCCACACCCCTGCAAACCAGAAAAGACTGAGGACTCCTTGGAGGTGCACTGAAGGTGTGCCACAAAGAATATCAGCAGAGTCGACACCCCAAGGACCATCTTTGGAAGGGGAAACATGAGGTACAGGTACGGTGACCAGACGTCCCGGATTTCCATGTACAGTCCCAGTTTTCAGAAGACTGCCCGCCAACCCAACACTTTCCTTAATTTTAAATACATGTCCCCGTCTTTGGGACAAAGATTAAGTCATCCTTCAAAGCAGAATAGAAGTGTGCGCTCTGTTTCCACTGGGGCCCTCTACAGTTTGAAATAATTTATCTTTTCTTTCCTGCTGTGCAGATTGGCTGCATGCTCCCGGCAGAGGGCAGATAGAGAGGGGATGAGAGGAGGGCAGTGGGGCGCAGGGTGGAGGTCCTGCCACAGCTAATGTAATGTTATTAAACATAGCCTTATAAAGTAGATAGTTATAATTAGGACCTAGGGCCTCCTTACGACTTCAGTGCATGGAAAATTCCGTCTGCCGAAGTTGCGCAGTCAGGATACAGCCAGTGCAGTCACCTTTCCGCCAGCCCTATTATGAGTTTACCGCTGGGTCAGCGGGCAGAAAAATAGTTTCTACCCACTGGCCCAGTGGGAAATGCACATAATAGAGCCACCCAGCAGCAATGCCGCTGTGCGTCGGGTGCACCAGCAAAGCAGACTGTGATTTGGATGACGGGCTGGCGAGGGCCTCCTCCCCCCCCACTGTCCATGCCAAGGGCACCGGCAGCGCGGTGACCCCATGGGGCCCCCAGCATCTTGTCTCTGCCAGCCTTTACATGGCAGTGAAATCACCATGTAAACAACGGCGGAGAGAGGGGCCATAATCCCCAGGGCAGCGCTGCTTGTAGCGCTAACCTGGCGGATTGGGACCTCCAGCAGCGTTAGGCCATTGGCCGGCTCAAAAGTGGCAGTGCTGGCGGTCCAACTGTGGTGGAAACGCCACGGTCATAATGTTGCAGTCGGACCACTGCTTTGGCGGCAGTCTGACCGCAACCGCGAGGCTCCTAATAAGGGCCCTAGTTTCTATAGAATAAGTGTTTTTTTACTAGTTTATATCTTTGGCACCGCTTGATGAATCTTCATGAATTTTTTCACAAAAGTTTGACACTCACATCAGCTGCTGTGTAGAAAGTTTCTGGGCGATCCGCCAGGTGGGGATTTTGAATACCAAGAGCACCCAGACCAGTGGACGGAACTACACCAGATTTGGCAGAAAGGCAGCTCTTGGTCCAGAAAGCGACCTTTTTGTTATTTGGTGTAAATCTGTTCAGTCGTTTTTGAAAGATTGAAAAAATTCAAATTTGTATATATAGGGGTGCGAAGGCTCCGCGAACCCTCTAGATCTCGTGCCGAGATCTGATTGGCTACCAAAACTTAAACAAGGAAGTGTTGGCAGCCATCTTGGGACAGCCTGGGGTTGGCGGTCCCCGGGGCCATCAAGTGACTCCTTAAAGGGGGCCACGCGGTCCTCATTCAACGAACATAGCCCTGGGGAGTTAGTGTTTCCACCCGGGGGCTTATTAAAAACCAGCGCAGGAACCCGCATTTTTTTTTTTTTAAATGCTCTTTTACTCTGGTGATGTTCTTCTGGGAACCCAGCACCAGAGCTAACGGGTCAGGGTGTCTCTACCCTGGCCCATTTTCTTTTTTCTACACTTTGTTTTATGGGACTCGGCTCAAACTGAGATGGCTGCCAACACTTTTTTGGTTTGAAGTATTTGGCAGCCAATCAGAGCTGTGCATTTCCCTGCACAAGCTTGTCTTTTTTCACGAATCAGTGCAAATAATTTGTGTCCCTACATATACAAATTTATTTTACCTTCAGTTTCTCAAAAACTACTGAATGGATTTACACCAAATAAGCAAAAAACGTAATATGCGTACTGCAAGTTTGCTTTCTGCAAAATTTGGTGTAATTCCATCCAGCGATTTGGTCTGTAGTCGTGTCTAAAGGTCCTAGGGAATGAACAGGGAGGAATGCAACTTTTTTGACCCCCACTTTTTCTCGGCCCCCCCACTTGACAGATCACCCTGAAACTTTATGTGCGCAACAAGAATCAGTGGGCCACTGTTTTGGAGAATTTCGTGAATGTTTGTCAAACGGTGCCAAAGATGTAGGCAAGTCAAAAAACGCTTTTTCTAGGGAAGCTTGGGCCTAACTATAACTACCGGGTGGCGACCGCCACTAGACATATATACCATGTTCACATATATGTTTATAAACACACATGTATGTATACATATATGTACACACATTTACAAGGTTATGCCTCAAATGGGACATGAAGGTGTAAGACCAGACGTTGATCCTACTTGTAATTCTGGCCCGTCCTGGTTTTCGCTTTTCCCAATCTTGTCTCCCTGGTCTCAGGGCCCCCAGCGCCCCCTGCCGGTGACTCCCCGCCTGCTCTGTAATATCAGGGTAGCTGCCCTGCTTCAGCAGGAGGCGGCCAGGGGGTTCACCAAGCAGGGCTACAGTCCGGTCTACCCACGTACAAATGATACGGCCCAATCCGGATTGGCGCTACATAGAAATAATGTATATATACAATATGTATCTTGTGACTCCATAAATAATTTGTGTGCACTCAACCAAAACCACAAATTAACACAAAACAAAAAACAACGGCAACCAAGGGGAGCATGCGTTGCTTGCTGCGTGGCATTATGCAGCAAGAACACTGCATCCGAATCCCGGCGCGCCGCCGACGCCCTGGGTGATGCTCGAACACACGACACGTGAACTGTGACAGAGTCAACCGGGCTCGGCTGGAGAATGTGTCCGCTGCCTCGGCGCCCCCCGGGCCCCGCCGGAGATGCTCTGTGATTTAATTAACTCTCTGAAATGTAATTTGTTGTGAGTTCAAGCTGTTTGGTCCCCGGGGCGGGGTATCCTTTGGAGGGAGCCATGTCCCCGAGCTGTCGCTTCCCCAGAACATAAATCCGGCCTGACACCACTCAGCGATGGGTCTCTGGAGGAGAGACGTCATCCTGGCTCAGTCCCACCTCACCGACTCCGTTTTACATGTCACTGAGTATGTACCCCCCGGGGAGGAGGGGCAGGTATCTGGGGCGGGGCCGCTGGCTCTGGTGGGGCTGGGTCGGCATCACTCGTTGGGAGGCCTGCTTCTGTCTTTTATAACGGATTGCTTCCTCCAGAGAGGGGCGAGGCCTCTCTTTCTGAGAAAAGCGTAATATTAAGTTGAATTAGGGTCGGTGTCAGCGCTGGTGGCGCCCGGTGCAACAATCCTCTCCCCCCCACCTCCATGAACTCCGTCTCTACTCATTCCATCAGTCCCACCCTCCACCAGACAGGAGCCTAGCTTCAGGGGGTGCTTCGGGTGTTACACCCTCTAATAAAAGTATTTTATGGTAAATATTTGGGTGCAGGTGCCTCCAGTCGGGTACGGTTTTAAGTCTGCCAGACTTCACCACAAATTTTAAGAGACAAAAAAGTACACACTCTCTCCCTTTCTCTGTATTGAAAGTCTTAAAAAATGTTGGTGAGTTTACAACATGTGTTTTCCCTCGCTTATTACCTCAGTCAATCTGCAATCCTGTCTCCTTCCACTGCCCCCCAGGCCCCTCTCATGCGCCCCCCCAACATACAATGTAATTTTACATGATTTACCAACGGATTTGTTGGAAAACCTGAAGCTCACACCCCCTCAACCCTACTGACCAAGCCACGCCCCTGTCACCAGAGTCCTCATCCCCTTAGCCCCACCCTCACATGCATTGCATCACCACAGTGGTTGGCTTGACTTTACTAACAGGAATGTATTTTAACCCAAACAACCTTTTTAGCAATATTTGGACGATGAAAGATTAGGGAAAAGCACACAATGTTCTAATTGATACAGTGCAGTCTTCACGCAGCGCTCTGATGACAGTTCATAGCTCGCTGAGCTATCAGCAGAGGCTCCTCCGTTGGGGCAGAGGATAATCCCCCCACCCCCCAATCAGCAGCAGAAGCTGCAAACCTTTCAGAACGAAAGGATAATAAACTACGTTTATTGTCCTTTCGCTGTGAAAGGGGCGTGGCCTTGTGGTCGTGACCTGGATAAGGGAAGTGCACTGTGCACTCCCCTCAGTGCGCACGTGTGTTTGGCCGCTGTCTCAGGCCGGCCAAACACGCATGCGCTGTGTGCTCTCTCCAGCCTGGATCTGTGTTGCCGGGCTGGAGAGAGCCTGCACAGGCTCCCAGTCTGCCTGGCAGTGCCCTGGCTGGGCGCTCCCAGCCAATCCTGACGCTGCTCTGAGCAGCGTCGGGATTGGCCGCAGGGCAGGCTGGGAGCCTGTGCCTGCAGCAGCAGCGGGAGCAAGAGGAGGGGCCGCGCGGGTCAGGTAAGTATTTTATTATTTTGTATTTATTAAATGCGTGCCGCACCCTCCCACCCCTCCCCTTTTGAGGACACCGAGCACCACTGTGTGCTATATGAGGATGGTATGTTATGAACTGCAAGTAACAAAAGGATATCGTTGACAAAAGCATCAGCCCACTGAGATCTCCACATAAAAAGCCGCTCTGTGAGCTGCTTGGCACATATTCTTTGCAGCAGGCCCATTAACCGTTTGTGCTACTGTCAAAACTGCCACTAGACAAAACTGATCTCTGTCCAGCAGGAACAGTAATCACCAAAGTTATCTTAACATTTTTTTTTGTTGCCTGAAAACTGCTGGAAACACAAGGAACTGTGCAGCAGGTGCTTTTAAACCCAGAAATTACCATCCCCCGCAGATTAGTGCCAGGTGCGGCTGCACCGGTCACACCTTTTAAAAACAGCCCCAATTTGAGCCCTGTGATAGATGCGCCCTTCAAGATCTGCGCTCCATCAAAGTCTTTTATAATGGATCTGCTTTTTTTAATTCGACAACTTTGAAATTCTGCCTGATCTTTATCTAATTTATGGTTGTAGCAAACAAAATGCAGTTATGAGGTCCTAGGAAATTAATGTACTAAATGCGTAATATTTAGTGAACATTTGGGGGACTGTTTCACTGTAAGAAGTGTGGGAAAGCTGAGTGGTATGAATTTAATAGGTCCTCGCAGGTTCGGAATTTTCCGTCACAGAAATACGAGTAAAATCTGTGATTTAGCCAAAGTTTGCAGGGCCCTCTGGATAAAAGAAATTGGATCCCGTAAGCATCACCTCTCTGGATTACCCTAGATCCAAATGGGAGGTACCATGCAAGGAGCATCAGAGAGACGTCATCACAGAGCAGGATCCCAGATGCAAATTGTGAAACCACCATCAGAGCCTTAGAGTCAGTACTGCAGCCTGTCCATTTGAGAGACTGTCCTCAGCCAGGCCACAGGCCTGAAGTGGACCCATTCCAGGCTCACACAATCTCCTATCCTATAACATGCCCACCTGCTGCTCAATGTCTGATGAAAGTCTCCTTCTGTACTGCACATTGTGCACAACCTGCCTGTAACTGACGAGTGTCTGCCATTGTTGAAGACTGCTTCAGGTCCATGCAGTTTTGACTGGTGCTTTTTACAGAAATGTAATTGGACTATGCATCTTGTGTCACAAGTATATAGTGAAATTCATTATGGGAACTTCCCATCTTCTCCTGCACAATGATATTTAAATTCGTTTTAGTTCTCACAATTGCTGCAGCCCTAAAATGTTTAAAACACACTGTTCGCCATTCTTTTCAGGGCCAGATTGGGAAGGCGGGCAGTCGGGCTCTGGCTGATGGCCGGTGCTTCAGGGTCACCTGTGTCTGGTTTTACCAGGCCTCTGTATAATGCCCACAGAGTCTTTTAGTGTCGTCCCCAGCCACCACCACGCTGCCGTAACGTGGCTCAGCATCATGTGCACGCCCCTGCCATGATGTCAAACTGAGGCTGGGGCTCTGATCCTTAGGGCATTTTCACCGCCAGCTCCCTGCCTTGTGTGGCTGGCCCAGCCAGAATCAGTGACATCCCCGGCCGGACTGTCACTTTTAGGCCATTTTGTGCACCCTCAACTAAGCCCCCTGGAGCATCTGTCCTGTGCTTTTCTTGCCTCCTCCCCTGCCAGGTCATTGCCCTGAGGCTACGACAGTCTGGGGAGGGGGTGAGTAAGAGAAATGGCATCACTAGAGGGCAGGTGTTGTCACCTCGGTACTAATTTTTCTTAGGCCTTTGTGGAGGGTGAGGGTGTGTTTGCATAGACCTCGCTGTTATGCCACCTTTCACCGACGAAAAAAAGGCATAGGATGAAACGTTATGGTCAGAGCTACCCACGCTGGAACTGGGGAACTAGGGCCCATATTAATACTTTTTGACGCAAATCAGCGCCAGGGCAGATTTGCGTCAAAAAGTTTACCGCCGGCTAACGCCATTCCAACACGCCAGCCGGGCGCCTTATTTATGGAATGACATTAGCCGGCGCTGGAGCCTGGCTTGCGTCAAAATAAATGACTCAAACCGGGCAGCGGAGGCGTAGGGAAGAACGGGGGTGGTGCGTCAAAGAATGGTGCAAGTCAGGTTAGAGTAAAAAATATTAGCTCCAACCTGACCTGTGCCATTTTTTGATGCACAACCCCCATGGAAATGACTCCTGTCTTAGCAAAGACAGGAGTCATGCCCCCTGTCCAATGGCCATGCCCAGGGGACTTCTGTCCCGTGAGCATGGCAATTGGGCACAGTGGCATGTAGGGGGGCCCAAGTTAGGCCCCCTTATGCCACTCTAAAAAAAAAAAAAAAAAAGATACTTACCTGCACTCACCATGGATGGGTCCCCCCATCCATGGATGTCCTCTAGGGGTGGGCTAGGGTGGCAGGGGGTGTCCCTGGGTGCAGGGGAAGGCACCATTTTTGTCCAATTGGATAAATATGGCACACGGGTGTTTATGTCATTTTTTAGACAGGAACGCCTACCTTGCATGTCATTAACGCAAGGCTGTTTCACGCATCCAGAAAATGACGCACACTGGTCTATTTTGACATTAGCAGGGTCTAACGTCAAAGTATAAATATGGTGTTAGGTTTGCGCCAAATTTGCGTTAAAAAAAAAATGACGCAAATCCCGCGCAAGCAGAGAAAAATATGCCCCTAGGTTTGAGTTCCTGAGTCAACTCGACATTCTGTGATTATGGCCAAATCACTTAATCTCCCCACATAAAATAAAAAATGTGTTTTATTTTGTGTAATTTAACTAGTGTTCATGTAAATTCCTCTAATGCCTTCAGGCCGAGTACACGTTATATAAAACTTAAAAATAATAATAATAATAACAATGATGATGATGATTGAGGAATATGGGCCTCTTTTTGTGGGAGTGCCCGGGCCTAATTGTGATCCCAATCTGACCCTGATTATTTCTCCAAAATGTCCTTGGCGGATATGCTCAAAGCTCTTCGTAAATTTATTTTAAACTAGTGGTGAGTTAAACTGAAACACCACTTATGAAGTAGAGCAGAATTAGGAAACTCCTCATGAAGCAGATGAAGTTTCCAAACTTTACTCTAGGTCAGGTTTATCCGTGATGGCCGTCCAGGTGTGAAGATTTCCAGGTGCAGAATGTCCCAGGTAGGACATACTCCAGCAAAAAACGTCGAGTGTGGAGGGTGGGTATTCACCACCTCAGGCGAGAGTTGTGGGATGGAAAGCTCGGGCTGAGGCCAGTTTATTTGTTTGAAAAATAAAATACAGATCCTTCATATGCTTTGCTTTTCACAGCGCTTTCCATGTTTATAAGGTACAGAAAGTTGCAAGTCTGCTGACATTACAAATTTGCAACCCTCTACCTAAAATCCAATTTGACATGATTTAAAGTTGGATTGTGAAAAATTGATTGAGTGTACTTTAATATGTACCGTAAAAAAATCCCTACATTCCTCCACAAGGAATCACACAGTGTGCATCTGAATATCAAAAACAGAATATCGTTGGCACTGAATATTGAGAATAGAATATCCAATCCAAAATTGCAATAAGTAGGTAAGTATAGAATTTCTATACCATACTCAACATATACGTGCCTCCAGTGTGTATATATATATATATATATATATATATATATATATATATATATATATATATATATATATATATATATATATATATATAGTTAGGAATAGTAAATCTATACTTCCCCCTGTGCACTTACCTTTCAATGTTCTGTCCTCGATATTGTACCACAATATCACAATATTCTGGGGTGGTTTGTACCACAATATCACAATATTCTGGGGTGGGGGGGTGAGGGGGTGGGGTCAATACTCAGTAGCATCACCAATCACACCAATATTAAAAAAGCACCAAAAAACATTATCTTTTTTACACCTATGCATACTGTTCTTTTTTCCCCGCAAGTATTTGTAAACAAAATGCACCTATAGTGCCTAGCTTTAACGTATGGTCATAGCTGAGGGGCACGCCTCTGAACAATATACTTCTGGCTATGGCCCTGCTGAGGCCCTAGTACACAAACTCAAGCTGGAATATTACAACTACGTTGTCCAAGCCCATTTCTTGAACCTCCAAACCCGTTCCCTGCTCCACCTCCTCATATCAACCTCACTTATTTACTGCCTCCCTCTACAAGATCCACATTTTAGGGCAAAAGCTGTCCATGACCCCCACCCTCTTTTCTCATAAGGAGTATCTTCCCCGGGGCTCAGAATGGATCGCCGCTCTACGCCCACAACTCGTTTTCCACACCCAAGTCATATTGCCTCTGGTAGAGGCTGATAAGTTGTCAATCAAAGATGTGCCACCTATCTGGCCACCTTCTAACAACTGCCCCTCGTACACAAACCTTTTCCAATTCCAATAGCCGCATCTCACTCCTCTATATGGCTGATGTCACATGCAGTGTGCCATAATTACCTCATGGACACCCATGTATAATGTTAATTATAAGCACTGTTACAATACATGAGGACCTGCTATTCCAGTATGTCTGTTTCTAATTTCCTTATAATGCATGGAAGGCAGCTATTCCCTCTGTAGAAGCCCATCCCTAATATCCTTTTTACAGGCGACTTGTGATGCCCTAGTCACCTGTAATAAGAAAATGACATAGCTGCTCAACTGTAACAAAATATTATAGTTGAGTTTTGACTTGACACCTGCTGCCAGAGACAGCAGCCAAGGTCCTCTTGTTAAAGCAAGGAGATCAGTCCCTGAGCTGATGAGAACACTGAAACCCCCCTCGAACATGCAACCGTACATTTAACCTCCAGTTTAATCTACTTTTTAAATGGACCCTGTTTAACTCATTTCTCCATCCAGTGGTAGATACATATGTGATGCCTATTCCAATAACCCTCTGCTCTATGTGTATCTCCAACCCCGCAGGTGGCTTCCTCAGATCCACGGTGTAGTGATAGCGAAACGTGAGTATGAAACTTTTGGCACTCACTCTTACTGGACTGTTGTGTGCTTTTCTCCTGATCCCTGTTCTAAATGCTGTGTCCCTTGTCTCTCCAGGTGTGTGGGGTACAATGAAGAACACTTCAGTGTGTGGTATGTGTGGTGAGTATACAGCACACTTCAAACACATAAAGTACAGTCCATGGAATTGTCCTCTTAGAGCAGTGCTGCTTTAAAGATAAGGCTTCTTAGGGGACAACTCTGGATGAGTTTTTGTATTAACTTATGTACCCCTCTATGTCTACAAAGCAGTCAGTGGGCTGCTGAGAGTGACTGATGTAACAGAATGTTGCTGTGTGGTGTGGAGTGCATGACGGATGATAGGGTCAGTTGGAGGGAGGATGGACCCCTGACAGGACCCACCTGCTGTTGCTGTAACCTAAGGGCCTAACATGACATAATGAATTTACCCGAGTGACTCCAGTCTCACAGGTAAGACCCTGACCTCCATCTTCAACAATTTCTAAAAATAGGAAAGTTGTGCTGAGGAGTAATATATTTGGTGCTGATGTCTTCACTCCCTGTGTATGCATTGTTGGAGGAAAAATTCAAGTTGGGAGGTCATTTTATAACACGGTCTTTGTTCCTTTTCGTTTACAAGCTGCTGGGTCAATTTTTAATGTGAACAAATAGAAGTTTTTCACATTCCGAAGTGGAGCTGGTTAATAATTGTCACTTTACACAGTAGACTTGGGCTTGATCACAAAGTTAAACTTAGACTTTTGTGCGAGTTTACTTTTTTTTTGGTATTCACAAACTACTCGTTTAATTTTACTGATTGGTATTTTATTATTTGTGGAGACGACACACTCATGGCAGAGACTCCGCACATAAAAGCTAGGCCTCTTCTATATCTAGATAAAAGGTAAGGCAAGCTTAAGAATAGATACCTGGTACAGAATTTATTCAAGGATAATCCCTTTAAACCCACACTAATATACATAGTACATTTCATGAAAATTGTTTAACAATCTAGTAAAGTCATTTACAATTGTAAAAACACTTCGGAAATAACAGAAGTACATCAATGGTCCAATGTCCTGACTATATAAGCTTCCTTCTGGTCGATCATCTTGACAAAAGAAATGTTGGCACAATAGATACCACAGCTATACCTGTGTTGGTTCTCAAGACTGTAAGGGCTTCTTGATGTTGGGTAGTCCCTATCAACCGACAAATTGGTACAATCCATTTTTGCCGAGGGCCTATGCATGCCCTGCAATAGAATAAAAGATGTGCATGGGTCTCTAACTCTGTTTTACATGATGGACACTGGTCAGTCATGCCAGAAAAGAAAGCCCACCTACTTCAGGACCTATTAGAATCAGCATTCCATAGAATTGTTTTGAAACCGGGAAGAGGGACTGTGGGGGAGGTATATAGAACATAAAGGGTTCAAAAGACACTATATTTTTGCTGTCTAAAGCCGATCTGTCCAACCCACAGACCTCCATTGACGTAACTCTTCCTGGAGTGCGTATCTCCAGTACCATTCTTTGATCTTATCCTTAGAAGCCATCTTTGTTTCTTCAGGACATACCCTCAATTCTTCCAACTCCATATATGTAGCATATCCTTCAAATACCTAAGCCCTGGGATATTCGTATTACACAGTGAATTTCATATCCTTCTCAGACCCGCTGTGTATGAGATCAATTCATTTGTGGACCAAAGTCTGTGCCAATATATAATACAGCACAGATCTTTACCTTCAGGGCGATAGATCTTTGGTCCAGATCCATATAAACAGGAAGCAGGGGGCACTCTGATGGAGAGTAATTAGCGCTTTTAAAGCTGTGCTCAATGCATGCTATCCTCTGTCATTCTTTGTGTTCTAGCATGGCCCCATATTTCTGCTCCATAGACAACTGTCCCGTATGCTTTAATATCATAGATCTGTAGTGCAAGGGAGACAGGTCTTGGAGATGGCGCCAAAGAGACAACAATCTGTGTGTTGTCTGCATATGACACCATGGAAACACCAGCAGAGCAGGTAATATCCACTAAGGGGCGACATACACGTTGAAAAGAGTAGGGCTCAAGGATGGGCACTGAGGCTATGCCACGTAGCACACGTTTAAGGATACTGAAGTCCTGAGAAACCTTAATTTGATGTTTTTATTACATTCCACTGGGGGCATTAATGAATAGGGTTATCCATTTGGTTTAACCAGGAGGTATATTTAACTGATGATTTCCGGATCCCTGCCTTGTACAGTAAGATACTTTCTCTAAGAACTCCCAGTTCCTGGTTGAGTCCGACCTGGTGGTATCATCCTACCAGGGTGTGGATAGGTGCCTATGATGAAGCATGCCACAAAAAGTTGGTGAGGTGTCTACTCCAATTCTTTTAGATGATTAAAAAGAGAAACTGTAACATTGGATCTTATTTTTCATATATATATATTTTCCCTTATCATTGAACCTAGTTACCTTTTTTGATAATGAGACTGGATTACTTCCCAGAGCAGGTGGAGAAACATTGTGGCGGGACGATGGTCTGACCCTGTTCTTGGAGTGTACCAACTCCAGGTAGGGGTTAGGCTAAAAAGGTCTTTGGTCTTGAAAGTTGCTGCTTTGTGAGGGAGCCTCCCAGGAAAGGATTTCTTGGTGTGTATGGAAGCTTGAAAGGACACGCAAGTCTCATCGTTTGATACCACACTCTGCCAGCAGGAGGTAGCAGGACACAGCATCAGCCTTGCTCTGAATATCTCTTTATGAAGTCTTTGATTGTCAGGAGCAGAGTTGTGTGTCATTCATTGTTACCAAAAGAAGAGTGTTATAGGAGTTTAGGTGATAACAATATCAGTGACCTGAGTAAGATTGCTTCTTTATTTATTTATTTATTTATCCACTCATTTATTTATTTTGATTTTTATGTTTACTTCTTTGTTTTTTATTTGTTTGTTTGTTTGCTTGTTTATATATGTATTTACTACTTTGTAAAGTGCCCGCCTGCTGGAAAGTCTTCTTGATTTTGACGCTGGGGCAAATAACCAGGCAAATGAGAAAGAACAAAGCTAAAGATAAAAGAGAGAGGTTTTAAAATCAAAAAAGATCATTTGAAGCCAGAGAAAGGCCAGACGGGTTTTTGTCTGTTTCCACGTGAGAGGGAGAGTATTACAAAGCCTATCAAGAGAATATATCATAACCTAACAGATGTGGGGTATCTTCAGAGCCATCCAGCATCTCTCTGATGTTTTAGTAAATGCTGCAACCCCTTGAAGATGCTACAGTACAACCACTGGCCGGTGCAGGGCTCAGGACAAGCCACACACTGGTTAGCCGGCAGAATGAACCTGTAGTTCCAACTTCACCAGACGTATAGGGCCTAATTACGACCTTGGCCGATCGGAACCCTGTCACAAACGTGACGGATATCCCGTCCACTGCATTACAAGTTCCATTATATCCTATGGAACTTGTAAAATGTCAGGCAGAATCTCCGTCAGGTTTGTGGCCGAGTATCCCATCGGCCAAGGTCGTAATCAGGCCCTTAATCCCACCCCCTTTTTTCCAGTATTTTACAATATGAAGCCAGTTAAAAGATGGCTGATGCACAACTGGATCAACATTAAATGCTCAGGTGCCAGAGTGGGTAGCTCAGGAGGGCTAGTCTTTATGTAGCCATGCAGGAGGATGGGCTAGCGGATCACCACAGCAGATAGATAGGAATGCACATGTGCAGGGCTAGGGGTGATCAGTGCTAGCCCCGAGCCCCTCACTAGCATACCTTCTCTTTGACAACTTTGTCAGTTCTTTTGCTCTATCCACGTCAGAGAGGCCAGAAATCATGGACCTGATATTGGTGGAGGGGTTACTCCGTCACAAAGGTGATGGCTATCCCGTCCACCAAAATCTAAATCCCATAGGACATAAGGGATATATATTTTGGTAGTTGGGATATCTGTTACCGTTGTGACAGAATAACCCTTCCGCAATATCTAAATCAGGCCCAAGTGTCCACCAGAGATACCTAACCTCAGAAAGGGAGATAAGATTAGAGAGTCTAAGCCAGGGGAGTAGAAGGCACAGCGGCACAATGAAGAATGACAGGAGGAGGAATCATAAAGAGCTAAGGCGCGAGTTAAGATTTCCATAAGGTGTATTGTACTAGTGTCTAGAAGTTAAAGTACGTGGGGCCTGATTTAGAGTTTAGCAGAGCATAAGGACCGCTTAAACTGGCGACCCTCCAGTCCACCAAAGTCATGCTTTATGCTTAATTTTCAGTCGGGACAGGACGGGCTTATACGGCCCATGATTCAACTGGCTCCACCTAGAGTAACTCTGATGTAATGCCCTCTTCACTACTTGGCAGGTTGAATGTCACAATACTGACCACAAAAATGTTGTGATAATAAAATATTCTTGTAAAACATCAAATTACCAAAATCTCAACGTTCTTAAACCCCTAATGAAACATTATAGTCCTAACTACAAAAATATAGTATCAAAATATTAAAAATACATTATACAACCAATTAGAGGTTATTAATTTAAATAACAAATTAGTTGAGAATTTAGTTAAAAGTATTTAATAAATTAAACAGTAATTAACTTTTAGAATATAAATTGTTAAAAAATATAAATTGTTAATTTTTCTAAATAACTTACCAACCATATTCAGTTATTCCATTATAATGTATCTTAATTTAATTTAAAAATGCAGGTAATCTAGTATTAACATTTTTGTAGTCATTTTTAAATACATATTTTTTTTTTCAACCTAAACCCAACAACCAGTTAAAATGTCTTTATATATTTGCAAAAAACGACCCAGATAAGTCAATGAGAAACAACTTTAGAATGTCTTAAAATTTAATCATAGGTTATTGCAGTCCATAAAAGGCGACTAACGTTAAGGTAAATGGATATAAGTGATTTGACTTATGACCGTTTTGTAATTAATGTTGAACATTTTGTACTAAAAATCAAGAATACAGTTTCTCTACCACAAAAATATTTTACCATGACAGCTATCTTTAGTTCGTGCCACTTGTGAAATTTGGAGTGATTGGAACTCCTTCCCACACAAAGTCACACTTTTACAGACTTTTCCACTCTTAGCCTAAAGCATCAGCATGAAGAATGCATTTAAAAGCTTTTGTGATGTTTATACACTTAAACAGCGTAAGTGTGTTACATAAAAATCTGGGATCACAAAATATGCATCCCCAAAATTGCACAATGGCATTAGGTGTGTCCATTGGATCAAAATAAGAATGTTGGTAACATCCTTGTTGTGCCTCATTCTGAAGAATTCTTTATAATATCAATTATAATTTTGATTTCATTTACAAATATAAATGTGATGTAAGTTAAGCAACTTGCACATTTTGTTTGATCAACTTTTTAAACTTAAGAAAGTCTATTACACAGGTTTGGGAATAGCCATATATTGAAAATTGTAACTTGAAAGCTTTTTCTCACTTAAAAAAAACTCAGAAACCTGCTTCTGTCTTTTGTAAATTGCTCAAGTGGCAGCAAAATCAACTTGAGTAGCTACGCTCTCTGGCACGCCACATGGTGCCATTTGCACTGATTTTTCAGCGTGCTCCTGGTGCTAAATCACAGCGTGAGCAGCACTAAGCGCTTATTTCCACCCTTGGGCCGGGCTCTGCAGAATCCAGTGGATCTTTTTGTGTAACTCCGCAGAAATCCGCTGAATCAAATTCTGCAAGTTCTGCCACCCCTACTTGAGTCTTAGGGCCAGACATACTAAGAATGGTGTGGGTAAAAGTGGTCGCAAATCCAGCACTGACTTACCGAATTCATTCTGTTTTTGTGAACCAACCGAGGTACTAATAGGTCAGTTCGCAAAAACCTGATTCATAGTCGGTCGCAATTCAACCTGCCTCATTACAACTAATGAAGTAGGTGGCAAACTGTTACCCACCATAAAAAACAGCCATCACATGGACGGTGGCCTGCTGAGGTCAGAAGACTACCATGTCTGTGATTGCTTTTAAATCAAATTTAAATGCTTTTTGTTTTTGTGCAGCCAGTTTCATTTAAAAGAAAATAGGTTGCATTTAAAAAAAAAAAAAAAAAAAAGCCGTAACTAAAATTTTAAGAGTAGGCTGATGCCCTGGGACTATTGCCTACTATTAAAATAATGTTTTTTGAAAACTTCTCAAAGGAGAAGTGGTGCCATGGGGACCTCTTCAAGTGTGCAAATGGCTTAACACTACATTTTTGTAGATGGCAAAGCATTAATGTTGTGTGAGCAGATTTCGGTAGTAAAACATTAACTTATCCTATTCTGAATCAGTACTGAGAAGGGACGCCCTAAACAAATACATTTCGTACTTAATCTCAAAACCGAATTGCGATTCAGTAACCTGTTACTGAATCACAGCTTGGTTTCATACATATTAAAACCCCAGTTACCGGTTGCCAACCAACCGATTCTGTGAATAGGACCTTTTGCGAATGCAAAAAAACTTTGTACATCTGGCTCTAAGATTCAGCTTACTGTACCTGTTATTTGTAATTCTCTCTCATGTTCTAAGCTTACTGTTTGATGTACTTACTTCTGTCAGAGATTCTGATTAGTGTACATGTTGTGTGAGACTCTCACTTATGTTTATTGTTCTACCTGCATTACTGGCTCTCATTCATTCCAGCCTGTTTTTCAGATTCTTGTTGCTATATTGGTCATGTATTATTGCTTCCACCTTGTTTTTCAGGCTCTACTTGCTGTATTTGTTGTTTGTGATTGCTTCTACATTGTTGTCATGCATATTTCTGCTATCGCTGTTCAATCGTTCGACTTCATGCGTTTGTTTTTTGTAATTGCTTTAAGTGTGTGTGCCGGGTTGTGCTTGCTGTTGTGAATGCTTCTGTCTCACTCTCAGATTCAGCATGCTTCACCTGTTGCTCATTGTCCTTTTCTTGCTTGTCAGGTCCACTTTGGCCACAGATGTGAGTCTCATGTTCCAGTTTTGGGCTTCTCTCCACCTCTCAGGCTTTGGTTCCTCAAGGTCTTGCTTTTGGTCCTCTCTTGTGTTTCAGGTTCTGCTTGATGCTCCTCTTGCTTCTCGTCGTCTTCTGCCTGGTCCTCATCTGCCTCCAGTGCTGGCTGAAACGACACAGCACCTTTGCAGCGAGGCGCACTCTCACTGTTGTTGCGCTCAATGACTCGGACCCTATTTATGGTGAGTAAGTTCTCATTTTTTAATTCTGTTCCATGGATCATCATGTGGAGGTCCTTGTCCTAATGCCCCCCTAACATCCGCTGACCCAGCTAAGGAAATCTCTCCAGTTCTATAGTGACTGGTCTGTAAGGAAATGAAAGACCAGGTCACTCAAAGTTGGACAGAGAAAGCGACAAGTATCGTGCTAGAGGACAGAGGCGGTCATTCTGACCGCGGCGGTCGGCGGTCGCCGCCCGGCAAGCGGTTCCCGCCGAAAGACCGCGGCGGTCATTCTGGCTTTCCCGCGGGGCCGGCGAGCGACCGCCAGAAGACCGCCGGCCAGCCCAGCGGGAAAGCCCCTTCAACAATGAAGCCGGCTCGGAATGGAGCCGGCGGAGTTGCAGGGGTGCGACGGGTGCAGTGGCACCCGTCGCGATTTTCACTGTCTGCAAAGCAGACAGTGAAAATCTTTGTGGGGCCCTGTTAGGGGGCCCAAGCACTGCCCATGCCAGTGGCATGGGCGGTGCAGGGGCCCCCAGGGGCCCTACGGCACCCGTTCCCGCCATCCTGGTTCTGGCGGTGGACACCACCAGAAACAGGCTGGCGGGAAGGCGGTCGGAATCCCCATGGCGGTGCTGCAAGCAGCGCCGCCATGGCGATACCCTGGGCCAGCGGGAAACCGGCGGGAAACCGCCGGCTCCCCTTTTCTGACCGCGGCTTTACCGCCGCGGTCAGAATCGCCCAGGAAGCACCGCCAGCCTGTTGGCGGTGCTTCCGCCGCCCTCTGCCATGGCGGTCATGGACCGCCAGGGTCAGAATGACCCCCAGAGTGTCCACTTTTCGCACCCTCTCCGAGCCACCGTCCACTATTTCACTAAACCCTTTTACACCAGCAGGCAATTAATGAAATAGAGCATAGTTATATAGCTCAACATAGGTATATGCAAAGTTAAATACATATATCATAATGCATACATAGGAATGCCTTGCGCAAGAGGGCTTGGCTGCATGCTGCAAGTTGAATGCAGGGCCTGATCATGGCTGAAGTCCATCTGCACAAGGAATTGGCCTCCTTTGGTGGGTTGTGAGCTGGGCACGGCCGAAAGCCAAGTGTTGGAATCCACCCCTGCTTTGCACAGTCGAAAGCTGTTCACAGTGGGGGTGACCGCCATTGAAGGGTTTGATGCAGGACCTGGCCACTGAAACACTGTGTACTGCCAGACGGGGGCTGTTGGTTGCATACAGGAACTGCTACATGCACTCTAGGACTGAAGGATACCAAGTATTTGCTGCATAAACAAAGGTAAAACGTAAATTATGGTTAGCTTTGTTTACACCACATTAACATATGTTTAAAAAGCACTTCAAAAGTTCACTTAAAAACACAGTTAAAGTGCAGTTATGGGTGCAAGTCACAACTGAAAAACCACTGAAGTTTTGGTTAGGACCCAAGCTTTAACTTGCACAAGAGCCTTGCAAAGCATTACTTGCGCACAAGATGCAGTGCTTGAGAACAAACTCACATTATTTATACACAACAGCACCTAAAAGCAAAATGTAATTGAACAATAACAAATACTTGAACCAATAAATGATTCTAAATGCATAGCTCTCCACAACACCGCCCGGCGTACCTCAACCACCTCCTCAACATCTACCAACCCACCAAAGACCTTCAATGTGCATCCCAAGACAGCACACCTCCTTCGCATCAAGACAATGAGAGCAGAGGACGCTCCTTCTCATACCTCGCAGCCAAGACCTGGAACAACCTCCTGCAACACCTCAGAACCTCCCCCTCTCTCGTGGACTGCTGAAGGAACCGAAGAACATGGCTCTTCCAGAAGAAACCGGCATGATGTCCTCCTCCCCTCTCAGGCCATCCTCACAGGTGATTACCCACGCTCCACAAATCCACATAACATAAAGCTTATCCCTGTCAAACTGGTAACGGGATATGTAATCTCAACCATAAAATGATTTAAAACTTGTGTAACTGCATTGCATTTAATGTGCGAGTTATGGTTTGCATGGCTCTGGATTGTGAGCCAACCATAACGTACACATTTCGGTGCTTTCCATCCGGGCTTTGCTGTAGGACGCAGAGCAGGTTGTGTCGCCCATGTTGAGCCTCATCTCTTAAACATAAGTAGTCGTGCAGCATTTTGTAGGCTTCATGCAAGCTTTTATAAATCGAATGCCACAGCTGCAGATAGCCCTGATCAAGTGGGGGCTTAGAATATTATCAATGTAGATCTCTGGGTTTCAGTTCCTTCTCAGACCTGCTGGAATTATGTCTCGTCACTCAGTGAGACATAAGGTCCTGATGTAGAAAGATTCTTTTAGAAATCGTAAATTGTATCAAATAAAGATTTGCAATTTCAAATTAGGAATCCACTAAAATGAATTTGGTAAAATGGGTGTAATTTGAACACAGACTTCCACCGAAAGCACTGGTGTTTAGTGAACCAGGGTGGTGATCATAATATCACAGTCACAGTGCTGTGCTGAGGTAGCAGACCACCATGGATGTGATTGCTTTTAAATGAAACAATATTGTTTTTCCTAATTCAGCCCGGTTTTCTAAACAGAAAACGGGTGCATTTAAAAAAGAAAATTAATAATTTTACAAACATTTTTTGAGAGCAGGCAGGGAACCATGGGACCTCTGTCTCCTCCCAAAAAATGTTTTTGTCAACATTCACAAGACGGAATGGGTCCCTCAGGGAATCCTTCCCGTTTGCAACTGGTTACCACCAATTTGGATGAGGTGGTAAATATTAATGTTTTGTGGCCATATTTTGGTCCTAAAACAATAACACACATGTTAAGGAATCTTTATTTAGACGGGACACCATTAATACGCCCTAAACATTAACATATAAGTTACGGAATCGTTATTTGGAAGGGACACCGTTAACACACCCCTTCCAAATACCGATTCTGTATTTTGTCTTAACAAGTTGCTGAATTGCAATTTGGGTTAATCAAATCTCAATTTCTGTTTTGTAAACCTAAAAAACACATTTTTAGGTAGCAAAGCGTCAAACTCGACGTTTGCCACTGTAAAATTGCGTTGTACATCAGGCCTCTGGCCCTGTATATGCTAAGTCGGTCCTGGTATAAATCATTATAGCTCCTTGGTGTTTCTGACCTTCCCTCCAAGTTCCTGAGTCTAAAGAAGCCATCTCATGCCTGAGGCAGGGGAACTGCACTTATCAGCAAGTGTTCAAGAGAACCAACTGACAGCTCTGTTTTCTAGATTCGCATCTTCAGATCTTAAGGTCACACTCATCAACCCGCCATCCTAAGTTCCCTGTTGCTCCACAAAGCAGGAGCTATACCCATAATTCCACCGGTCCTTTGCCAATAATGCATGTTGCTAGTAATTACTTAAAGTCTGTTTGTTTTCTCCAAAAGCTGCCTCAGTTTTCGCTCACGCCGTGGTGTTGTGTGTTTTGGGAATCTGAAATCCTGGCAGCCGGGCTGCTGTACAACAAACCTCTAAGTCTGTTTAACTAAAGTCTTATGCAGTCATGCTTGCATGAAATGTTTGCTTTCCAATTCTTCCATGAATAAATGTCAAAATGAGTCTGATGCTTTATTCCAGAATGTTTTCTCTTTTCTGATTAGTTTCATTTTAAATACATTCTTAATCCTCGGAACATTTTGAAAATCTGTTCCTTGCCTTATAAATATAGCAATTGTGCGTCCTATTTTTCATACTCAAGGGGATCTGCTCTTGCAGTGGGCGTAGCTAACTCATCTCGGATTAATATGCCCTGCTGATCCAGTTTTAAAATTGGTTCCTACGGATTTCATATTTTACCCAACACACCCTACCGCAGTGGTACTTAACCTTTTGACATTTGGGGACCCCAACGTAATCATTACTGGAAGCCGAAGGACCCCCACTGAATCTTCATTGGTGTAGGAAAGTAGCCTCTTTCTAGCTTAGTTACCCCCACTTTTTACCTGTTTGTCAGTATATTTGACTGTGTCTACCCGGATCATGCTAACCAGGACCCCGGTATTTGCTCTGTCCTCTAAATTGTGCCTTTCATTTCCCACAATTGGCATACTGGTACCCCCATAAGTCCCTAGTATATGGTATCTAGGTACCCAGCGCATTGGGGTTCCAGGGGATCCCTATGGGCTGCAGCAGTTATTCTGCCACCCATAGGGCAGCCCATCCAAAGGGTTCTGAAGGCCTTCCATTGCAGCCTGCATGAAAAGGTGCACGCACCCATTTTCACTACAGGTCACTACATCAGGTCAGTGTAAGTCTCCCCTATGGTAGGCCCTATCAGCCAGGAGGGCAGGGTGAAGGTACCTGTGTGTGAGAGCACCCCTGCACTATCAGACGTGCCCATCAAACTCCAGACCCATTTTCCTGGACTTTATGAGTGCAGGATGCCATTTTACACGTGTACTGGACATAGGTTACTACCTATGTCCAGCTACATAACTCTGAACCTGGGCATTTGGTATCAAACATGTCAGAATCATTCCCCAATAATGTTGCAAGTATTGGAAGTAGGATTTCATGCACTCTGGGGGCTCCTTAGAGGACCCTACAGCATTGCTATCACCAGTCTTACAGGGTTTTCAGGGCAGCCCAGCTGCTGCCACCCCTCAGACAGGTTTCTCCCCTACTGCTGCTTGATCTGATCAAGCCCAGGAAAGCAGAACAAAGGATTTCCTTTGGGAGAGGGAGGTGACACCCTCTCCCTTTGGAAATAGGTGTGACTGGCTTGGGAGGAGTAGCCTCCTCAAGCCACTGGTTTGCTTTGAAGGGCACATTTGGTGCCCTCCATGAATAAACCAGTCCACTACGGCTCAGTGACCCCTAGTCTCTGCTCCGGCACAAAGCTAGACAATGGAAAGGGGAGTGACCACTCCCCTGTCCATCAACACCAGGGGGTAGTGCCCAGAGCTCCTCCAGAGGGCCCCTGGGTTCTGCCATCTTGTTTCCAAGGTTGGCAGGGAACTCTGATAGCATCTGAGTGGCCAAGCCAGGAAGGTGACATCAGAGCCCCGTCCTGATATGTGCTTACCCGGTTAGGCGACCAGGTCCCCTTTCAGGGCTATTTAGGGCTTTCCTCTGGGGTAGGTCATCAGATTCAGCTTGCAAGATTCCAGCAGGACTCCCCTGCAACCTTTGCTTTGACTTCTGGCTACTCGAACCGCGATTGGACTCCCCGGGAACCGACAAACGCTGCTACAATGGACAAGACTCTTCTGCAACTTTGTTTCCATGTCTCCAACCAGCTTTGCAAACATTTCACCAGCCATGCATCCTCCGAAGATTGCAACTCTTCAGCCTGCACAAGAAGACGGAATATCCTTTAGAGTGAAGCAGTCACTTCCCTGCAACCGCAGGCACCTACAGCATGTGACGACCAGCTGCATAGATTTCTTCTCATCTTGAGCTGCATGGATCCTGCATCACGGGTGGTGGTCCGGAGTAGTCCTCTTGATCCTCTCTGCCACCTGTCTAACTGTGGTGGAGGTAAGCCTTTGCCTTCCCGCGCAGGACAGTACCCCCATGCTCCGTGTCTCTTGTAGCTGCCAAGGCTCATTTACATCTCGTCCTAGGGATCTTCAGAAGGCGTGTAGCTCCAGTCCCCAGCACTCTATACTGCAAAGCACAGATTCCTGCGTGGTTTTTCTGCAGTGTTTCCATCCTGTGGGACTCCAGTGGGTGCTGCCTCTGATCCTATGGACTCTCTGAATGCTGAGGGTCCCCTGTGACTTCCTCTCCTGGGCCTTGCGGGTCCCCGGCAGCACTTCTTTTCCACTAACTGCGAGTTTGCCTTTGCCAAGGCTTGGTGGTGGAATTCCTACACAACACCCATCTGCAATCTTCCTACCATCATGGGACTTCATCTGCATCCATCAGGAACTCTTCTCCGGCTCAAGGGCTGTATTGCTGACCTGTTCTTCATCACCATCAACCAACTCCTGGATCCACAGCTGGGTCGGTAGTAGCTCCTACTCCCCCTGGACTCCACTGTGACTCTTGGACTTGGTCCCCTCTCTCCCCAGGTCTTCTTTCTTCAGGAATCGACCACTGTTTTTTTTTGCAGTCTTGTCTGGGTGTCTTCTTTTTCTTCTTTTCTTCTGTTTGGGTGGTTTGGGGAAAACCCAGTGTTTTACTCGTGCATTCCTGGTCGCTGAGGGGTACTGTGTTAACTACCTCTGTGGTTTTCTAGTACTACTAGCTCCCCTCTACACAGTTTACTTACCTAGATGGGGTGCCTTATTCGCATTCCATTTTTTGCAGTATATGGTTTGTGCTCCCCTAGGGTCAATATTGGTTATTGCTATTTGCCCTGTTTTCTAACCTTTTCTTTGCCTGTTTCGGTATACTTGTGTATAAATCTATTGTATTACTTACCTCCTAATGGTGGGTTACTCTTCTAGTATTTTATGGTGATTTGCTCCCAAAAATAAAGGTCCTTTTTTTTGTACAACTGAGTGTTTTCTTTCATGTGAGTGAGTGCTGTGTGACTACAGTGGTGTTGCATGAGCTTTGCATGTCTCTTAGATAAGCCTTGGCTGCTTCACTAAGAGGGGATACTTGACCTGGTATAAGGTGTAAGTACCATAGGTACCCACCACACACCAGACCAGCTTCCTACAATTGGGATCTGGCGACCTCACGGAGTCAAGAAAATAAGTTGAAGCATTTTCAGCCACAAAACAAAAATCAAAAGTACAGAAGCAAGCATTCCTCAAACCAATACATAAATATTTTATTAATTCTCTAATAAATATTTAAAAAACAACTTTAAATTTAAATAGAAAGGATGGCGCTTTCTAAATTTAGTAACGCCTACTTATCATCGATATTAAATTCTGTTTGATGCACTTTCACTACTCCTACGAATTGACCTGAGGATGTGAACGTAATGTTTACATTTACCTTCTTTATATATGAAGAACATATTCATCTATTATTATTTAATTTTCTAAACAATTGTGGTCCCCTGCAGTAGGCTTCGGTCCATGGACCACAGGTAAAAAAACACTGTCCTACTGTGAACGTCTAATATTCAGTTATGGTGTAAGTGTAGCAGGGGGTACACGCTGCATTTGTCCCAATAACTTTAGGACTGGAAGCATATTCCAGTTCTTAGATTTCTCTGCTGTCTGCATCCACAAGGTTGGACATAATATCATAAAACATAATAGGCCCAAGTTCCACCTATCCATGAAAAAATATCTTCACGGCTTCACATTAGAGACACAATACCCTTCTCCAGAGCCCACAAGGACAGCCACATAGGGCACCGCTGTCTAGTACCTGGTTCGGTTGATATGACGCCTCCAAAGTGAACCTCAGCTGTGAAACAGCCACATACTGGACTCTTTATTCATAAATCTGGGTCCTATTCTGAAACAGGGCATTGTCCTGAGAAGATCATTCGGTTCAACTCCGTCAGGGGCTTTTTCAGCATCCGGTAATATTACACACATAGCATTCAATTTCCAATCACTGCATTTATTCAATTAGAAAATGCCACTATTGTTAGTTTTTTGTGGGCTATGACTTTTCCAGTCCAGGTGTTTCTGTATTTGACATAACTCTTGCGCGATCCTGGCATATGTCCATCTGCACATATGTGCCATCCTCCCCTCCTTAGTAGTGACTATCTAGTAATCCCACTGTCGCTACAGAAAGTGGGCCAATCCCGATATAAACATCCCAACAGCACGACACATTCTTATACCTCATCAGAGATACATTTATCTACATTTTCAAGTTTGGCTAAGTTCAATAGCTTGAAAGTTCTATCACTATAAAGAGAAAAGCGCAGTGTGGCTAAGAGCGAAGGTAATCCAGGAAACAGTGCAAACGTAGGGCCTGATCTGAATCTTAGTGGATGGAATACTCTGTCACAAACGTGACGGACATTTCATCCACCTTATTACAAGTTCCATAGGACATAATGGGATTTTAATTTGGCAGTCGGGATATCCTTCATGTGACGAGTAACCCTGTCCACCAAGATCGTAAGCAGGCCCTTAGTCTAGTGCAAAACACAGAGGCCCAGATGTACTAAGCCTTTACGTAGTCCTTGTGTCGCGCAAGACAAGGCAAGGACAACACAAAGCCTTCAGTAAGATTTGCAAAGCCGTGGAAGGGGTGATTTGCGCTGTCTTACAAGACTTTGTAAAGAAATGTAACACAAAGCCGCAGCTTGCACTGTGTTATGCTACATTTTGAACTTGTAGGCACCTCATGTGTGGAGCATGGGCGTTCCCATGCATTCTCTCAGGGATCTGGCAAAATTCCAGATTTTTATAGTTTTGTAAGCTCGGATTGCATCTATTTGGTATGCCTCCCAGAAGACGGCACATTCTTTTTAACTCTTTCTATGAATGTTGTATTCATCACACAGAGAAAGAGAACAATGCCTCTTTGGATTGTATTTGCACAGGAAGGCGTCTCTTCCTACACAAGAACAATCGTGACCATACTGCAGGCTCCCTTGCAGCATGATGCAACTGTGCCTGCATTAGCGTCAGGCAGCACACAGTGGGCCACTGTTGGGAGAGAGCAGAAGTGTGTCATATCTTAGTAGATATCATGCATTCTTGTTTCCTCCATTTCATGCAACGGAGTGCAGCGAATGTGCTTGCTGCCCTGTGTTGTGTTAACCATTAGTAAATATGCCCCTAAGTCCGTGGTAAATCATTCTAGTACTCAAGAGTTTGTTATCCTTTATCGTGGAAACAAAAGACAGGAAGGTGCTTGCACACTCCCCCCCCCCCCCACGCTGCTTTGTGATCACCACATCAAGGCATCACTGCAAGAAACCTTCACACGCTGGTATTACAGATTGTGGTTTATAGACTGAGTCATCACTAGATGAGCCAAACACATGGGGGTGTTACTGGATGAACGCAACATTCTCACAAATCACTATTGGGCCCTTGCATGCCCGGTAATGGTTATTGGAGCCCCATATACTCAGGCATTACTAGTGGAGCCCTACACTCTCAGGCATTACCGGTGGAGCCCTACACACCCGGGCATTACTGGTGCAGCCCTACACACTCGGGTATTGCTGGTGCAGCCCTACACACTCGGGTGTAACTGGTGCAGCCCTACACACTCGGGTGTTACTGGTGGAGCCCTACACACTCGGGTATTACTGGTGCAGCCCTACACACTCGGGTATTACTGGTGCAGCCCTACACACTCGGGTGTAACTGGTGCAGCCCTACACACTCGGGTGTTACTGGTGGAGCCCTACACACTCGGGTATTACTGGTGGAGCCCTACACACTCGGGTATTACTGGTGCAGCCCTACACACTCGGGTATTACTGGTGCAGCCCTACACACTCGGGTGTAACTGGTGCAGCCCTACACACTCGGGTGTTACTGGTGGAGCCCTACACACTCGGGTGTTACTGGTGCAGCCCTACACACTTGGGTGTTACTAGTGGAACCCTACCCACTCAGGCATTACTGGTGGAGTCCTACCCACTCAGGCATTACTAGCGGAGCCCTACACACTCAGGTGTTACTGGTGGAGCCCTACACACTCCAATATTACTAGTGGAGCCCTGCACACTCCAACATTACAAGTGGAGCCCTACATATTCAGGCATTACTAGTGGAGCCCCACAAACTCGGGCATTACCAGTGGAGCCCTACTCACTCGGGCATTACCAGTGGAGCCCTACTCACTCGGGTGTTACCGGTGCAGCCCTACTCACTCGGGTGTTACCGGTGCAGCCCTACACACTCAGGTGTTACCGGTGCAGCCCTACACACTCAGGTGTTACCGGTGCAGCCCTACACACTCAGGTGTTACCGGTGCAGCCCTACACACTCGGGCGTTACCGGTGCAGCCTTACACACTCGGGCGTTACCGGTGCAGCCCTACACACTCGGGCGTTACCGGTGCAGCCCTACACACTCGGGTGATACCGGTGCAGCCCTACACACTCGGGCGTTACCGGTGGAGCCCTACACACTCGGGTGTTACCGGTGGAGCCCTACACACTCGGGTGTTACTGGTGGAGCCCTACACACTCGGAAATTACTAGTGGAGCCCTACACACTCGGAAATTACTAGTGGAGCCCTACACACTCAGGCATTACTGGTGGAGACCTACACACTCGGGCATTACTAGCAGAGCCCTACACACTCAGGCATTACCAGTGGAGCCCTACACACTTGGGTGTTACTGGTGGAGCCCTACACACTCGGGTGTTACTGGCGGAGCCCTACACACTCGGGTGTTACTGGCGGAGCCCTACACACTCGGGTGTTACTGGCGGAGCCCTACACACTTCAATATTACAAGAGGAGCCCTACACATTCAGGCATTACTAGTGGAGGCCTACACACACAAACATTACTAGTGGAGCCTTACACACTCAGCCATTACTGGTGGAGCCCTACACACTCAGGCGTTACTAGTGGAGCCTTATACACTTAGCCATTACTGGTGGAGCCCTACACACTCAAGCATTACTAGTGGAGCCCTACACACTCAAGCATTACTAGTGGAGCCCTACACACTCAAGCATTACTGGTGGAGCCCTACACACTCAAGCATTACTAGTGGAGCCCTACACACTCGGACATTACTAGTGGAGCCTCACATACTTGCACATTACTAATGGAGCCTCACACACAGGTATTACTGGTCGAGTCCTACACACTCAGACATTACTAGCGGAGACCTACACACTGAGGCATTACTAGCAGAGCCTTACACACTCAGGCATTACTAGTGGAGACCTACACACTGAGGCATTACTAGCAGAGCCTTACTCACTTAGCCATTACTGTTGGAGCCCTACACACTCAAGCATTACTGGTGGAGCCCTACACACTCAGACATTACTAGTGGAGCCCTACACACTCAGACATTACTAGTGGAGCCCTACACACTCAAGCATTACTGGTGGAGCCCTACACACTCAAGCATTACTGGTGGAGCCCTACACACTCAAGCATTACTGGTGGAGCCCTACACACTCAGACATTACTAGTGGAGCCCTACACACTCAGACAATAATAACAGAGCTTCATACACTCAGGCATTACAAGTGGAGTCCCAACTTTTTTACCCATGCAGCTGTATTTCCCTGTGCCCTGTGTGGAGTGGGAATGATGCCTGTCCTTATAATTCGCTACTGACTTTCGAGGGAACATGGAGCGTTTAGGGTCACAATATCTCCTCCTCAAGGAGGGGCATATCAGTTCAGTAAAGCACTGAAATATCCTTCAGAGATGCTAAAATGGTGATATCCTTTGGTGGAACCATTCTCCTCATAATTATGGGTTTGCCACGTAATTTATAATCTAGTGCATAATTTGCAGATTTCAGCAAAAAACAATTTTAATTTAGCTCTATTGGATAAAAAGTATTAAACGTCACCAACAAATTGATGCAATGTATAGTGAATGGTTTATAAATATTAGCCTGTCACCCTTTGTGTGGTGATTGCTGTATTCAGGTGTCAAGCAAGAACTAAACGGATGAAAATCTTTACAGAAATAGTATAATTTCCCCTACTTGATGCACAGGGGTTGGGCTTGTGCTTCCAGAATGAAAAACATCCTAAATAAAATTCAAAAAGATTGGAAATAAGGATTTATTTTTAGTCATTTCTAATGCAAATGCATGTCATGCCACAAACATTTTTTTCAAAGCAGCAATTATTCCAGGAAGGCTCAGAGTGTAGAAAAATCCCTTTTCATTTATCTCCTCGCATTGTATGTCTCTTTTATGTCTCATCCTTCTGAGGCCTTGAACCTCAGAGCAGCTACACAATGAGACACTTAAATAAAACATAAGTATTGTACCGTGAAGGGGCGGGTTCTTTCCCGCCAGCGGCCCAGAGTGTGGACACACGATAATTCTGAATTAGGGGTGGGGGTGGTATTAAACCGTGTTTAGGGGAGTGTGGATTAAAAGAGCCATTCCTTTTATTACCGGAAGCTTGTGCATTTTGTTTATTTATGTTTTAAACACATTATCTCACTGTAGTAGTTAGAAAGAATAGAGTTAATAAACAGGTATCTGTCTTCTCGCAAGGGAGACAGGGGCGTTGTGTGCTCCTGAATAATATTCTGAAGTGGGTCGGTTGCACATGTGTAGTTTTATTTCTTAAAGACCCCTGCTTGTTCTATAACACTGGGGCTCCCTCTATGTGTCACAAGGTGGACGTAGCCAGATAATAATGCCACACAAGGTGATGCGGCGCAATACCGCATAATGTAGCAAACACTGCCAGATAATGTGTGCCTCCATTACTGGATAATTCGAGTAGCTTCCTGAACATAAAGTCCCTCTGCTCCTGGATTCATCAAAAAGGCAGACAAGAGCTGTCATTCCTAAATAGCTGCATCCACCGTTTACGTCCTCCCGGTTGTGCTTTCTGCTTCTAACATGAAAGTAATTTCACAGCATGTCAATGATACTGCGAGTAACAGAAATGAGTAAAAACACATCCCTTGTGACGCGCCCTGTGATTATTTGCACCCGACGCCACCACCCGCATCCCATAATCAAAGGATTTCGACCCAGAATGAAGGAAGGAGCCAAGGGTGTGATTATGCAAATTTTCCCAGAGAATCAGCCACTTTTAGCTCGTTAGATTGCAGGCAAAACCCACTGCGGAGCTTTGATCTAGGGCAGAAACAAAGGGGGGTCAGGCCGAGCTCCCTCGGTTCACCCACATTCCTAAAGTGTTCTGCCTTCTGTGCACAGGTCTGGTGACAAAACGAGCCCCCTCTAAAGAAGATGAAATATTATTCCCATTAAACGGAATTGTGGAAAGGTTCTGAGAGAGTGTGGCTCGTGGATTGGAAAGCAGGACCTCTGGATTTATGCGTCCGGGAAGCACCCAGTTATGCAGCAGATTGGACTACGTTATGCTGCAAGGAGAGGCAAATTATGCGGCATAATGCGGCACGTTTGGTAGCATCACGTCATTACTTGGTAATTTTGACACATGATGTTACTGTCTGGGCAAATATTTCCCTCAATAAGTATCAGTTCAATAAATCAAATGCATAACTAAACCACTGAAAGAAGACCGGTTAACCTTTGTAGGGGGGGAGGGGGGGTCTGGCAATGCTCGCAAACCCATATTGTCACAATTTAGTAACTTTTGACCCCTTTGAGGTGGAAAGTTTTCTTTTAAAATCTGGAGAATATGCAGGAAATTATAAATTATGTGGCAAATGCGTTGCTGTGGCACCCCTAAGTGGGGTGGGTATGCCCAGATATGGGTCCCGTACTCACTGCGCCACTGGATTCAAGCTAGCCTGGCTAATGAGGGGTGATACCCCAAAACCGGTCCTGGGTTGCAGGGAGGACATGGCTTGGCAGTTGGGGCTGGACTGTTCCCAGGGTGACGGGGTCATGACTGATTTGCATACCGCTGGGTCTAAACTGGGGCGGCCAAGAAATGATGGACTTAATCCAGATCTGAGATTGGGGTGAATGCTCGACAATGTTCAGCATTCCCCCATCATCCTTTTGTGTTTCAAATGCGACAGATCCTTAATAATGCAAAATTAAAAAAAAGCTGCTGCCGCACAATCACATAATCCCAGCGACCTAGGCAGCTGGGCATTCTTAACATGAGACCGGCACCTCTGCAAAGGTCTCTACAGGGCCCACAGGCCTTTTATTCCACTGAGCATTTCCCCAGCGGGCTGGAGTCCCTGGAGGCCAGTTTTGAAAGCCCAAGGTCAGTGCGGGGCCCTCACTTTCCCAGCTCCCTGGGAGGCTTCAACAGAGATAGGGAGATGAGGTGATCAGAGGGGGAGGAGAGAAGGATAGAATGGATGGATGGAAGGAGACAGCACGAGGCGAGGAAGGGAGTGGAGATGATCTGGGTATTTTTGCTGGGCTGCTTTGGCCCCCCTGCATGTTTGTTCATCTAGTGACCTGGTACTTGTGGGGAAGAGCGAAACAGTCGACTCTGTCCTGCACCTCCCTGAAAGTAACCGGCAGCGGCAGCTCCTCCGTGTGGGCGGAGGAGAGTCAGCGTCACTCACCCCGCCTCCCCCCCCACCAGCAAAACCTTTTCAACAAAATGATAATAAACCATGTTTATTATAGTTTTGTTTAAAAGGGTGCGGGCCAAGGGGGGTGACTTGCACTGGGGGGAGTGCTCAGCACACCCCCTCAGAGCGCATGTGTGTATGGCCGGCTGTCTCCGGTCGGCCAAATACACATGCGCACAGGGCTCTCTCCAGTCAATCCGGATGCTGCTTTGGGCAGCGTTGGGATTGGCCGCAGGGCAGGCTGGGAGCTTGAACGTGCAGCCCGCCATCAAAGAGGAGGAGCTCGGCGCAGGACAGGTAAGTGTTTTTAAAAAAAATTATTTAAATTACATTTTAGCGACCACCCCCGCCCCGTGCCTCTTCCTCACCCCGCCCCTTCCGCAGCCCGCGAGCCGCTTCTGGTAGCTGGTGCAAAGAAAAATTTGTTCATCTGAAGGACAGTGAAGGGCTCATCCTCCCAACGGTGGATGCCCGACTCGGATTTTGAAGTTGGCCTGGAGGGCGTGTCCCTGAAGTAATTGTGGGCAGTTGTCAAGCACATCATTCTGCAGGGGGCGTCCTGTGAGATCTCACAATTTTCCCTACCATAAAATTGCTGTTATTTTTTCCTCTGATTATTTTATTAAAAAAAAAAAAAAAAAAAACGAATAGGTTGTGAGGCACAAAGATTTTCTTAGGTAGTATCAATCAGTTCCCCCTTCTGCTGGAGATGTCCAGTGCCACCACACGTGGCATCCTGTGGTCTCATCCTTCCCCCTGAATAATATTTACGTCTGCCCCATTACAATGTACAGCTTCCCAGGCAAACACAAGTAGAACCGTGCAGCACTTCAAAAAAACCTGGGGTATAACTCCACTTTCCGATTTTTTACAAATTAATATCATGATGCATCAGTGGTTTCATCCTTGATGGTACATGTCTGGTTTAAGTCGCTTTCTGTGATGTTTTTCCTTTGCATTCTGCTATCTCTTGTCTGGAAGTCATAATAACAAAAAGCCTCTACGAGGAGTCAATGAAAACACCTTCCTAGATAGCCTGCTCTGGGTCAGCCTGAGAGCTCTGATCTAATTGGTTGGGTTTTTAAATATTAAGCTGGCCAGACCAGGTGGTCCTAAATCACTGAATAATTCATCAGGAGCCCCCCACAGTAGGCAAGGCAGTAACCTGGCCCTCTATAGATCAGTCTCAGTTAAGTCCTACTGTCCTGAAATGAGTTCCACTGCGAAGTAACGGTAACATCACAACAAATTAGGCACTGTGATCTTCCCTTAGTACCGGGACGCCATGGTGTAATGACAGGTCTGTAGCCCGGCACACCAAGGGCCTGGTTTAGAGTTTGGCAGAGGGGTTACTCCATCACAACAGTGATGGATATACCGTCCGCTGAAATAGAAATGCTATAAGATGTAATGGGATATACGTCTCATCGGATGGGATATGCGTCACCATTGTGAATCAGGCCCTAAGACAGAATCAATCAATCATTCAATCAGTATTTGGGAGTGCACCTGATACCCATGGGGGTATCCAGGTGCTGAGGTGCTGAGGTGCAAACTGATCAAGAGGCATCAACTGAAGAGCCAGGTCTTGACTCCCCTTCTGAAGTGCAGATGAGAAGGTCAGCTCCTGAGAGGGGAGGGGAGGGCAGCTGTTCCAGGATTGTGTTGTGAGATTCGAGGAGAAGCGTCCTCCTCTGTTGCTTCTGCAGATGCTGGGGGTGTAGGCTACAGAGAAGGAGTTGGAATGCAGGGGTCTGGAGGCTTGGTAGAAGATCAAGCGCGGTTGATGTATGCTGGTCATAAGCTGTGCAGGGCCTTCTAGGCTTGAGTCAAAATCTTAAATTGTCATCGCTTGTGGACGGGGAGGCAGTGTAGTTTCTTCAGACGAGGGGTGATGTGGGTTGTCGGTGGAGGGGATGATGACTCTGACCGCCGAGTTCTGAATGGTCTGTAGTCTCTTCAGGAATGTGTGAAATAATTCCCGTGCAGAGTGCATTGCCGTAGTCCAGGTGGCTGGTAATGACGCTCGAGTGACAAGCATGTGGTGAAGAATGGGATCCATTTGAAAATCTTTTGCAGCATGTGCATAATTTAGAAGCAGGCAGAGGAGACTGCATTGATCTGGTTCTTCATGGTGAGTTTGCTGTCCAGGATGATGCTGAGGTTCAGGGCATTGTCATGGGGACAGGGGAGGGTCCCAGTTCAGCAAGCCACCAGGAGTCATTCCACAGTGGGGGGATATTCCAGAAGACCCCAACCTCGGTTATGTTTGTTGAGCTTGAGGCAGTTGTCTTGAATCCATTCAGTGACGCTGATCATGCACCGGTGAAAGTTGGCCTTGGTGGAGGAAGTGTCTGAGGATGGAGAGGGAATGAGCTGGGTGTCATCTGCATAGAAGATGATGTTCAGTCCATGGGTTCTGATGTTGGCTGGGGGTCAGATAGGCACTGAACAGGTTGGGGCTGAGGAATGAACCTTGAGGGACACCACAGATGGTGTTCTTGTGCTCTGAGGTGTAAGGTGTGTTCTTCGGGTGAGCAAGGATGCAATCCACTTAAGGGCATCCTTTTGGATTCTGACCTGATGAAGACTTTTGATCAGGGTGCAGTGAGATTCAGTGTCAAAGGCTGCTGAGAGGTCGAGGAGGATCAGGGCAGCTGCTTCTCTGCAGTCTAGGAGGGCTCTGATATGGTCAATGGCTGTGATCAGGGCAGTTTCGGTGCGGTGGTTAGTGAGGAATCTGGATTGGGAGGTGTCCAGGAGATCATTGTGCTAAAGGGGTTCTGTGAGTTGGTGGTTGACGGCCTTTTCAAGGACTTTGGCGGGAAAGGGGAGCAGGGAGATGGTCAATAGCTTTTGAGCTTGTTGGGGTCAGCGGATGGTTTCTTGAGAAATGATTTGACTTCTGAGTGTCTCCAATGATCTAGGAAGGTGGGAAAGGTGATGCATTTGTTGACGATGGTAGTTACCTTGTTGCTGATGGTGTTGTTTCCGAGGTTAAGTGTGGTGTGGACAGGGGTCAGTGGGAGCTCTTGAGTGGATGGAACACATGATGTTCGTGGTGGCCTGCATGGTGAGCTGGTTCCAGGTGGTGATGCACTGGCCATAGGTGTCACTTTTGGGGGCAAGGAGGCTGAGGGTCTCAGCTGCAGTGGGTTGGGGTTCAAAGTTTTTGTAGATGGTGGAGATCTTGTTGTGGAAGAAGTTTGCCAGGATGTCACAGAGTTCTTGAGAGGGGATGATGATCAAGAGAGGCTAACACTGGAAAAGCTCTGGGGGCCAGGGCAGGACAGCCAGGTCTAGCGATGTTGCAAGTAGCAAATACCACAGATAGTGCTTGGACACTAGTTACATTAAGGTACTTCAGTGAACAGAGCTAACCTCTAGTTGTGATTTGTGGTGGACCCTAGTGAGAATGTGCTCTCCGCCCTCCCCTTCTGTTCTCTGTTCCTTCCCCTACCATTGTTGAAAATAAAGTGCACATACCCTCACTGACTGGCACAATTGCCCCATTATCCCCACTGACTGGAACAACTGCCCCATTTGAACCAAAGTTCCTGGTCTTCTGGGTAGACAGCCTCTGTATTTTACCTTGTGACTCGCTTTGAGGGACACAATCCTCAGAGTTCCCTCAAACAACAGGTCTAGTGCTCCCTAGGCACATTCCTGGTGTGTCCTGAGATAGAGATGACTATAAACTGGTCCTGCCCCAGGGCCTTGATGCCACACTCCTTTGTTATACTTTACACTGGTCCTGGCTGATGTCTGCAGTGATACAGTCTCAGAAGCGGTACCCGGGGGTGATGCCCACGGGCCCATATCTAAGGGACGTCTGCCTATCACTGGTATAGGTTCTCCTTCGCATTTATGTTTTAATGAATGGAAATGTTAACCAACACCGTGTGATTGTGGTCCTGTTGGGAGTGATGAATGTGATACGCTTGTTGTCATGGTTACCATTGTTGGCATGTGGGTGTGTGACTGATGTGTATGAGATCGAGGATGAATACTGCCCATCAAACAACACTGACAGAGGACCACTCGTCCTTCCCTCCACCTGTGTGTGTCGGGCTATTACACACAACTGTTCCTGCGGGTAGAGCCCTCAGGTCCTGTGTATAGTGCTGCCTGGACACAGCCCTTCTGCAGTGCATCCTGGGAGGAGGACACACCTCGTCTACCCAGCATCCTCCCCGAGGCGTCTCCTGGCCCTGCCTCCTGTGATTATGAGCAGAGTGGATGCAAGAAATCAGCCAATGACAACCTTAGCTTCCAATCAGGAGACCACTCGGGCATCCTGAATAAACCCTGGAGGCAGCTGCCTCAATGCGCTACATTCTTCTTCTATCTTCCGACGGGATGCATCTGCAGCGTTGTGTGTTCTCGTTTCCCTGGAGGCTGCACTCAGGTAGCCATGGATGCAGGATGCTGTACTTGAGAGGGAAGGCCGTGATGCTGACTGTTCACAAATGGTGTTATAATCAGCACAGCGATCACAAGTACTCCCTGATTTCAAGCAGAGCACATTGGTTTCAACTTGAGTGACTCAGTCCTCTTAATTTCCTGTGTGCCTAGCTATAGATGTAAGATGCTGTTGAAGTGCTTCCTTATGTTTGACTCAATGGCCGTGGCTGGACTTAGTTATTGTGATAACTGTGTTGCACACCATCAAGTCTTGTCCTCAGCACCTCTCTTCAGGTAGCCATTGATTGGTCCACTAGGATGTCCCAGTGGGTGAAGGCGGCTTGGGAGGCCACCTCAACATCCTGGACAGCGGGTCCACCAGCGATCTCACCATCAATATTTCTAGGATGTCTTTGAGACATCAAGGGTCTGAGGAAAACCTAACGTGGTCTGCATCTCGTCCTGCTGCGATTCTCGCTCAGTTGAGTCTTATATGGGGGTAGCAGAGCTGGTTCCCCTAGCACGGCTTCTGATTTTGTTGTACATGGGAGATAGGTCTGTGTCCTAGGGGGGTCACACCCTGCTCTGACTGCTGAATTGTTCCGCGCTGTCCACTGGCCACACACGTCTACCTGAAGCATCCATTACCTCCCCCTCCCCCCCCTTCCCACCCATCTCCTCAAATCCACCAGGCCAACCAGTGCCAGCTTCAACCCGCTAGTAAGCCACCCAGACAGGTAGTGAACTTTCAAATTGGCGGGGTGACATCCCTGCTATTTATTGCAGTGAGAAGACCTAGCCCTAACCCCTTCTGGGGTTCTGGGGTTCTGCACCCGGGAAAACGAGGACACAGGAAGCACACGTTTCTTTCGACAGCATTCTTTTCTCAGAAGTTGG